>NW_028324255.1:2400000-2765000 GCF_054372755.1 Phalangium opilio
GCCAATTCGTTACCACCACTAACCCAATTGTTTGTCTTGCATGTAACCACTATTGTACCAACTGTTTGGCCAATTCGTTACCACCACTAACCCAATCCTTTAGCCTCCACTCTATTGGCGTATAACCACTCGCTCAGCCTACATATTTTCACCACTTATCCAATAGTTAGGCCATTATTTATCCAAACTTTCACCCTTATTTTTTACACCACTGACCCATCAATTTCTCTGCACTATACCAACAGTAAAACAACACTTGGCCTAAATGGTACCACCACTTCGCCTATATTTCCCAACCAATGGTCCTACATTATCCTACAGATTATACAACTTTTTTCTTTTAACCTACACTTATCATCTTCAATATATACATAAATTACCACAAATTACGTAGGCCTCCAATTATTTATAATGAATAATTAAATAATGTTAAATATCGTGAATTAACTGAAAACGTTTTAATCATTTCAAAAGAAAGTTTCGTCACATAAATTGTTTAAAAATTTATTCAGTATCTGAACCAGATGACTGTCCATAAGAGTCTTCTTCAGCAGTTTTTTGTTTCACTTCCTCAGCCTTCTTTCTTCGTTTGGCACGACCACCATTTCTGTCAAATGCTCCTTTCAGATACTTCTTAATTGCATCTTCAGCCTGGAATTCCTTCAACCCTTTGAAATTCATTTGTACCGCCGCTGAAATGTACATAATTCCCAATTTGAAATCAAGAATTATATAATATCCTAGCATTTAGCTTACCAACAAAAACGTTTTTAATTTCTAATTGAACGAAAGGGTACTTCTTCTCTGAACCAACCCAGTTGAATTGGAGAGTTACTTCGTGTGTCAATACCTTATTAAACAACTTCTGACAGCAATTTTTTACTTTTTTACCTCCATAGGATGCAAACATTTTCACCTGTTAAAGATCAGTTTTAAAAGTGAAGTTATACATGGTTTTCGAGAAGATTGAAAACTCACAGTTTTTCTCTTAATTACTTTATCCATCAATAGTCTCTCGACTAACTTCACGTCTTGAAGTGCAGCAAGCGGTAGGTCAGGAAATTCTTCTATCTCAATTAAATCTTGAGAAATTGCAGTTGTACTTTCTTTAGAATTATTCAATAATGTATCCATTTTGGTATTTAAGTCTGTTAGCATCAAAATCACCGTTCGCTTGAATTTTTCATCACTTTGACCTGTTAATTTGAAGCAATTAAATATTATCAACTTTATGATAAAATTTGAAGGGACAAAGAACAAATAAGAGTTATTTTTAGTCTATTAAGGCTGCTAAAATATTCATAGGAATATTAGAATAATTCACCAAAACCTTCTCCCTAATTTGTAATTAATTTTCTAATTTTTGATTTCTGCCCGCTAAGCCTAACACCATTTTGCAACAAACTATTCCTATGTAAAATTTAATGAGACAAAGGAATTTTCCATGATAGGACAATAATTTATATTGCTCGTGGAAAGTTCGTGTCTTGTGAACTTATACATATCAAAAACTTTATCACAAAATGGCGTTAGGGCTAGCGAGTTGAAATCAAAACTTTGAAAATTATTCTGAATTAACGAGAAAGTTTTAGGGGTGAGTTATCCTGATGTTTTCTAAGTCTGTCTACTCTAATCAGCCCATCCCATGGGATGTTGTTGATGCTACAAAACCAAAAAAAACAACAAAAAGATACCTTTTAAGTAATCCAAGTTATTGGAGTTTATACGTGCTTCTGGTGATCTACCTAGAGATGAAGCTAATTAAAAGACGATCAGTTAGTTTTTACTGAAACTAGAATAACTATAATTACTATAATAACTATCCAAAGGTCTTCTACCATCAAATTCCAGTGAAGCCGTAGTATGCATTGATGTTCTTGGTGTTCCAGTGTTAAGAGCTAAGTCTGCACTAGAACGGGTTAGAGAATTTCCTTGAGGCCTGCTTATGGGAGAGCTCCATTCTTGTAGAGGCACAGAAGTGCCTGCATTTAAGCGATTATTTTCTTCGAATGCAGACAACAGCCGTTTATTTCTGGAATTCCTTTCCTGGTTCGAAAAAACTTCATCGCCATTATTTTTATTACCCCTGTTATTTTTAACGGGCGATAGATCTCTCAGACTCAAACGACTCTTTGACGCTTTAGATGGTGAAACAGTTAGAAGACGTTGGTGAATTGTTTTGGATTTTGAAGGCGAAAAGATTTTTCTTTTTTGTGACATGGTACTCTTTTCAAAATTTTGGTTTCTTTGAGATTTTGACAAATCCTGGCAATTGTCATTTTTTCGTTTGTGATTTTCTTTGGCTACAGAAGAAACACTTTCCTTCTGAACGTTTCCTACAGAACTTTTTCCAGCGTAGGTTTTACTAGTAGCGCGTTTTTTTCCAGAATTACCGCGTTCAACATGAGTTCTAGAAGAACAATCATATTGGCCATCTGAAGAATCTAAATTGTTGCTGGAGTGCACTGAGGAAATACTAGTTTGTTGATTGGTTATGCCTGGACTGTTTTCTATTACCAATGGTGCAACTAGCTGTTCTACAAGCATTGAAGGAGAGTCACCATTATCTTTCGATAAATTGTCTACATCACTGGGTTTAGATGAGATATCAGCAATGTTGGATTTAACAGGGAAATTAATAGGCGAACTCTCTTTGTGGTAAGAGTTAGAGGGTGTAACACCTTCCAAAGACTTAGCTTGGGGAGAAACTGCAATTTTGGAGAGCAAATTCTCTCTGTCGCAAGATTGAGACGAAAAATCTATTGCATTGGATTCTGAAGGGGAATCAATGTCATTGCATACAAAGGGTGAATCATCCCTATATTTTGTCTTGGACGTATCTTTTTTATCAAGTCTCGGAGATGAATAGCAAATTCGTGATTCCGCGCTACCTTTTCGACTATGATTTAATAGAGAAGCGTCTGCGCTTCCTAGAAACGAACTGCCCACTAGTTTAAGTCAAAAGAAAATATTAGAAAAGGAAAGGCTCAAAAATCAAAGATATGTGATGAAATTCTTACTTTCAGAAAGTGTTTGGCTACATCGGTTGCCAACATTTTCTCCGCTAACTGCAATTAAATAAAAAGTCACTCAAGACCACTATCTCTGAAGTATAGTATAATTGTTAATTACGCACATTTTGATGTTGGAATAGGGGGCGCCTCTGGTAGTGAAATCTTTTTTCGCCCCTTCGTTTTTTTCTTTATCTTGGAGTCAGTAGAATCATTGGAACAATTAGTATCAGAATCAGAATTTTCCAAACAATTAGCCAAGCTTTTATTTGAAACAGTAGTCCTCCGTCTCTTCCCTCGACCGAATTCCCCTTCGCTTGCTAAGTCTGAAGTTACTTCTGACTTTTTGAGGTGCTCCCGTGCACTTTTGTACAGGGCTTTTTAAAAATGTATTAAAATTTACAAATTTACAGTCGAAAGCTTAATATATTACTACATACCAGTCTGCAATAGAATTTTTCCCTCATAAAGAATCCAATCTGAATCTGGTTTTGCTGAAGTAGATATTAATTTTGTTATCTCTTTGTGCAGTCTTTGTGGTGGCCAGTAGCAAGACTCTTCGTTTAAGCACCATGACTTTGGAACAGCCTCAACTGTTCCTTCAGCGAACGCAAATATCACGAACATCTAAATATAACCAAAAAAATCCCTAGCTAAGATTTCAAACTTCGTCCATCTCTTTGGACAATTTATACACCCTCTTACAGGAAACTGTGAAAGGAATTTATAAAAGAGTCTATTGCACTAATGATAATGTAGAAGGGGAATAATTGAGGACATAGAACTGTTTTCATGTAAAGTAAGAAAACATTTTTGTTCAAATAAGTTTAAAGAATAAGATTTCACTCGCTTTGAAATTCTAGCTTTAAACATGCCTAGCTTAGACGAGGGTAAAGGATATGAAAAAATGTCATCATGGTACTTGCAGATACTCCCAGCTAACATTACATCGTTACATTTAGTCTTATAGATATGTTTAATCTTAATAATTTCACCTGTGTTCAATTTAACACAACTATCTGCCAAACGTGTCGTTAAAATATAGTTCTGGGTTTGCAGCTTTTTAAAAGACTGTGCATCATATGGAACATTTTGGCTCCTGTCTTTAAATGGTTGTTTAAGAACTAAACCGTCAGTGCGATGTTTTGTAGAATAAAGTTTTTGACCTTCATTTAAGCGTTTGCACAATTGTTGCAAGGGCTTACTTGGGGATCGTAACTTTTTCTTTAAGAACTGCAAATGATTCTCAAATGGAAAAGCGCTATATGCATCCAAAGGGCCAAATCTTTTAACATCTGCAGCTATATGCGTTAAACTGTGCACATTTAAACTAACAAATTTTTGGCCTTAAAAATCAGAGCAAGAGAAAACGTACAATTCGAGAAGTTGAGCGGCATAATCAACGAGTGTTCTGCTTAAAGTTGGTGAAGCTAAGATATAAACTGCACATTGAAGCAATCTGAAATGATCCATTACATCATTGGCAACAATCCCCTTACACACGACTGGACCAGTATACAAAAGAAACTGTCGAAATTCAGTTGCTTTCCAACGATCTACATGTTTAAGTGATCTTGGTTTTCTTGCAAACTCACTGGGGATATGTGGTATACACGCGTTTAACCTTGATGATAGCTCTGTAACTTGCTGAGTACTAAGCCTGACAACGAATTTGCCTCTTTTAATCCATGCTCTTAAAAATCTCTTGGTTACTCCTAAACATAAAAGGTGCATGTAATCTAACGGAAATTGTACTACTAAATCGATGTCTAAAAGTTCAAGGGGTGAACGAGCGCCTCTTAAATGATGTTCCTCGTTACTCTGATTTCGGAATGAGATATTAGTTCGAAGAGAAACATTCTCTTCTGTAATATCTTGCAGGAAAATCATGTTATGATCTAGCATAAACCCCTGAATAGTGCACTTGTCACAAGAATAGTATCCCGTATGACCCTTTGTGTTTTTGATAAAAGACCTGGCTGGAGTATCCAAAATAAAGGGCCCATCTAGTTTACATATGAAAGACTTTCCACCATAAATAAACCCATTTTCACTGAGATCTAATAATTCCTTGATAAAGTTATCTAGATATTCAGCAAGTGATCCCGGTTTCGTATCACCACAAAAAACGCCTACTGGAAATACATCTCCAACAATGCCATGCTTAAAACTAAACACGCCTACCAAAATAGGCCAAAAATTGGTGGTTGAGCTATCAGTTAAAGGAATACCATCAATGTTTGTTGCAAATGAAATAGGCTCATCATAATCAGGATGCAAATCCAAAAATGTTTTCAAGCCAATTTTAAAACCAATGTGCCAGTACTCGCCATTGGCCACTTTCGAAATTCCCGAAGTTTGCCTAATAGTTTTTTGAAGTGATCGAGAATCTTTGGGTAACTCATTGTGACCGTGATCTTTAAATATTTTAAGCAAGCTGTTAACTTTAACTGTATCTACATTGTGGTTAATGATCCATTCTCTAAGGTCTTGGGCCAAATCAGAAGGTTCTTCATCAGAAGAACTTGAACTAGAAGTGGTTATGCCACTTGAAAAGTTGTCAAAGCTATTATCAGAACTCTCAGAACTATCAGATGTAGCAGAAATATCAAACACCATATCCCCATCTTTATCACTTTCACTGAAGCTTTCCCTAATATAACCCTCACTCTCGCATACAGTATTAGTTCCATTTCGTAAATCTTCAACATGAGTAACACAATTATTTTCAGATATAGACTGCGGATATTCGGATATCCTATCAACTACACTTTTCAAATATTTAGCTCTGTTTCTCCTCAATTGCCGTTTACTGAGTGTAACTTTTTCCATAGTAAATAAAATTAAAAATAATAATAAAAAAATAACTACCCCTTTTAAATAAATTAACCGAACCCCATATATCCCTTTAAAACAAATTAATTGCCCCGTTTATCCCTTTAAAACAAATTAAATGCCCCGTTTATCCCTTTAAAACAAATTAAATGCCCCGTTTATCCCTTTAAAACAAATTAAATGCCCCGTTTATCCCTTTAAAACAAATTAATTGCCCCGTATATCCCTTTAAAACAAATTAATTGCCCCGTATATCCCTTTAAAACAAATTAATTGCCCCGTATATCCCTTTAAAACAAATTAATTGCCCCGTATATCCCTTTAAAACAAATTAATTGCCCCGTATATCCCTTTAAAATAAATTAATTGTACCTGTATATCCCTTTAAAATAAATTAATTGTACCTGTATATCCCATTAAAATAAATTAATTGTACCTGTATATCCCATTAAAATAAATTAATTGTACCTGTATATCCCATTAAAATAAATTAATTGTACCTGTATATCCCATTAAAATAAATTAATTGCCCCTGTATATCCCATTAAAATAAATTAATTGCCCCTGTATATCCCATTAAAATAAATTAGTTGCCCCTGTATATCCCTTTAAAACAAATTAACTGCCCCGCATATCCATTTAAATATATTGCACTGTATATCAAACTATCTTTGAATATACACTAACCTTACTCAAAATTAATTTCTCATTCTTTTGAGATCAAACTAATATTTCAAACAAAAAATTAAGCTTAATCTAAAATAATGTTGAAAGCTATCTTATTTTAACACTTCATGAAAGGATGTTATACACTTAATAAAGCATCAGAGTCAAACTTTTTTACAGTGCCTGAACTCCCTCAGCTATCTATAAACTAATGTTCACATTTTGAAACCTCATATTTTCTCACCACCCCCCAGCAATATTGTGGAGCTATTACTGCATGCAACTATGAAAGATTTTACTCAAACACTAAGAGGAGAAAATTCCTCCCTTCCTTTCAGTGTTGTTCTTAGCAATTTTGGGAATGTACTTCTCTCAACTCTAAAACGTACTTTTCCAGAAATTAGGGGGAAAAAACGTACTTTTGACTTTCACCCCTTCCAAAACGCTTAGCGCGCCATCTAAGATACAAAATATCTTAAATATAATTATAAGATTTTTATATTAATTTATGGAATACTATTTATTTTATTATAACTGTTTTATATAATATTATTTAATATAAATTATTTACTACTTAATATAATAATCAACCTTTTTAAATACTGAGATATTAATTTCCTCGTCGTTGTTCAAAAAAGTGTAAAATCGTCCCTCAAAAAAATTAAAAAATACTTCCCATTCTAGTAATTCCAAAAAGTACTAAATAACCTACCAAAAATACAAAATGTATTTTTCGTACTCGAAATTTGAAAATGTACAATAAAAGTACATTTGTACTACCAAAAACAACACTGCTTCCTTTACAGTAAAGATGGCAGTGTTGCCAACAGCTTTCGAAATCAATTCGGCTTATATCTAGCTATAAATTGGCTAACTTTTTGTACTAAAAAATGACTGGCAACACTGGGGTATTGCCCCGTTATTGAATATAAAAATTCAAATTATTCAAATAAATTTGAAAACCGTCAGAAATTAATTTGAAACTTAACGAAACACTAGCTAAGCAAGACTTATGGGATTTCTAAATATATATTTAAGTAATTAAATATTCATAACCTTTTAAAAATTCCACTTAGGCCTTTGTGTGTTTTCCACAATCGTAGATAATCCTTCCAAAAAGTAAAATATTGGGCAAAAATTATTTCAAGTACAGTGAAATACTAATATTTAATAAAATATATTTACCTTAAAATTTTTCAAGTCGAAATGGCAACGACCACTCGTTGTAACCTAGTCCGGAAAAAATTAAATCGGTACCGTACTGAAAATATGACTAGAGCAAAATGGCGACGACTACTCGTTGACCTGACCGTTGTACACGCGTCCGACTCCGAAATATAAATAAACCGCCCGGTATCGTGCAAGGCGCACCGTTTCAACTTGAATACTTCTTCGTACAAAGAAAAGTCGCAGCACGCGTGATACACCGAAAGCGTTTTACTAAAAAAGACGGAGATAGACTGGTTTCCCAGCCTCCGTAGTGATCTACTGTTGTGTTGAAACCTCGCTACAAGAATAACCCATTCACCACGTGTGTTCGTGGAGAGAAAGGGGAATGGAAATTTTGGAAAGGAGGGAACATAAAAAAACAAAGATAGGAGCTTGAAAGTTGAAAGGGAAAAGATCATTCAGCCTGTTCACAACCAAGGAGGATTAATAGGATTAGAAGCGGTAGAGCGACTCCAAAATTGTTGTTCATAGGTTATGCCTCCAGCTTTCATAACTCCATTGGTGAAAATAAAATAGCGCAAAAAATTGTCAATAGAGTAGTGTCGGTAGAGAGGGGAGTAGACGGTGTATCCCTCCCTCTAGGCGCGCTTTTGTAAGAGGGGATACTGTACGCGCCTGGTAGGGGGGATGACACTGAGCTAAGAGATAGAAGGGTGTGACGTTTGCATACGTAGAACTGACATTACTCTATAGTACTCCCTTCCAACGTGATTTTACATTAAGTATCATTCCGCCTAATATTTCGCTATAAAATAGAGCTTGCTTTCACAAATATATATAAAAAACAAAGCATATGTTTTTGATAGGCATAAAATCGGTTCGGTTTTTTCCTTTTGCTCTATTTAAAATTGAACAATTAATATGTGGTTTTTTAAAAGATAGCGATAAGGCAAGTAAATTGAATTTTGTACTTTTAGATGAATTAATATTATTAATTAGGTTTTTGTATGGAATGTGTTAGAGGTGCCAACCCTTCCCCATCAGATATCCGCCAAAAAACCAGCACCCATAATAGGCCGCAGACTTTTAAAAAACATTTTAACGTTAATAAAATTTTAAGAGTTTTCAATATCACTATGAATTAGATTATTATGGTTAATTGCTAATATTAATCAATATAATAATTATTTATGTCGGCTTGTAGATAAAGATGATGGGCTTACGGTGGGAACGAGGTGGGATTTCCAACACTATGCCAGTAGGAAATGTAATTTAAAAGAAAAGCGTTTTGATTTATATATGAAAAGTAGCTATAATGCAAATATATTCTCTTTTAACATTATGGAATTCATAATATCTCTTATTCAAAGATGTTAAGTTGAAAAAATGCATCAAAACAATTACGATGGCGGTTAACTGACGGTTATATGCTGGCAGATTTTATTTACTGGTGGCTTTGAACATAAAGCCAGCAGTATGCCATTGCGAACGGTCAACCAACCAAGCCGCCCTTTTCCCAACCTTTTGCCAATGGGCCTGTGCTACTAGGGCCTTCTTATATACTTGTTCAAGCGCGTAAGGTCGACGCAGATTCTGAGGTTGTGTTTTGGGGAGCCATCTCTTGATTTCGACATGTCCGAATCTTTCTTCTTTACAATGACCATTGGTGCGCACCAGTCGGTGGGTTCCGCTATTTTAGAAATTACTCCTTTCTCGACCATGCGATTTAATTCCTTCTCTACGTCATCCATGAGAGCTATCGGGACTCGTCTTGGCGTCGTCAGTGCAAAGGGAATCGCGTTATCCACCAGTTGAATGCGGTACGCTGTCTTCATTTTTCCCAAGCCGTTGAACAAGTCCGGGAATTCATTGTGCAGCGGCCTCACCTCTGAAGCCGTTGCAGACGATGATGGAGGGCTGAGCACCCTGGTCCACTTTTGGGACTATGTTCAGCCCGCCAGCATCTAAGCGCCTCCTCCTTTCTTATCCTATCCAAAAAACCCCTGTTCCCAACTCAAACCGAGGCGAGAAGAAACGCCGGTTTTGTTTCAATAAGTTAGTTCGTCGCCGGGAGTGTGGCGCACTCCTGTAAGCCAAGCTTCTGGGCGGCAAAGTTTGAGGAAATACGACACATGTCGGCGATCCTACCCTATAGGTGCCGACTGTACCGTGTCCGCCGGAGGTGACTTACCCCAATTCCACCTTCCGTCACCTCCCACATAAACCTCATTCCTTCCCTGCTTCTACACATACGACCTAGCGGCCCCCGTCAGTGCTGGGCCGCGTAGGGTCTCTCGCTCAATTCTTCCTGGTGCTAAAGGCCTAAGGGCTAAGCACTAGTGTGAGTAGGTGGTTAAAAAAAAAGTTAGTTCGTCTTTCGTTTTCTGCGGGTTAAGTTCCGCCTTTGTTCCTGAACAAGTTAGTTCGAGTTTGTATTTACGGGACCAGGCACGGGTCCGTTTAGATAAAAGTGTTTTCGCGAACGAAAAATTTTGTATTCCGCGTGACATCGCGCTTCCAATTTTGGATCTTAATTAAATTTATTCAAAGTTTAATTACTGCAATTTAATATAGAATTATTCAAAGTTCAACTTCAAGGTATGTTTATTTTCCTTTGATTTAAATTCCCTTGTGGGACGATAGTGACGGTTTGAGTTAGGCCTACACAACTCCCCTCGCTATTTTACACAAGGAACTTGTAGCGTGAACCCCCCTCAACGACCGGCCATATAGTTTCCCTGGGGGCGAACCGTTACAAATGGTGCCATGCCCGTCGTTTTTGGGCCTCGGTCTCTTTTTTTCGTCGGGCGAGTGTTGCAACAGGTTGATACACGTTTAGACAAAACACCGCCATATTGGTCCCATGCCCTCGCGAACATTCGAGAAGGATTTTCCGTTTTTATTTTTATCCAATCGCGTTATGAATTATTACTACTATCATGAATTTAAATTGAATTTACTTGTTTTGGAATTAACGGCGTGTTCGATCATATTATTTTCGGGATAAATATTTTTAAATAAATTGTTTTCTAAATTAAATGAACAATCCCGAATCGTTCCCAAATTTAAATTTATACCGTGAAAGACGCGATACCGAGTCTTCTTCGACTCCAGATAATCATTCGGAATCCTCAGAATCAACATTACCATTAGCTAAGTCTAACATCGTGACCACAGATATAATACGTCCCCCTAAATTGCGTGATTTAAATATGGCATATGCCCAAAACCCTAAGGACGATTCCCTATGGGACGATAATCTGGATTTAACCCCATACTTAAATACCAAGGAAGAAAGACCTAGACATGAGGACAATTTAGCCCTATTTGAGAACATAAGTCAAAGTTATTACCCCCAGGGGAGTAGTCTCACTAGAAACAGACACGCGGGGAGTATCCCGGATTTAGTCGAGTTAAGTGGCATAACTAGTCCAACCAAACAAAAGGTAGAAGTTCAATTAAGTGCATATGAAAAGGCAAAGCAGTCTCTGAACAGTTGGGTATCCTCAAGGAAACGTATAGCAAAAGCCACGTCAAATGCAAATATTTTACCAGTCACAGTAACTACGATCACCCCCAGTGGGTCGATTCCGCGTAGAAGTTCAGTCACCTATACCCCAGTAGCACAAGCCTTCCGCATAACAGTCGGTTAAAGGTCGAATAGTCGGTTTACGGTCCAGTCAGCTGTACCATGCTTATTCCGACACTTTTCCGACTCATGAAGCCGACTACTTCTTTTAGTTAGCAATGCCGACATCTATCTGACAGTTGGAACTGTGGTGGTTTGAAGTAGGCTCGCCTACCGTCCAAAACATGTAACCCATTTTTGCCAATTGATTACCAACTCCTTCCCGCTAGTCGGTATGGTCACGTTTTAAAAGAGTAAAATGAAACCATGCACGTCATCATCGAAGAGGGCGCTGCTAGCGCGAAAGCAAGTTAGCCTTTCCAGTATCTCTGATGCGGCTGGGTCGTTAGAATGTTGAAACAAGATTTTTGTGGTCGAAAATGATTAGTTATAGGCTTGCTAACTTTTAATTTAATCGCTAAGGTTCTTTGTCACACTTCATAAACTAGAAACGTCTTCGTTTGTCACGTAAGGTTTGAATTTTGTTATTGAATTATCAATTTATCTACCTCTTAGAGCCAGTTTTATGCATAAGCCTTTGCTTTTTTACCTAGCTTCTCATCTGCTGGGAACCACACCCATAGAAAGTGAAACCAAAACTTAAACGTTTATGTATACCTTCAGTTTCTTTGTTTGAATATAAAAGAAGCAAGTGTTTTGGGGCGCTTGGAGTTCAAAAGCCTTATATATTAAGTATTTTAAAGATTTTTGGTTGTGAAAATAATACTGAATTCCAAAATAGATCTCAATTTGTTTTAATTTGAGAATTTTTATGCGGTTTCAAACATATTAAGAGAAAAATGTGTCAAGTAATACCCTTTAGAATTGTATGTTTTTATTTTTCCTTAAAAAATCTGTAAGTGTATATTTTTCATTAAGATTTTTGTAATTTAAGAGATAGTAACTGGCCACATCGAAGATATTAACAATGAATATCAATAAATGCTTTAATTGATGTAAATATTATACTCGCCCTGAAAAATTTTACTTTTTGTTAAAACCAATTAGCTAGGCAGCTAATATTTCCATTCGACTAGTCGTGTCATATCGAATACATTGTTTAATATTTGAAATTGTTATAATTGACCTGCATGTTACATGAAATATTCAAAGTACAAATTCTTAAGTGTTGTTCATTGAAAATGTATTAAAGAAATTTCAATACTAGGTATCAGTATCCTTTACTATAAGCGAATGAAGCCTCGAGTTAAGGCTTGATCGTGGCAAAAGCGTCGGACCTCTTGCTGACAGGCGGTTAAGTCGACTCTCAAACGTGCTGGATGAGGGTCGTATTTCATTCGTGTCGTAACAGTCGGTAAACCAGTGGGCCGTCGTCCCACCGGGCGGGCACTTCGACTCTCAAACCCTTACTCTACCAGCCCTTTACCGACGATTTACCGTTCCTATACTAAAAAGCCGCGAAATCGTCGGATTGAGCGCGGCTTTAGGTAGGCATAATGACGCCGACATATAGTCGGCCAACAGTCGTTTTATAGTAGCCTCAAAACAGTAGGAAAACCGGAGGGCCGTCGTCCCTCCAGGCGGACATTTCGACTTTCAAACTATTACTCTCCCGACTTATTAGTGACTTTTTACCAACTCGTCGGTAACACACAAAGCCGACCATGTAGGCCCTACGTCGGCAGTGCTACTAGGGTACAAATGCCCCAAGTAGGCCTAATAGACCCAGTCCCATAAATCCTGGACAACCACAGAATCCTACAGGACAGAACCCACAGGGAATTTCTCAGTCCCCACTTAGAAATAGCTCTCAAAGTACCCAGGGTGCCAGTCAAACCCAGGGGGCAGCAAATCCGCAACCCCAAAATAATCCAAATACGGGAGGTGCCCAACAGGCTGCATTCCTAGCGTCAGTCTCGCAGTCCTTTTCAAACCTGGCAGCTTCGAATCAGGGAAATGTGAAAGGTTTAGAACCCCCAGAGAGGTTAGCGTTTTATGGTAGAAAGGGCGAAAGTGTTCCTGAATTCATAAGAAAATTCGAGGAATATGTTAGCTTCCATAAAATTAGTGAGAGTGATAAAATGCTTTTCATGCCCATCATATTAAGAGAAAATGCCCTGCACTGGTACCGTTCCCTTCCCAAAGGAGTAGATTGGGCAGAATTTAAGGGACGAATCAAACGCCGTTTTGGGCTTAAGGATGAGGGAGCTAAGGCCCAAATAGCTTTACATAATAGAAAACAAAACCAAAATGAGTCCATTGAGGATTTTTTTGGCTATTTCGTGAAAGTAAATCAGAATTTAGACCCTCCAATACCGGAAGATGAAACTTAAGAATGGAATTTAAAGGGTTACTTATGGTTCTACCAGCGCAAACGTTATCCGATTTGCAAGATGTTTGCTTACAAATAGAACAAACTTTAGACCAACCCTCCTCGTCACAAGACAACCCCAGTCCAGTTTCGCAACATTATAGGGATGTGAGAGAGCAATCAATACAACAGATCCCACCATATCTAGCCCCTAGAAAAAAAGTAAATCAAGGGAATATCCCGAACGTGGGAACTCGTACTAACATGGACATCCCACATGGGAACAATAACATCCCCCACCAGGACGGATATTACAATCCTCCCCCAGTCCAAAATGATTCCCAAAGCTATCCGACTCAAAATTATTGAGCTCCTTTCCCGAGGCCAAATTCCCAACCAAGGCAATCCCACCTTGCGTCCAGACCTCCTCGAAGAAGAAGCCTACCCAGGGATTTTCCTCAACAAACTCGAGTCTTCGAGAGAAGGAATCTTGAAATTGAGCCGCGAGAGATTCAACCGCAACAAAACGAAATGCAACTCGTCCCAAGACGTCCCCAGAATCAAGTCCAGGAGAACCAAGATCCTCCGAGAGTCACTCAGGACGACAGACCAATCACCTGTTTCAACTGCGGTGGCTTACGTCACTATGCTAGCGAATGTCCATCACCGAGGGTGGAGAGACAAAGAGGTCCGTTTCCGGGAAACGCCAACCCGGGAGGGAATTCCAGAGGACGTCTCCCTCCCGCCAACCAATAGTCCCGCAAGATGAAAACCAAATTGTGACAACACCACCGTTACAATTGGCCACAATTCGACGAAGAAGAAGACCCCGAAAAAGAAATCCACACCTAATAAACATTAAATTTGAACATGCAACCCTACAAACTAGAATAGACAATGGTGCAGAAGTTTCCATGATTAGTTTAGATCAATGGCGGACCATACAAAGATTTAGAGGGGATAACAGATTAGAACCGAACTCAGAAAAATCAGAGTGTATTGTAATGGGAAATGGGCAATACTCCTTCACTAAGGGCTTAACCGTACTAGATTTCGAAATAACATTTGAACAAGATATAACGAGGAAATTTAGCCAAGAGTTCCACATCGTCCCTTCACTTCTGTGTGATGCAATCCTAGGCCAAGATTTTCTAGAAGACTGGAAAACTATTATCGATTTTGGAAACTTAACCTGTAACATAGATGGACTAGAATTGAAATTCGTAGAAGTAACAGAAGATAAACTTCCTCCCTCACCCCAAATGGTCTCTAACGTTAATGAAGCAGTTGAATCAACCTCTCTCTCGTTTAAGCAGAAGAGAGAGTTGAAAGAACTCCTTCTCCGATTCCCGGAACTTTTTAGTGATAAATTAGGAAGAACCAGCTTAGTGGTCCATGAAATCCATACCGGAAATGCTAAGCCGATACATAAGAGACCATATCGAGTGAGCGATGCCAAGAAGAACATCATAGAACAAAGCATTTATGACATGCTCAAGGATGGAATAATCAAACCTTCGACGTCACCATGGGCTTCGCCAGTAGTGATTTTAGAACAAGATGACGGATCCGGTACAGGCAAGAAGAAATACCGTTTCTGCATCGACGTCAGAGAATTGAATTCCGTCACTGCAAAAGATCCCTATCCGATTCCCAGAATCGACGAAACTCTCAGCAAATTGGGAAAGCCAAAATACATCACTGCATTGGATTTGAAATCAGGATACTGGCAGGTTGAAATGGAACCAGGAAGCGCGCCAAAGACAGCTTTTATAACGCACGCGGGAAAATACGAATTTAACGTATTACCTTTCGGTCTTTGCAATGCGCCAAGTACTTTCCAACGACTAATGGACGAAGTCTTCCGAGATGGAGAAAAATTTGCTATCGTCGTATACCTCGACGAAATATTAATTGCCTCCGAGACATGGAAAGAGCAGAAAAATGCTCTAGAGTACGTGATGACTAAACTGAAGAACGCTGGTTTAACCCTTCAATTGAAGAAATGCCGCTTCGCCCAATCGGAAGCAGTCGTCCTGGGACACGTAATTAAAGAAACAGGAATTTACATAGATCCTTCCAAGGTTGATGCCATCAAGAAATATCCTCAGCCAAAGACACTGAGACAAGTCCAAAGATTCCTTGGAATGGCCGGCTGGCATCATAGATTCATACCTCACTATTCAAAACTAGCCACTCCAATCAATAAATTGAAGAAGAAAGGCGTAAAGTTAACGTGGCTTCCGGATCAAGAGGAATCTTTCCAGAAGATAAAAGAAGCCATCTGCAGTTCACCACCATTGGCCGCGTACAAACCAGATGCGCCGAGCATATTGACAACAGATGCATCAGACGCCGGCTTGGGCGCGATGTTATCTCAAGTCCAAGATGGAAGAGAAGTTCCAATCGCATATGCAAGCCGAAACCTTCGAAATGCGGAATCCAAGTACAGTACTTCAGAAAAGGAATGTCTAGCAATTTATTGGGCCATCGGACATTTCCGACCTTACTAGTGTATGAGCCACCTACATTTTCGAGTACCAACTCTAGGGACTAAAAACGAATGTAATTTTCGGAAAGATGGTTGGATAGGGTTTGCAAAACCGTGTGATGGCACTGTCTATCGCCCAGCTATTCAAGATGGCGCTGGTTTCAAGATGGCGGCATAAGGAAAATTTAAATCGGCTGTATCTAATGAACTACTAATTGTATTGCAATGTTTAATATCTCAAATGGAAGATGTTAAACAGTTCTTTAATTTATTTACACTGGTGTTTCATCATAAATTGCATATTTTTGCAGAAAATTACCAAAAAAGAGATTTTGACCTCCTAAAGATACGATGTTTTGTTTTATTAAAGGAAAACACTTCGACTTGGAAAATTTTCAACATCATATATCATATCTACATTAAATAAGCTGCATTTTAAGCTATTATTTACCTTCCTACGTTTATTTATGAATAAGTGGTGGAAAGAAAGATTTAGGGGCTGCCTTACTTTTAGTCAAATCTGGAGCGTTTTATTGTGCTTTATATATTTTTCAAAAAAATAAAAATTACCTTATTCAGTTGGAGATAATAATTTTAATAGTTATTTTAATTTAAGTGCAGCAATGGTTTAGATTCACTACAAGCGGCGCTGTTAGCCTAGTGTTATGAATTAGTCATACCAAAATACAACGCAATAGAGATAACGTGGTATTTTTACAGTGGCGTCGCTAGGCCTTTTTTGGGGGGGCTATAGCCCCCCCAAATTCCAAACTTAGCCCCCCCCCAAATAATCCGTAAACCCTACCAAAAAATTCCTGTTAGCAACCTAAAATTCTGTAGCAATACAAAAAAAATTAAAATGATACATTCGTTAAGTTTCATGTCTGCAGAGATGAATTTCAATATCAAACAGTACAGTTTTGAAGAAAAGAACAGATCGAGACAAGTAAAATATTTCAGGTTCTTTCGAAGCGAGTCCCAATAGTGTTGACTAAAAGCTAACCAAAACTAAAAATAAACTCAAGACGAGTGGAAATCCTTCATAATCGGTTCCGTAGTTTTTAACAATAAAAGGTTGTATATCTTTTAAATACGAATAATTTCACGTTGACACAAATTTGCGGATAGTTTTAAAGGTCTACACATTGTCCAATGAACCCATTTTGCAATTTTTTTATTAAGTTCTTATAATAACTAGTTTGCCCAGATTTAGCCCCCCCCCCCAAATTTCAAACCCTAGCGACGCTACTGTATTTTTATGACGACGTCGACGAATGTTTTTTGTATGCAGTTCAGTAGGTGCCCAAAATGTCGCGTGAAGAAGGAACTAGCTGTGTTAGAAAGCCGTGTATTCTTTGTAACAAAGAATCACCTTTAACAGAATTGACAATTCCTCAAGATGAACAATCAAGGCAGTCTCTTCGTAGTGCGGCGGAAGTTAGAAATTTTGAGCCAATACTGAAACTGGTCTTCTCTGAATCAACAATGGATAATTTATACTACCATAGGAACTGCCGAGCGAAATTTACAAGTAAGAAAACTTTATTGAAACTTGGGAAACAAGCCGAGTCTGCTGGAAAAGAGTTTTCTGAATGTCAAGATACCAGAAGATCGTCAAGGGCCGGTCCCTCAAAATCCAGAGTTTATAACTCTGTTTGCATTTTTTGTGAAAAAACATCCAATTATCTTAAAGGGTCCAACACCCGTGAGCAACTAACACAGTCAATGGAATTAAGAGCAGACGAGACTGTTCGAAAAGCTGCGATTGAGCGAGCTGATGATCGTTTATTTTCCATTAGTGACTCTAGCATTGAAGTTAAATGAAATAAGGAACAGACCGGAGTTTCAAGAAATATTCGATGACGTAATTCATAAAACAATGCAGAAATGGCTGCTTTTTCAGCAACACTGTAAGCGTCTAATAATTCAGAGTCTGACTTCATGGTTGAAGGGTTGATTTTCCAAGTGTAGTCTTTGTAGTATGATTTGTGATAGTGGGCTTCTGCGGCCTCAATGTCTCTGCTAGTTAGGGCTATTAAACGATCATCAGCTCGCTCAATCGCAACTTTTCGAACAGTCTCGTCTGCTCTTAATTCCATTGACTGTGTTAGTTGCTCACGGGTGTTGGACCCTTTAAGATACTTGGATGTTTTTTCACAAACAATGCAAACAGAGTCATAAACTCTGGATTTTGAGGGACCGGCCCTTGACGATCTTCTGGTATCTTGAGATTCAGAAAACTCTTTTCCAGCAGACTCGGCTTGTTTCCCAAGTTTCAATAAAGTTTTCTTACTTGTAAATTTCGCTCGGCAGTTCCTATGGTAGTATAAATTATCCATTGTTGATTCAGAGAAGACCAGTTTCAGTATTGGCTCAAAATTTCTAACTTCCGCCGCACTACGAAGAGACTGCCATGATTGTTCATCTTGAGGAATTGTCAATTCTGTTAAAGGTGATTCTTTGTTACAAAGAATACACGGCTTTCTAACACAGCTAGTTCCTTTTTCACGCGACATTTTGGGCACCTACTGAACTGCATACAAAAAACATTCGTCGACGTCGTCATAAAAATACCACGTTATCTTTATTGCGTTGTATTTTGGTATGACTAATTCATAACACTAGGCTAACAGCGCCGCTTGTAGTGAATCTAAACCATTGCTGCACTTAAATTAAAATGTGTTATTTTTAAGTTTAAAACGAAATAACTATTAAAATTATTATCTCCAACTGAATAAGGTAATTTTTATTTTTTTGAAAAATATATAAAGCACAATAAAACGCTCCAGATTTGACTAAAAGTAAGGCAGCCCCTAAATCTTTCTTTCCACCACTTATTCATAAATTAACGTAGGAAGGTAAATAATAGCTTAAAATGCAGCTTATTTAATGTAGATATGATATATGATGTTGAAAATTTTCCAAGTCGTAGTGTTTTCCTTTAATAAAACAAAACATCGTATCTTTAGGAGGTCAAAATCTCTTTTTTGGTAATTTTCTGCAAAAATATGCAATTTATGATGAAACACCAGTGTAAATAAATTAAAGAACTGTTTCACATCTTCCATTTGAGATATTAAACATTGCAATACAATTAGTAGTTCATTAGATACAGCCGATTTAAATTTTCCTTAAGCCGCCATCTTGAAACCGGCGCCATCTTGAATAGCTGGGCGATAGACAGTGCCATCAAACGGTTTTGCAAACCCTATCCAACCATCTTTCCGAAAATTACATTCGTTTTTAGTCCCTAGAGTTGGTACTCGAAAATGTGATATTGAACACCTGGCTCATGGACTATACCTGGAAAGTAGACCCTTTACTGTCGTAACCGACCACAAGGCTTTACAATGGCTATTTGGACTTAAAGAACCAAACTCGAAACTTGTCAGATGGGCAATGTATCTACAGACGTTCGATTTCAAAGTGCAACATAAGAAGGGAGTCGAGAACGTCGTAGCCGACGCCCTTTCGCGAGCCCCAATAGGACTGTTCGCGATGTCGGTAGCCTCAACCATAGAAGAAGATAATCAGATCACGTCTTCAGAAGAATCGACCGCTCCATCGGATCATTCACACGTCGCGTACATTTTACCACCTTACCCTCACGCAAATTTTCATATCTTCGATCGCGATGACATCATTACCGCTCAAGGAGAAGATCCAGTTATTCGCGAAATCATTGAAAAATTTCGACAAGATGATCCTCCAGACAACGCAGATTACGAAATGGTAAACAACCTCGTGTACCGCAAAGCGTCAGGAGTTCGTCCAGCGCGAATTTATCTACCACAATCTCTCAGAAGAGAAGCCTTAAGACTCTTACACTGTTTGAAAAAACCGACCAGAACTAATCCAAGTTTGGGTGTTTTCGACCAAAGGTGGGCAGATCCCAAAATGGTCTGCCAAGTTTGTACGAGTCTTACCAAATTTGCACAGATACCAAAATGGCATACCAAGTTTGCACACTTTTGACCCAAGTTGCACAAATCATAAATTAACACGCCAAATTTGCACACTTCTGACCAATTTTGGCCAGGGAGTAAAATGACCTGTCAAGTGTACTTTAAGATTGCACAGATCGTGACACACTCTAAGAAAAAAGCGTTCAATGGGTATTCAAACTTGAACCCAATTGTTCATTCTTGAACAGTTTGAAAATATTAGGCGTTCAATCGCGAAAGCTGTGCAGAATCATCCAACCTTCATACTACCTTCTTGTTTTTACCTTGTGCTGGTATGAAAAGAACTCGTTCAAAACCATAAAATTTTCGCTTTGCAAAATTTTAAATTAAAATATTGTAAATATGTTTCGGCATTACGATTCGTTTAGTGGTTTTGTAGCTATAAACTTCTCATTGATTTTGATATTCCAAGAAAATCTTTTGATATTAATACTTTAAATGGGGTGTTTACGTTTTAATTTAGCTTGACTACATTTATATAAAGTGTAAACATAGATTGTAACTTCCCAAGAAACAATGGTAAATAATTCTTTACTTTAATTTTCCATGAGGTTTTATATCGGTTTTACTGAATGCACCGAAGGACGAAGCCAGTAAAGGAGTAGACGCTTAAGCCTTCACCAGTGCATAAAGCAATATCTCACCAAATTGTTTTATTGTCTGATTTATTTCTGTTTAAGAAGTATAATAATTGGATTTAAATGTTGTCTGCTTTACTATATATCCTTCATGGAGGTGGGGAGTGATATAAACGTGGCCATCGTCGATGTTCCATGCAAAAATTGTTGGTTGTCCAATTGAAGATATTCGAAGGATAAGCCGTCGATGGTCGGTTGTCCGATCCAAGATGATCGATATTCTGTTCAAATATGGCCGATATTCTGTTCAAATATAGTCTGTATTCCGTTCAAATATGGTCGGATTTCCAGTCTAAAGTGGTCGATGAGCCTGCCGTTGATGGTCGAATGTCCGTTCAAAGATGGTTGACTTTCCTGCCGTTTATTGTCGGTAGTCCGTTCAACGATGGGCGGTTGTCCGCTAAAAGCTGGCCGTGTTTCTGTGTAACTTCGCACAATCAAATTAATGTGCACATTAGCACATGATTTAATCTGTGCAGATTTGGTTAAAAATCTGTGCTGTCTCAGAGTCACTACTCTGCACATGATTTTGTCCAAGATTGAACAGTTTTTTTAACAGTGTACATGATCATCCCCTATCTGCCCATAGAGGAAAATACAAAACAAGAGAAAAAGTAGGACACAGATACTGGTGGCCCGATCTTGACAAAGACGTCACACAATACGTCAGAGAATGCGTTTTTTGCCAACAATACAAGATCAGTAACCGTAGGACACCTGGCCTTATGATATCTACAGTTCCGACTGGACCCTTCGACAAAATAGGAGTCGACATCATGGGGCCCTTTCCGATCAGCAGAAGAGGATACCGATTTCTTCTTGTCTTTACGGATTACATGACCAAATTCGTGGAATTAGTCCCATTAAAAAGAATAACAGCCGACGCATGCGCCCTCGCATTGAAGAACTTTGTATGTCGCTGGGGAGCACCGAAACAAATTTTAAGCGACAGAGGCACACAGTTCGTGTCCTCCCTATGGCATAACACGTGTAAATTATTCAACATTGGACCAATTCACACATCGCCGTATCACCCAAAGTCGAACATCATGGAGCGGGTGAACCGAGTCCTTGGAGAAACCATCTCCATATATGTTGAAAAAAATCACAGAACGTGGGATGAAACTCTGAACGCCCTTGCGTTCGCGATAAACTCAGCGCCCCACGAAACGACCAAAAGATCTCCCTTTTATTTAAACATGGGACGAGAACCGAGACTCCCATGGGACATCGACATAGGGTTGCCCATAGAGGAATTTGAAGATCGTTCGGAGACCCTGAAAACTTTGAAGGATCAATGGAAATTAACTAAGACTTTCTCTAAATTGGCTCTAGCCAAGCAGAAACAATACTATGATCTCCGACGAGAAGATCTCGAATTCGACATTGGGACCATCGTTTGGAAATTGACTCACCCCCTGTCTAACGCTAACTTGGGACGAATGGCCAAGTTATGTCCAAAGTGGACAGGTCCCTACAAGATCATCGAGAAGAGGAGTCCGCTAGTCCATGTCCTAGAAGACATGATCTCGGGACAAAAGACCGGCCCAATTAATATGTCTCATTTCAAATTGTACCAAACTCCTCGAAGGGACGCCTTCTCCAGGAGAGAAGAGTCGGGACAACCAGCCGAAATTGACACAACCACTGAAGACCCTATCCAGAGAATTGAAAACAAACAACCCGAAGCAGTTACCTCCCCACGGAAACCCAGAGCGCAAACTCCAGAGAGAGTGCCGCCTCAACAGACACCAAAGGAAGTTTCCCCCGAAGAACTCGTTCAGGAAGAAGAAAACACTATCCCGAAGGAACCTTTCCCTCCAGTAGAGGACACCAACACGCCGCCTCCGGAAGGAACACGTCCCCAAGAAGTACCACAGGAAAGACCTCACCCTTCCTCTGAATCCTTCGAGGAAGTTGTTGAGATGATCGGGCCTTTTCGATTTGTGGACAAGATTCCGAAAACGAGATCGAAAGAACCTAAAACGCCAACGGAAGAAGTCCGACCCACGGACGAAAGTCAAACGAATATAGTCAACCCGGAAGTAACACATCCGGAAGCGGCACCACTGACCCCTGAACCCCAAGTTTCAGTGGAAACTTCAAGACCTGAAAGAGAAAAGAGAGACCACCCGACTACAACAACAACCGAAGACATTAAACCTAAGAAAAAGAGTCTTCGAAAATTGAGCACTTCCACGGATGTCGATAGAATAACAGAACCGGATCAGGAAAATAGAGGTCCTGCAACCCCTTTGTCCGTTGCTCCGAAACCCACTCCAAAACCTGCGCTGAAAACATCGAGTAGCAGTATCTCAAGTGACGAGCCAGAGATCCCCGATCTCCGCAAAAGAAGTCACTTCACTACCACGTCTTCTGTCAGGGGAAAGAGAAAGAAACCGTTGCGGAAAGTATCGAGTAGAAACATTACATCGATGAAAGAAACATCCGTTCCTCATCCGAAAGCTAAACCCCGAAGGAAAGATCGTCCTCCTGATCAACGTCGAGATCAATTAAGTTCCTCATCGGACGAGATAGACAGGACGGAAGACAGACAACGACGAAGAAAACGCAGGAGAGCTACTACGACGACAAGCTCGTCGACAAAACCTTTGAAAAAGACGCCGAGACTCCATACCCTATCAATGGAAGTATCTCAAGTGACGAGCCAGAGATCCCCGATCTCCGCAAAAGAAGTCACCCCACTACCACGTCTTCTGTCAGGGGAAGGAGAAAGAAACCGTTGCGGAAAGTATCGAGTAGAAACATTACATCGATGAACGAAACATCCGTTCCTCATCCGAAAGCTAAACCCCGAAGGAAAGATCGTCCTCCTGATCAACGTCGAGATCAATTAAGTTCCTCATCGGACGAGATAGACAGGACGGAAGACAGACAACGACGAAGAAAACGCAGGAGAGCTACTACGACGACAAGCTCGTCGACAAAACCTTTGAAAAAGACGCCGAGACTCCATACCCTATCAACTAGTCCCGAAGGCGAGCCTCCTTGACCGACAAACGAAGAAATTTCGACGTCGCCATCAGCCGCGAGCCAAAACCCTTTAGTTCCCATGGATGAACTGTCAGAATCCACAAGTACTGGAGAAGATATTCACTCTCCCAACACTCCGGCTATTGCAGAACAGTTCCCCACGAACTATGAAAAACCTTTCAAGAAAGGATGGGTTCGCGAGCTGTGTTATAGACACACCGTACAACCAGGCAAAGTCGATCTGGATGTACAGGGTGTTTCTGGAAAGTCTGGCACAAATTAACAGGCATGTTCCTTGGGTCAAAAGGAGTCCGAAAGGTCCTATGACGTTTTGGGGTAAAGCGCTCCGTTGCGACGTTATTGGCTCTCAAAAGTAGGCCGAAAAACATGGAGATTTTGCAGAATTATAGCACTAGTATTGTGGTTTTGACCCAATTGTTTTCGATTATTGAGCATAAGGAAATGGTCGAAATAAGTTCAAACCTAGTGGAAGACCGTGAACATGTTAAACGGCCAAAAGCGTTAATCCCTTTGTTTTAATTATTGATTGTAATTAAAGGTAAGGAAAGTAGCTCAGATATCGGTTACTTGTTTGTTCAGATGTACTGGCCCTCTTTTATTCCTTATTTGAATTAAACACATTACTTTTACAATAATTCGAATGAACCCCTTAAATTTTGCAATAATTTGAATCGAACCCATTAATTTTACAATAATTTGAATCGAACCCATTAATTTTACAATAATTCGAATCGAACCCATCATATTTACAATAATTCGAATCGAACCCATCATATTTACAATAATTCGAATCGAACCCATTACATTTACAATTATTCGAATTGAACCCATTACATTTACAATAATTCGAATTTCCTCCCTGCTGTGTTGGTCTTAACATTAGGGTAGTTTTCAACGTCAGAAGATGTAGGTTTTTTACAGACGGCTTAAATGTGTGTACCTTAACGTGCTTCATGGCGTACGCGCGCAAGTTTGCTTAAACGTTGATGGTGCCCATTTTGAACAATTTTTGTAGAACAATGTAATTGGGTTTCATTCGAATTATTGTAAAAGTAATGGGGTTCGATTCGAATTATTGTAAAAGTAATGGCGTCTCATTCGAATTATTGTAAAAGTAATGGGGTTCATTCGAATTATTGTAAATGTAATGGGTTCAATTCGAATTATTGTAAATGTAATGGGTTCAATTTGAATTATTGTAAATGTAATGGGTTCAATTCGAATTATTGTAAATGTAATGGGTTCAATTCGAATTATTGTAAATGTAATGGGTTCAATTCGAATTATTGTAAATGTAATGGGTTCAATTCGAATTATTGTAAATGTAATGGGTTCGATTCGAATTATTGTAAAATTAATGGGTTCGATTCGAATTATTGTAAAATTAATGGGTTCGATTCGAATTATTGTAAAATTAACGGGTTCGATTTGATTTATTGTAAAATTTAAGGGGTTAATTCGAATTATTGTAAAGGTTAAGGGGTTCATTCGAATTAATATTGTAAAAGTAATGGGGTTCATTCGAATTAATGTAAACATAATGTGTCTAATTGAAATAAAGAGTAAAAGACTGGTCAGTTACCAGTACATCTGAACAAACAAGTAACCGATATCTGAGCTACTTTCCTTACCTTTAATTACAATTATTAATAAAAACAAAGGGATTAACGCTTTTGGCCGTTTAACACGTTCATTGTCTTCCTCTAGGTTTGAACTCATTTCGATCATTGCCTTATGCTCAGTAATCGGAAACAATTGGGTCAAAACCACAATTCTAGTGCTATAATTCTGCAAAATCTCCTTATTTTTCGGCTTACTTTTGAGAGCCCATAACGTCGCAACGGAGCGCTTTACCCCAAAACATCATAGGACCTTTCGGTCTCCTTTTGACCCAAGGAACATGCCTGCTAATTTGTGCCAGACTTTCCAGAAACACCCTGTATATTATTATCCACCGAGAGGAAAGAGTAGCATGCTACGCTCAACAAATGAAGTCGCTCAGTACCTACGCACTAACAACATTACGGACTTAGACCCTATAGACTTCTGTTTCAAGCGAAAACCCATTGCAAAACCACCTTGGGAAAGAGTTAGACTAGCTCGCCCGAGGCGGTTGGCGCCAACAGCCCTTTA
Organism: Phalangium opilio; assembly: GCF_054372755.1. Lineage (NCBI taxonomy): Eukaryota > Metazoa > Arthropoda > Arachnida > Opiliones > Phalangiidae > Phalangium > Phalangium opilio. Next base: position 2,425,825 of record NW_028324255.1, read on the forward strand.
ATCAGAACAACGTGTTCCTACCATTGCGATTCGTCACGCTCGATCAAAATGGGAACCCTTCTTACATCCCTATGGGACTCTTTACTAATTTTCTTCCTTTTAGATGCCTACTCCTCCCCCCTTTATTGGCGAATATCCCCCCGTCAGCAACGCGGGTGGATGCCCACTGTCGCTCCAGAGGACTCTCTTTTAAGACCGATCCCACGGGAACAGCCCATCGTCTCCTTTCCTGTTGCCCACTCTTTCGGACCACTGTCCCGAGACGAAGAACCTCCTCTAGACGACCAATTTCGTCCCCCTCGGATCGTGATTCCGGTTCCAGAACCAGATATACTAATTCTCCACGACGACAACGAGGATCTGGGTACCAACCCTCCACAAGACCCCGTTCGCCCTGACGCAACGGGCTCTGACAGGCCCCCCACACGATCTCATGGGACTTTCACGCCGGACGCACTCCTAATCTTGGACGGGACGCAACAGGCACACGCGGCCGCTGCCGAAGCAGCCCCGCAGAAATCCTTCGACGAGCTTATGATTAAGATAACCCAACGTTTCCCAGATCCACGACCGTCCGTTCGTCCACCAGCTGCCAGGCAGATGATCCCTCCTGCCACTGTCATCCCATGGCCAGATCCTCCACAACGGACTCCAGCGTCGCAACAGGGAACGATCCCCCGGGAGGCCGAAACCCTCCAACCGGATACCGACGAAACAATCCATAAGGTAGTTGCTCAGTGTCTCGCCGACGAGATCCCCCAGGTTGCCGCCGAAGATCTTGTGACCCCACAGCCGGACCCGCCTATCGTTGAAGCCCCACGTCTCGTCACGCCTGAGCCAGAGCAAGATCCTGATCCAGAGCAAGAACCGATACCGGACCTCGTCGCGGCCGATGTCCCAAGACCGCTGAACCCATTTCCGCCCAGGTCTCAAGCCTACCGTGACTACGAGGACTATGGCCCCCTTCCCATCCCCCAGGACAGACTGTACCAATTCGATAAGTATGACAAGCTGTTCCTCGAGGATCTACCCTATTTGCAGGAACCACCGAGAGATGGGGACCTTTTCCCCGTTGCTTGGGAGGGGATCCCCAACAGCATCGCAATACGCCTCTATCCCATTCATCCGGACGGATATCCCACCTTGCGCCGTCCAAGCACGACCTACGAATGCCAAGCGTGCCACTCAGTCGGGCGTCATTTTTCCTCGTTATGCCCCAGAAAATTTGTTTTACGGGACCGACGTCATGGAAACATGAAAACAATGATTCATCCCGATTGAACGTTCGACTTCATTAAATAACGTGCCTTTTTTTGTTATTTCCCCGCTACCCTATTCTCTTTTCTCCTTGTCTTTCCATGCTTTCCTTTACATTCTCTCCTTCCTTTCCGAGGGGGTGCATGCAGCGGCCTCGCCTCTGAAGCCGTTGCAGACGATGATGGAGGGCTGAGCACCCTGGTCCAGTTTTGGGACTATGTTCAGCCCGCCAGCATCTAAGCACCTCTTCCTTTCTTATCCTGTCCAAAAAACCCCTGTTCCCAACTCAAACCGAGGCGAGAAGAAACGCCGGTTTTGTTTCAATAAGTTAGTTCGCCTTTCGTTTTCTGCGGGTTAAGTTCCGCCTTTGTTCCTGAACAAGTTAGTTCGAGTTTGTATTTACGGGACCAGACACGGGTCCGTTTAGATAAAAGTGTTTTCGAGAACGAAAAATTTTGTATTCCGCGTGACATCGCGCCTCCAATTTTGGATCTTAATTAAATTTATTCAAAGTTCAATTACTGCAATTTAATAAAGAATTATTCAAAGTTCAACTTCAAGGTATGTTTATTTTCCTTTGATTTAAATTCCCTTGTGGGACGATAGTGACGGTTTGAGTTAGGCCTACACAACTCCCCTCGCTATTTTACACAAGGGACTTGTAGCGTGAACCCCCCTCAACGACCGGCCATATTGTTTCCCGGGGGGCGAACCGTTACAATTGGTAGCATCCACGGTTGTGGTTGTTGCTGTTGACTTGTTAACTTCGTCTAGCCGTTTTACCAAGTGCAATTTTTCGATGGCGGAGAGACCAAGAAGTGTAATCTGGAGGCCGTGGATGACATATAAATCTTCCTCGATCGTGTTCCCTTTTAGTCTCAGTTTTACTTGGGTTCTCCCTGCTGTTTTCAGTCGGGTATGGCCCGGACCAAATAGGCATTTGTCTGACGGCAAGAGTGGATAGTGCGCTAACCTAGACTCATAGTGATGGAGAGATATGGCATTGACTTCGGGGCCTGTGTCTACTTTGAATTCTATGGGCTCGTCGTCGACTTGAATTTTGATGATCCGTTTTCCGGCCTTTTCGCTACTTATTGAGCAGAGATGAGTCGATGTGTCCTTGATGGCTGCATTTTCGTCGGAAAATTGTCTTTCGAGGCAGAGGTCATCGGGAATTTCTACGTCTTGTACTGTAGATTGATTTTGGCAGGTAATTGAACGATATAGAAGTCCACTTCTGCTTGGATCTGATCTATACGTTTTCCTCGGCATAGTTTTCCATAGTGTCCAATTTTATTGCACTTGTAGCATTTTTGGCTTGCAGCGGGGCATTTCTCCCTTGAGTGTTCTTCCTTGTTTCCGCATCGATTACAGCCATTTTTGTACGTTGAAGAGCGGTTTCGTGAACTTTTAGTCTGTGGTCTCGTGGACTCACGCGCAGGCTCCTTGTAGGGTTTCCATTCTTTCGTTTGAGGTCGTGAACGTTCATGGTAATGTTGTTTACTACCACTCACGTGATCAACTTGACTATGTCGGATCTTGCCGTTGAGATCGTGCTGTTCTCGTTTCCGTTCGTCCGAGCTACGAATGGTTTGAATGGCCTGCTCCAACGTCAATTTAGGGTCGTCTTGTAGTCTTTCGGACAGTTGTTTGTTAGAAATACCCACGACAATTCGATCCCGAATGAGTTCTTCGGTAGCCAGTGTTCAGCCAGGGCGTACACGGCGGTGATAAACTCATCCGATGTTTCACCTGCTTGCCGATTTCGGGTATTGAACCGTGCGCGTTCATATATCATGTTGCGCCGAAGGACGAAATGTTTCTCAAATTTGTCCAGAACAACTTTGTAAGTCTTCTGTTCTGCGGCTGTCAGGGTAAATGATAACAGAACGTCGTCGGCCTGATCACCCATCAGGTAAATAAGAGCATTGACCTGTTCTTCTTCAGATTTGTTACTGAGGCCCGAAGCATGGCGGAATCTCTCGAAACGGCGGCACGATTTTGGCCACTCGTTGGGGATGGCAAAATTAAACGGTTCCGGGGTTGAAACTTGAAAGGCAGTAGCGTTGTTTGTAGGGTTCGCCATGGCTTACTTAGTTAAAGCTATGGCAGGCGCGTCTCGACTTAATTGTTCCGTACTTTACTATTACGTGATAACAACTAAACCTCAGCTCGACTAGAGTGTTGCGTACTTTACTATTACGCGATAACAACTAAGCCTTGGCTTGATGAGAGTGTTCCGTACTTTATTATTACGCGATAACACGTCGTCGAAAAACAATTTGAAAATATACTTCCGCGCCGTTCAGTCTTCTGACACCATGTTCTGACACCATGTTGTATTTTATATTTAACATGAAAACACATTTAGTTCTTAAAATAAACGTAACTTTATTCGTCAACGTGACTGCGTCTAAATCATTACGACATGATAGGTAGAGAACCCGAACTAGAATGATGAGTATCGAGGTTCGTCTGCTTATATAATACAATTAGTGGGTGATGCAGGGCTGATCATAAGCTACCAACACAGTGGATAGCATTTTCAATGGATATTTTTTGATATTTATTAAAGATTCACCGAGTTAAAAAAAATTGGAATTTGTATTTCGGTTAAGCTTTGATATTGACATCAGTTAAATTACGATACCGGCTCACGATGTTAGTCTGTTTATAAGATAATTCGGAACTTCGAGTGTCACAAGACAGTATCTACCTTCAAAATCGAGAGTTACCAACTTTATAACAATCTTCTCGTCACAGGAGGTTGAAAGTTTTATGATATGTGATAATTTGAGATAATGTGACAATGGGGCTCAGACGCAGACCCTCAGTCAACGTGCGGCAAAGGCCTGATGCCGTTTTACTTACTGTCGAGTCTATCGTCCCTCGTCGCCAAACTCCTCTTACAGTGTTTACGCTTGTTTTTATTTCAAAAAACACGTTGAATTCGTAAACCTCGACCCGCACCATGATTTAAATCATAAAAATGCAAAAACAACGCATTGAACGCGTAAATTTTTCTGTTGCTCAGCCCCTAAAACAGCTGTAGTCTAGAGCTGTTTTAGGGGCGTAAGCGACGGAATAAAAATAGAGGGCGAAAACAACCTGTCAATGGAGGTAATGTTGAGGGAACGAAATTCAAATGCAAGGCTCGTCCCTTCTACAAAAAAACAAACACTGATTTCATAAATACCAACATTTAACGCAATTATAATATTGAAATCTTATACAATTAAGTTAAATTTAAGAAAACAAAGCTCTACTTCAAAAATCTAAACTTCAAAAATACGACGATACGAGAAGAAGTAACGGGCATCGAGAAGCAAACATTTTTTTAAATGGCAAAAATTAACGGTAAGCCTAGGCTTAGTAAAATTTCACCGCCTTAAAAAGTGCCAAGTTTAGAAATAGATTGTGGGATAATAAAAAGGTCGAAAATTACGATATTAGGCTTATATTATATTTAAAATCCATCCATAAGCAAATCCTCAAAAATATCAAAATCGTAACGAAAAAGGACCCACTCTCAAAATTTTTCCTCTTAAAGAAAAATGGCGGCCACAAACGGAGTGAAAAAGGCGAAAAGAGCTATTCAAATGACGATTTGGCTGGCCAAATGTTTGGATAGGGTATGAACCAAATGAAAAGGGATTTGTAGTTACAGAATACCGATTAGTGTCATTTGGGGATGAATCGACCCCAAATCCAAATCATTTGGATTAGGAACGATCCAAATATAGTTAGAGAATAGGGTCCCTGGCTGCATGTGACGAATGGACAATGCAAAGATCAAAGCGCCTTACCGCTTCAAATTTCGGAAAGGTTGCTAAGAGAAAGCCAGATACTAGTTACGGTACGCTAGTGCAACAAATAATTTATCCGAAGACATTTTCAAGCTTTGCTATTGAATGGGGAAATCGAAAGAAAAGGATGCCATAGAAGAGTACCAGACAATGAAAAATGTATCAGTAAAGCCAAGCGGATTGTTTGTTGATTTGAAAAATGAGTACTTAGTCGCTTCTCCGAATGGCCTAGTTGGAAATGATGGTATTATTGAAGTTAAATTTCCTTACCTCGATATATCCATCCACGCGACGCACCATCAAAACTACCGGCATTTTGCTCAAAGCTCTTAAACGGCCATCTTGAATTAAAGAAAACCCACGATTAGTATATTCAAATCCAAGGCCAACTTCACATTGCAGAAAAAGTTATTGTGACTTCGTCATTTGGACACCTCTGGGTATGGAAGTAGAAATAATTTTCAAAGTCAAATTCTGGGAACAGAAGCTCGAAAAACTAAAAGAAATTTATCTAAAATGCATGCTGCCCGAGATAATAGATTCACGCTGTTTGCGATCAATGCCAATACGTGAACCCGAAAATCTACTCGGAAAGAAAGAAAAAATAAAAGCCAAGGTACATACTGAAACCAAAAAAAGTGACGAAAGTTTCAAACAAATATCAAAAAGTAGAGAAAGATTCTTCGAAACCAAAAACAAAAAGAGGGTTTCTTGCAAACCAAAATCAACAAGACGGCCCAAGGGCTCGTAATAGTAGCCATATCGTACGAGTGAATAGCCCCTCTATACCCTACCCTAATGAGTGGATAACCCCTCTATACCTTACCCTAATGAGTGAATAGCGCTATCTTTTTCAATGCTTAAATGATGTACCGCGCATAAAATCAGATTTAATAGCCCCTCGATTCCCTACTCTAAACAGTGATAAAATTATAACCGTATAAATTTACTTATACGGTAATTCTAATATTCCGGCGAATCGAAGAATAAGATAGTTTTAGTGATAATCCCCTCGATGAGTTTACAACATAGACTTATGCCGATTCACACTTATCGCATATTATAAATTTCTAACAAGGACATATGCCCAGAAACTTTTGAAAGAGAAAGTTTAGTTATAGTGATTACGAATTTTAGTGATTATCCCCTCGAATTACCTTTAGCAATGCTAAAATGATCAAACGCATAACGCTCATTTAACACTATGTTAGCTCTATCTAAACCCACATTTGAATTAACCGCCAAAAACGTTCCAGTCAAACATAACATAGATGACGATAGCTACCGAACGAGAACGAAACACATGAGGAGCGCGGTAGGAAACAGGGAAAATCGTTATCTATTTAATTAGCACATAAATAAAAAGAAAATAAATATAAAAACCCCAAACATACAAATTTATAAGTATCCGACCCCACAGATAAAAATTCAAAAGTATTCGACCCCACAGATTAAGAGGTACCCCACCCCACATCACCCCGACATTTCAGAGATAAAAACAAGTTGGGAAAACCAAAATATTACCTCTCCGAGTTAAGAGGTCTACTACTACAATCTTATTTATCTAGATATGGAATTATTTCTCTTTTTTGAAGTAAAAATTTACGAAATATTGAAGCAGTATTCCAAGCATAGCGAATAATACAGTAAAGCAGACGACATTTTACATCCAATAAGGATAAATCTTGGACACATGGAAATCAGTCAATGGGGAAAAGATCAGGAAATGAAGTCTACGCTTCAGCTGTTTACCGTATATTCTGATAGCTACATTTACAACTGGTTTGCAGTGTAAACACTATCGTCTCGTCTCACCTCAACAATATTCTTAGTTTGCCAACATGAATGTTAATGTTAAATAACACCAAAGCTAAATTGTAGCTAGACGCACTAATAGTCAATGCGCACCATAAAGAGAAAAAAGTCTGTAGCTACTACCCGTTTACCATTAGCCCTTTTACTATTCTATTTGCCACCATTATCTTTTCTTCTATTATAAAATCTTAACCTGATTATTTAATAGTGTATTTAACTTTGGGCTCACTCTGAACCGTTGATGTCTCTTCATTTCAGACACGAAAATCAAAGCCACAAGTTTACTTCACCTCAGGCCTCAATTATTTACTCTTTGTTTCACTAAGCCTATTGCGGATGATACTTAATATACCCGCCGGTGTCTAAGTCTTAGTTTTCTTCATGAAATCACTAAACCAGGGATTATTCTATATACAGATGTAGTATAGCTTAAGTAATATATAAACAGCCATTTCAAATAACAATATTAAAAAAAATCTTTGGAATATCGAAATGAAACAGAGCTTTAAAGCTACAAAAGTACTGAATGCAACATAATTACGAAAAATACTTCCACATATTCACTTTATATTATGGAAAAGGGAATATTAAGGTTCTGTATGATTTCTTAACACATCAACACAAGGCTAACTGCTAACGCGACGCACTAGTGTAACAATGGACGGACACACGCAGACAAAAACATAGACTGCTTTTTAACTATTAATTTTGAGTTGAGAAACAAGATTATCTTTAATATTTAAATAAATATAATTATTTTTAATTATTTTAATCTTCAATAAATAACATTAATAATAGTTAAATCGTTTAAAATAAGGTTATACCTATTATCATCTCAAACTTTGCTAATATTGACGTTTAAAGTGAAGGGTACCCCTCTTGCCCGCTTTCTTCAAATTTTGGGGTATATATACGATTCTTTTCCATTATAATAGTAAGGAAAAAGCGCAATTGCGAAAACCTTTGGTGGCGATCCCACCTTAGGGAGGCTAGACGTTTCTCGTAAACCTAGCTGATCGCCGCGTATATCCTTAAACCAAACGATGATAATGGAGTAGAAGCCAATGAGACAGATTGGTGTCTATGTGGAATAGACGGAAGACCAGTAGATGGTGGTGTTAGAAGCCAGAATGTACAGACTGGTGTCCAAGTGGGATGGACAAAGACCAGAAGATGGTGGTGATTAGAAGCCAGTGTGAACAGACTGGTGTCCATGTGGGATGGACGAAGATCAAAAGATGGTGGTGATTAGAAGCCAGTAAGTACAGACTGGTGTCCGTGTGGGATGGACAAAGACCAGAAGATGGTGGTGTGAGAGCTCAAGTAGAGGAGCCATTTCCGTGACTGTGAAAGCAGTTCGGAAATGGCGAACACGTTTGCTCCGATACGCAAACTGCGAACGCGGTCACGTGGGGTCTGACAGACAGACACACAGACACGTCCAGTGTAAAACCTCTCCGTGACGTCATCGTCACTCGGAGAGGTAATAAATAATAAAAAACTCGGAGTTTCTATCAAGTCTTTATGGTTCAGTTGGTAGAATGTCTGCCTATTGCACCAGCGACCCGGGTTCGATTCCCGGGTCTGACCTGAAAAAATTTTAATTAAAATTAAATCTCTAACCGAGCCCAGTTACCCCAATGGGTGCGCTGTGGTAATATAAAGTTCCTTTTAAGCTAAAATCTGACGATAACGAAAGCGAAAACTCCGGCCACAAGTACTACTACTACTACTACTACGGCTCGGGTCAAACTAAGAGCCTATCGTATACTACGATATGGCTAAAAAAGGCGGTTTCTACCAGACTAAAAACAAAAAAGGCGGTTTCAACCAAAACAAAAAAGCGAAGGTTTCTACCAAGCCACTAAATGAAACAAAACCCCAAAACTTTTAAACTATTCGGAAATAGGCCTTTACACTAAAACCGTATGTTGCCGGCGGAAAAACGGAGAGATGAAGGGCACTCTACTCTCCCGCGAAAGGAGTTTATAGAAAGGCCTATTCTTTGATAAAGTGACATTTATGTCAAAAAAAATAATAAATATTTAAATCGGCTATTTGATAAAGTGACATTTATGTCAAAAAAAATTAATATTTAAATCGGCTCATTAGTTCTCTTATTCATTTTATTAGCTTGAATGTAGAAAACCCAATTATATGTAGAAATTTTACGGGGTATGTTTACTGTGCACATTTTTGATCGGAAAGTAAATTCATTATTCGTATTCAGCACCTTCAACATTTTCAGAAAGAAAAAGGAATTTGCTTGGAAAGGTTTTTGGGAAATCATTTCATGAAACAGACTAGGCAGGGAAAATCTAGGTTCAAGTTGGACACAGAAAAGGTTTTGGTTAATGCCTTCATTTTTGACAAGCTCGAAGTTTCTGAACACTAAAATTGATTCTATTTTCCGAGAAAAAGTGTGCCAAGTGAAGTTGACATGTCTCGCTTAATGGACTACAGAAATTGTTTCAGTCGTTTAAAGGCTTAGGAAGCGTGCAAAAATAGATTTTACTAAAATTTTGTTCACTTCTAAGCCGCTTTAAAGGTAAATTCTTATATTTATTTTGTTCTCCATCATCTCGTTTTCAACCTTTTTCTGTATCCATATCTTTAAATACTGTCTTATTTACAGTTGAAATTACTATGCCTAACTTTCTACAAAAAAAGTATTAAAAATCTATGACTAATGCAAAGAACTATTCTCACATGTTTTGAAATAGAGAGCTGCAACTCCGTGGAAGAACTCCGAAACCCGCTGGGTTCCGCGTTTAAGCGATGGGAACTCCAGGAGTTGGAAATGTTTTTCTGAGATAAAATTGGAGTTGGGTGGCATTGGAAGTTTTCGTGTGCGGAGTTGGGAGGCAATGGGAATAATGATAATTATAATTGCGGAGTTGGGAGGCATTGGAAAATTATCTTAAAACATGCATATCTACGGAGTTGGAATACTTAAGTCTGGTAAGTGGTAGGGCTCCAATTTAAAAGCGGACTTTAGCGTTGTTTGTCTTCAGAAGCTTCGTACGGAATTCTTTTTTTACCCGTAACGCACCGTGACACGTCCCATCAGTGTGTCTCTCACACAATGGGGCCGCGGGCGCTTTCCTTTTCTCTTAAACCCATTGACACGAGTCTCCTTTCTAGCTTTGAGGCATATTAAAGTAAGGCAGTAGGCATATTGGCAGGCACAACTAATAACAGAATGGACTCTAGTGTTAGTATTTCTTGAATCGTGAAGTTCGTGGCCTTGTCCTTCAAAATAGCAGTTGCGAAGCGAATCAGTCCGATTTTAATTAAATAGCGAATTTAAGAAAATAAGCGTAAAATATGACTCAACGACAACGCGTAGCGCCTTTTTCCCCAAAATCTTAAGTTTTAAAGTCTAGAAGAATTTTATGAGTAAATATTATTCCTTATTTGAAAGTCATAATTTATAAGTACTCAGGCCAAATTTGAAAGAAAATTAATGAGCTACAACTTTCTATTTTTCCAATTCTAAAGAGTGAAGAAATCTTCCAAAGACTAGAAACTAGAATGATTTTAAGGACGAAGCTAGGAGTTTAAGAAATTTTAATTTTCATGGAAGGAATTGGGAGGAGTTTAAGATATTTTCATGGAAGAAATTGGGAGGAGTTTAAGAAATTTTAATTTTCATGGAAAGAGTTGGGAGGAGTTTTACATTTCGCTTGGCGGAGTTCTGCGAAGTTCAAACTTTTGATTATGGCATTGGGAGGAATTGGAGTCATTGTTGCGTATTGCCTTGGAGTTGGAAGGAGTTGGAGTTTAATATTTTCATTTTGCAGCTCTCTATTTACACTACAATCAACGTTCAAGGATGTTACCAAATTATCTATTGCGAAACGGCAACATTAAACTTGCATAACTTACGTTCGCGGGATTCGAAAACCAAATCATAATTATAATAATAAAAAAGCTCTTACAATATACACTTTAATTAAAATTCAGCCTTGAAATTAGAAACAAGAAACATCAACCAAGGCTCGACTAAAATCGAGGAAGTAAACAACATATACAACAATGGAGGGTTATTCTCCGCATCTCTGATTGGGCGCTGTTTGTAGGTCTTACCTCCCTGGTCTTACCGTTTTCCGTAGAGTACTAGCAATCTGTTACCATGGAGTGGTATTAAATGATTCTAAGAGAGAATTGGGGTATTTTTAAAGGAACTTTCGTTTACACGACAATAAATCTACCCCACGCAAAATAACCCACGGAAAACAATATTCATGCTCAGCCAGTCAGCCTCGTGTATAAGCGGTCGTATTAAAAGGTTTACAAATTTCTTCAATAACATTTCAAACTAAACTGAACTGAATCAATGCTAGCTGGAAATCTAACAACAGTGACGTATACGCGTTAAATGACTAACAGTACAGTGCACGTTGACTCGTGCTCGTGTTTGGTTCATTTTTGAATTGAATTGACGAATTCAGGCTTATTTGATAGGCCTACTTTTCTCCAAACTCTTAATTAGTTTTGATTCAAGGGCTGCTTATGGCTTACGCTTTTTTAAAAGCGTTCTAAGTTTAACTTTGCTGCTTTGAGAATTTATTAAGGTAAGATTTATTTTGATTTTTTTTCTTTGTTTGTGCTGTATTCTTTTATATTTTCTTTGTTTGTGCTGTATTCTTTTCTGTCTCCTTTGTTTGTGTTGTATCCTATTTTTCTTGTCTACGGCTCCTGTTACACTGAATAAAATAGACCTATTGTGGCTCACTGTGAAAACCTTCAGTGACTTGGTAATAGACCTATTGTGGCTCACTGAGAAAACCTTCAGTGACTTGGTAATAGACCTATTGTGGCGCACTGAGAAAACCTTCAGTGACTTGGTAATAGACCTATTGTGGCGCACTGAGAAAACCTTCAGTGACTTGGTAATAGACCTATTGTGGCGCACTGAGAAAACCTTCAGTGACTTCGTAGCAGACCTATTGTGGCGCACTGAGAAAACCTTCAGTGACTTGGTAATAGACCTATTGTGGCGCACTGAGAAAACCTTCAGTGACTTGGCAACGAAACACATCTTTGTCTGCTAAATTTAGGAACTCAAAATGGTTTCTCGAGAAAAAGCCAGGAGGGACAAAAAACGTTTCAAAACACAATGTCAAAGAGCGTTACTAGCTAAAACTAAGACTTTAGCAAACAAAAACAAATCAAAGTGCAAAAGGTACTATATAAAAAAAACAGCTCTTTCGGAAGAAAAAATCGAGTGATGGACTTAATCGCAAGTCTTTATTGACAAGTTCAATAAAAACTCAAAAGGTTTTGCAGGCCCCTAAAATAGGTGGCGCTTCTCGACAAATAAAAGTTGGTGCGAACCCGACTAAGAATTATGTTAAAAAAGTCTCCTTTAACAAAGGAATTTTTAAAACAAAAAATAAAAAAATGATTGCCGAAAGTTTCAAGCGGTTTTTGGTGACGCGACTTACGGACCGTTTAATGACGAAAAGAACTTTTGCTAATTCACGTAAAAAGCAAAGTTCCAAATTTGCATCCCACGGGTGTGACCCAAAATCCCCCCAGCCAAAATCCCCCCGGACAAAATCCCCCCAAATCATAAGAAACGGACAAAATCCCCCCAATGTAGGACAAAATCCCCCCAAATCATTATAACAAGACAAAATCCCCCCAAATCATTATAACAAGACAAAATCCCCCCAAATCATTATAACAAGACAAAATCCCCCCAAATCATTATAACAAGACAAAATCCCCCAAATCATTGTAACAAGACAAAATCCCCCCAAATAATTAAAACAAGACAAAATCCCTCCAAATGATATTTAACGGTTAGGTTTGGTTAGGATAGGTTAGGTTTGGTTAGGATAGGTTAGTAATATTTTATAAATCATTTAACAATGTTACGCCTTTTCCAAAATTTTGATGTTTAGCTTCATTGACTTCTCAAATAATATGCCTTTTCCAAATCATTACTGTTATGTTAGGTTAGGTTTGGTTAAGTTAGGTTAGTAATATTTAAAAAATCATTTAACAATGTTACGCCTTTTCCAAAACGTTACTGTTATGTTAGGTTAGGTTTGGTGAGGCTAGAAATATTTTATAAATCATTTAACAATGTTACGCCTTTTCTAAAATATTGATGTTTAGCTTCATTGACTTCCCCAATAATATGCCTTTTCCAAAACATTACTGTTATGTTAGGTTAGGTTAGGTTTGGTTAAGTTAGGTTAGTAATATTTTATAAATCATTTAACAACGTTACGCCTTTTCCAAAATATTAATGTTATGCTTCATTGAGTTCTCGGTACAATTTCGGTATGAGTGAATAAGGTCAAAAATCATTTTAGAGCAAAATCAAGCACACCATTCGATAGAGCGTAAAATTTAGATCTAAAATGGCCGCCGCTTTTTTCAAATTTCCAAAAAAAAAAAAGTCTTATCCCCCATAAGAATTGCCACCTTTTCCAAAATATTGATGTTTAACGTTAGGGTTCATTTTCACTTAAGAGGCCGAATAGGTTAGGTTAGGTCAGGTTAGGTTAGGTCAGGTTAGGTTAGGTTAGGTTAGGTCAGGTTAGGTCAGGTTAGGTTAGGTTAGGTTGGGTTAGGTTAGGTTAGGTTAGGTTGGGTTACGTTGGGTTGGGTTAGGTTAGGTTAGGTTAGGTTAGGTCAGGTTAGGTTAGGTTAGGTTAGGTTGGAAAAGGTGCCAAATTATTGGCCCTCTGATGTTTTCCACACTGTTTTTGACCTTGTTCACCTATACTGCAAAAAATGTTTTTGGTTTTTTTTTTGGAAATTTGAAAAAAGCGGGGAATATTTTAGATCTAAATTTTACGCTCTATCGAATGGTGTGCTTGATTTTGCTCTAAAATGATTTTTGACCTCATACCGAAATCCTACCGACTTCTCAAATAATATTTTATAAATGATTTAACAATGTTAGGCCTTTTCCAAAATATAAATGTTTAGCATCATTGACTTATCAAATAATATGCCTTTTCCAAAACATTACTGTTATGTTAGGTTAGTAGTATTTTACAAATCATTTAACAATGTTATGCCTTTTCCAAAACGTTACTGTTATGTTAGGTTAGGTTTGGTTAGGCTAGTAATATTTTATAAATCATTTAACAATGTTACGTCTTGTTATAATTATTAGGGGGGATTTTGTCTTGTTATAATGATTTGGGGGGATTTTGTCCTGTTATAATGATTTGGGGGGATTTTGTCTTGTTATATTGATTTGGGGGGATTTTGTCTTGTTATAATGATTTGGGGGGATTTTGTCCTACATTGGGGGGATTTTGTCCGTTACTTATGATTTGGGGGGATTTTGGCTGGGGGGATTTTGGTATACAATCGCATCCCACAAACTCCTATGCCAGTTGCTATCTGGAAAAACATTCTATTTAAAAAGGCGAATATATTCGGCCTACCATGCAAGGCGCTCGTTACTTATTGAAGATTTCAAAAGTTTCGCGAAGAAAGTGCAAGAAATTGGATTGGTGGATAGTGACAATTTTATTAAAGTCATTGGAGGAAAAAGGCTTCACAGTAGTCTGGAAGAAGCTTTTTATCACCAGACAACATATTTTACTTTGGGGAATGATGGCAGAATTTTGAAAAACGAGGACCACGAAACGCGTTTTGAAAAAATTTTGCAGTTCGACGAAAATGGTCTATTAATAAAAGTGTTAAGAGAAAGCTCTCGTATTGGCGAAAAGGTTAATGAATTATGGGTTGATGAAAGTGGTAATTTTATTGACCAGAAAGGACTGAACAAAGGCATTGAACGCTGCTTGCAAGTTAATGATTTAGGGGTTGTCACGAATCTATTCAATGCAGTAGAAAACGTGTCAGAGGAAAAAAATCCCAAAGCGAATATCGTAATTAACGAATCTGGGTTTATTGAAACCAAAGAAAAAGCTTCGTATTGGGAATGCAGCGACATTTGCAACGTTAGAGAGCGGGCAATTTTTAAAGTCGTAGCTTTCATTAACCAGGCGGCAAAGGCCAGTGATAGCACCCTAAATAAACTTTTTGGCTCTGATTTTGACATTTGCTCCTACAAAAATAAGTTTTGCCAGAAATCCATTGTCAAATTGCCATTGGACGATTCAGATTTTGAAGTAAAAGTTTTGCCGTACCTTGGTCATTTCTTATATTGCTCTGAAAGCGAGCAATGCCAAAGTTACTTGAGGGCCTTCAGAGAACTGGCTCCGCATTACTCTGGGATTAGAACTATTTTGAGTAAAATCTACTCCGTTAGAGCGTTGCTTAACGCTTTTTCAACATTGACCGATGAGATTGAGCATGGTGATTACGAATCTCTTCAAAATGTTATACCCAAAATTAGTAAAGTTGTGGAGGCACGTGGATTGAAAATGTCAAATGCCGAAAACGAGGCGACGAAAGGCGGTGAGAACGATATAAGGCCTTGTCTCGATGAGGGTGAAATCTTGGCTTTCTACGCTAAACAATTTGCTAGAGCTGAGCGTGATACGAATGAATTTCACGACACATCTTGCGATTGTTGCGCTAGATTTTTGAAAAATTCTGATTTGAGGACCGTGGAAAAACTAGCGTGCACTTCAGTTTTTGACAACCACGCCTTTCTCATTTTAAGAGCTGGTTTACTGTTGAAAAATCCAGAGTTCAGAGAAATGGACATGCTTTTATGCCCTTATTGTTCTAAAGAGTTGCAAAAGGGAAAGGTTCCAATTAGATGTTTCCTCAACGGCTTGGGGGTTGACGTTCCTCCGACCGAGGTCACGAGTTTGAACATGTTTGAAAAGGCCTTAATTCAGCTTGTGAAGGCATTTCACACTGTTGTCCGGTTAGGTACTAAAACTAATTCCAACATGCAGTTTGGCGCGGTGAAAGCTTTGAAAGGTAGAATCATATATTAGCCAATTCCAGTCCAAAAAAATTTGGATATGATACCAGCAGCACTGCCTAAAGATCACGAATTGCACGTCTTGGTTAATGGTTTGCCCACTAGTGACAAAAAGATTTGGCAAAAAATTGTTCGCCTTGATGGTTTGAAAAAGGCCGTCGCTAAACTGAAAAAAATTAATCCATTGTACAAAGACATTGATATTACTCTTATCAATGAGGATTACATTTATGGCACCGAAGAGATTAACGGAACTATTGAAGACGAAAATTCATTAACTCCCGATGAATTATTGGCGAAAACGGATCCTCTGGCGCTGTTAAACAACCGCGACGAGGTCAATACAAACGGCTTCAGTACAGTTGCAAAAAATCCGCAAGCGGAATCGCACCAAATCGATATCGATGTTATCAATGATGGTGTGATCGAATCAAATCTTTCGCCAGACGACCGTTATAAAATTTTAACTCAACCTGAGGCACTGTTGCGAAAACTCTCAAAAGATGAAGTGAATGAGCTGTACGATCACTATACAATTCACCCGGTGAATGTTCAGCCGTCAAAAGATTTGTTGGCTTCTTACCAAATGAAGCGTGTCGAAGCCGAGCCTATCAGTAATTGGGACAAAAATCTAGAATACATGTCATTCGTGCACTTGTTCCTAATGGCTCGCTATGGCAAGCACGACGAAAGACCGTTTGGGAAAATGACGGAAACTGAATACCGACTTTCTCGTCTTTTGAACGCGAATCCAATGTTTAGACGTGATTATGCGTTCATGTTCCATTTATACCAAGAGGCCGAAATGAAATCCATTAACAGTAGTTTGAATTACGTTCTACGCGTGAAAAAACCCATGAACGTATCGGTCAATGATTTCGTGAATCAAGTTGATTCTCGAGATTCGGAGCTCGAGAGTAATTTAGCGACTTTCATGGCCCACATTCGAGGAACCAAGGATTATTGGTATAAAGTTCTCAAATGTGTTTTGGCCATGATTAGGGAGTATGGCCCCCTACTTGGCTTTTAACTTTTAATCCGGCCGAATACGATGACATTGAACTTCACGACCACCTACGTCGAGTGAATGCTGACGTGCCAGGGATCGAATCTATGTCGGTGGCTGAACTATTAAATTTAGATCCTCTTAGCGTTAGTTTACATTTTCACAGCAAAGTGAGGTCTCTCCTAAGCAACTTTGTGCTTTGTAAAGAGAATCCGGTTCTTGGACCGATAGTGCATCATTTTGTGCGCGTCGAGTACCAATCTCGCGGCTTAGCCCATTACCATTGCTTGTTGTGGGCCGAGGAAGCTCCCGTGATTGGTTCCTCTTCGGCAATAGCTATTTTAGAATACGTGCAGAAGTATGTCACGTGTTCAATCCCAAAAGCTGCTGAAAGTCCAGAACTTTACCGGCTAGTAAAAAAATTTCAAAGCACATAAATGTTGCAGCAGTTGCTACCGAAAGGTTAAGAGAGGAAATAAGGAGCTCAAAGTGTGTCGTTACGGTTTTCCTCGAAACGTTACAAACGTTGCGACATTGAACTCTGCTGAATCAGGTACGCGTCATCGTAAAATGAAACGAAGCCAGAAACGCCTGTATGATTTGCCCAGAAATGAGAGCGAAGTTTTTATCAATGACTACAATCCGGCATTACTTTTGGCATTGAAAGCCAATATGGATTTGCAGTTTGTCGCCCATTCCTCGGAACAAGTGGCGATATACGTCACGTCGTACGTGACAAAGGGAGATCGGGCTGAAATGGATCAGTGTTTTGCAGAGTTGGCACACAAAAGCTTGTCTAAAAGACTGTTCGCTTATGGACTGAAATCTTTCACAAATAAATCAGTCGGTATTTACGAAGCCTTGGACATGATGTTGGGTCAGAAATTGTTTCAAAAGTCTCACAGCACCAAATTTATTAACACTAACGTGAAGGAAAACCGATCCAAAGTTTTGAAATGTTACAAGGATCTTGCGCGCTTGAGGGAAATTGATCCTGAAAGCGAAGACATTTGCCAACCAGGGTTTGTGGACGATAAGTATCCCAACAGACCCGATAGCTTGGAAGATTTAAGCTTGCGCGAGTTCGGCCGGTTTTACGATTACGTCAAGTACTCGGAGGCAGCGAAAAAATCTGAAAATGTAATCGAGTTGAAAAATAATCTCGGTTTGATGAGAAAGAGGATTAAGCCCTACATAATAGAAAATTACGTTCACGACCCAATAGAGGAACCAGAAAAGTACTGCCACTCTCTACTTATTCTTTTCAAACCATGGCGAAACGAAACTGAATTATTGATAAAATTTGCAACCTACGCTGAAGCTTTCAAAAGCGCATTAACGACGCTAAAACCCATGAGAGAATACCATGAGAAATTTTCGGTTTCCAAAGAAGTTGAAAAGAAGCGCAAAGCCTCCGAAAAAGCTAAAGAGACTTCAGCTCTTTCGGATACAGAAAGCTATGACGATGAAAATGCCCTTCAAGGGAAAGAGATCGTCCTTGAAACGGAAAATGCGATGCACGATGTCGAAGCCGCTATGGAAATTGATTACGAGGGCATGGCGTCGCGATCGCCGCTCCCACGGGCTTGGCTGCTCTAAATGTCAACGGCGTAACGTTGCATAGATTACTTATGTTGCCAGTAGAACATGGGCGTACCGCGGAATACCATTCCCTCAATTCCGAAAATATTTCCATTATGAAACAAACTCTGGGAAATTTGAAACTCTTGATAGTCGATGAGATCTCTATGGTGTCTTCGGTCTTACTAACTTACGTTCATTTGAGGCTAAATGAATTTTGGGAAATGAACAAGCCTTTCGGCGGTGTCGTTTGCATTCTCGTTTTTGGAGATTTCTTTCAATTGCCGCCTGTACAGGGTAATCCCGCGTTTTTAAAAGTCACTTCCCAGGAAGCGAGACTAAGATTTAATAGCATTGGTGGCACTGATCTTTGGAAGTATTTCCAATACGATGAACTATCGCAAAACGTACGACAGGCTGGCGACAGAGTTTATGGCGACCTACTTAACCGAATTAGAATTGGAACTGTTACAAAAGATGACGTTTCAACCTTAGAAAGTAGACTAGTTCCGGGAGGGAACAAAATTGAGGTGGCTATGAATCTTTACGTTGAGCTGGTTAAAGAAGGATTTCATCCCATCTGTTTGATGCCGAAATTGGCCATGTGCGATAAATTCAACATAAAAATGCTCGAAGAAAGCCGACAGAAAGTTGAATGCGTTGAATGCGAAGACTAACTCGTTAATTACGACAAAAAAATTACCAAAAACATTGTCAGGCGACTCAAAATGTTAGACAATGAGCCGTCTAAAACCGGAGGTCTTGAGAGCAAGCTGTATCTATGCGTTGGATCTCGAGTAATGGTTAGGAGAAACATCAATTTCGAAGAAGGTGTTATTAACGGCACCATGGCCGTTATAACGGGATTCCAAAAGAACTACCGAGGAAACATCATTGGTATCCGGATCAGAGTAAGATCGGGAACCAAACGACGAGAACAATAAGCCCGACTTTGTAGTCGAGAAAATGAGCGTCAAGTTCTTGCTAATGACCAATGTATACGTGAAACGAACGCAATTCCCCATAATCTTGGCATACGCCATTGCTATACACAAAAGCCAGGGAATGAGTTTAAAATGCGCAATTATGGATTTGGGATCCAGTTTATTTGGAACCGGCATGGCATACGTTGCTCTATCGCGAGTGACTTCCTTGGCCGGTCTCCATCTCTTGCAGTTAGACCCGAATAAAATTATGGCAGATGGACGAGCCATTGCGGAGTATAACAGGCTGCGTCAAAAACACAGACCTGATCTTCCACTTTTAGAAATAGTGGGGTCGGAAGCAGAGAAAGGTACAAAAAGGCGAACATCGAAGAGTATTTTAGAAGGTGAAGGAGAGCGATCTGATGAAACGGCAAAAGAAAGACCAAATAAAAAGATTTGACTAGGTCTTCAAAGTGTAGACATTTTTCCCTTGAAAGGATTTGAAAATGGAGATGGAGTAACGTGCTAAGCAAATAGCGTTTTGCAATTGCTCTTACTGATTCCGGAATTAAGAAACATGGTTAAAGGGCATAAAGGATCATTGAGCGATAAGCCTATTTTGACTTGCCTTCGTAACACTATTGAGCATGTTGAAAATTCAAATTCGAGTTCTGGCGACGATGGTTTCAATTTGCGAACGGCTGTTGGTCTGCCTTTTACCCACAAACAACAACAAGATGCTAGTGAATTCTTATGGGTTCTCTTGCCAAAACTTTGCGAAGAAATGGAAACTTGCGACTCTGACGCTCTTCAAGAACTATTATGGACAAAGTCGCAAAACGTTACCAAATGCCCGAACTGTCACCTTGAAAAAAGTTCTGGAAACATTATCCAAAGCTGCATCTTCACTCTTCCTTTGCCAAACCTCGCTAAAATTGATTGGAAACTATTAATCGAAAGGATGAGACCAGCAATGATGGCATGCGGAACTTGTAAACACAGAGAAATTAATGAGCGTGATGTATTGATTTCTGCCAGTAAGTAGGTATTTCTGTGGTTTCCAAGAGATACTGTAGTAAATGGTCACCCTATTAAGATTTTAACCAAAATATCGGGATTCGAAAATCAGAAAGTGGTTTTAAACCAAAGCGTTTACAAAACTAGGGGCGTGATCATTCATAAAGGTTCATCATTAAACCAAGGTCACTATCTGAATTTTATTCGAAAAGATAACAGCTGGTACGAGGTTAGTGATACAACAATCACCAAGCGTGACAGATTCGTCAGTAACTTGACTGATATCTCAATTATCCTTCTGGAGAAAGTCTCTCCTTTTTAAAGAGAACCTAGCCTAACTAGCGTTGTTAAGGGTGATCACTAAAAAATGGTAAATTAAGGAAACATAGGAAATTTGCCCTTGAAATATACGGAGATGTTGGTGTAAAATGTAAGCGAGAAAATAATGAAATTGTGGGGAAAAACTAGGAAGAATTTGTGGGGGAAAAACTAGGAAGAAATTGTTGGGAAAAAAACTAGGAAGAAATTGTGGGGAAAAAACTAGGAGGAAATCGTAGGGGGGAAAATATTGGAGGAAATTGTAGGGGAAAAAAATAGTAGGAAATTGTAGGGAAAAAAAACTAAGAGGAAATTGTAGGGGAAAAAACAAGGAGGAAATTATAATGGGAAAAACCTAGGAACAAATTGTAGGGGAAAAAATTAGGAAGAAATTGTAGGGGGAAAAAACTAGGAAGAAATTGATGAAAAATAAGCGAAAAGTACAGAAATAAATTATCAATCAAAATCTCATTTCAAATGAAAAGTTGAAACTTTATTATAATTTCATGGTTTGAGAGTTCTACAAAACTAATCAAAATCAAATGATATAACTTTACGATTAAGAGTTAAATTCCAGCGATTTTGAAGTTCTTCCAATTTATAGGAAATAGTTATAGTTATTTAGAAATTATCCACAAACTTCCAAGAAAGTAATTCCCTGGCGTCTATTGCTATATATTCCCCGCAAACGAAGAACTCTCTCATTTTTAAATTTCGCAAAACCACCAGCGGCAATTAAATCTAACAACATTCCATTCTATAATGCTGCCAAACAAAACAAGAGGATCTAGCTCAAAATTAAGCCACATCTCTTGCGATCTCTCGTTATCCCTGGTTCCATCAATTTTGTTCTACTGAAATATCCTCTAGTATTCCGGTGAAAAAAGGGTGGGGGCCGGTGTATTTTTCCTTTGCCTGTGATGCAACGTGCATCACACGTGTTCACGGCAATACTTCCTCATATCCGTTAAAAAGAAAATCTTC
This sequence comes from Phalangium opilio, assembly GCF_054372755.1. Classification (NCBI taxonomy): domain Eukaryota; kingdom Metazoa; phylum Arthropoda; class Arachnida; order Opiliones; family Phalangiidae; genus Phalangium; species Phalangium opilio. The sequence goes on from NW_028324255.1 coordinate 2,447,413, forward strand.
GAAGCAAGCTCCTCTTTCCCTTTAACCGCTTCTCCTTTTCCCCTCTCTTAAAGCTTTTTGGACGTTTTAAAATATATAGACATCATCTTGTAGCTCTTCTACTCATGATGCATTTCCTCAAAAATTCTCAATGATAAATGTATAGAGAGTATAAAACAAATAAACATTTATATTCTACGTTTCAAAAACTGTCATTTTTTAACTTACTTCATAAATAAGTACAACATAATATGCTTATCGGAATCTATGTTATTAGATATAAGTTAAATGTAATTAACGATACTCAAGTACTTCCTCAAAAATTCTCAATGATAAATGTATAGAGTGTATAAAACAAATAAACATTTATATTCTACGTTTCAAAAACTGTCATTTTTTAACTTACGCTTCATAAATAAGTACAACATAATATGCTTATCGGAATCTATGTTAATAGATATAAGTTAAGTGTAATTAACGATACTCAAGTACTAACTTAAGCTATTAGAAATGTATCAACCCCTAGTGTATGGCGGTACAAAAAACTTAAAAATTTTCAGATTTTAAATAAATTAAGACTGAAGGGACAGATATTAAAGAAAAACGTCTTGGTTTGGACCAAGGCGGAAAGAAACAAACGATATGTGTGAGGTTTATCATTTGACTGAAGCTTCAGATATTGCGATTTTTTTAAATTATTTTTATTCCTTTAATCCTTAATCAATATTTAATTCAATCAACTGATTTTACTGTTAATCGATCTATTCCCTCTAAATTAATTTAAAAAATTACATATCTACGCTTTTTCAAGAATAATTACATTTTCCGAAAACATTTTATCATGAAATTAATTATTTTGAAGGGATATCGTGTCGATACTCACTAACTTGTAAGCACCTTGACGTACATAGTTTTAATTAAGGCTGGCTTGACAAATTTTCAAGTTTGCACCAAAAATTTTTGAATGTGTTGTAAGTTGCTGAGAAGACTGATGTTCCAGAAAATATGATAAAGAATTTATTTTGCTCAAACTAATTTAATAACTAATGTTGTCTACTTAAGACGAAGCAACAACCTTGGTACTCTGTGGTTTCTTTTAGTAGGTAGCTCTCCTTTTATGCACTGGAAAAATATGATATCGGTATAAATATAACCAAAGGTAGGGGTAAAGATTACATAAATAGAAATACGTCTCAGTACCAATGGTATGTTATATTCATTTCCTGTGGAAATAATATGGTTCAGTACATCGTACCTTACCAGTTGTGCGAAGTCACACTCAACTCCGACCTCCCCTCTTCCTCTCCCAATATATGAAATATATGATTCCAGTGTATGAGTCATCTGAGCCGTCGCAACACACTCAGCCCATATTACCATATAGGTCGAAACCTTTTCACATTAGTAAACGGTACATGACTTTCCAGACCTAACCTTAATAACCTAACACTATAAAAAATACATGTACATAAATGATTATGATTATAGCTTGACACTCGCTTGCGTCGAAGGACCGATCAGTTAGGCGGTGTACATTTGTTGGGTTTACACCATTTTGGAAATTACATACAGAGGAAATAAAACACAGGGGCGATGCTGCAATTGGGGTCGCGACAAAGAAATGTAGTATTTCGATATTCGAAGTTAAATGTATAAATACGCGTCAACTATATATGCGTTTACTATTAAATATTTACATTTTACTTTCGAGTTACATCAAAGTTCGTTTGCTCTTTTTAGACACTTAGTATAATATTTCAAACATTCAATATTGATCTCTCAACACGTACTCCCTTCAAAATAATTAATTTCATGATAAAATGTTTTCGGAAAACGTAATTATTCTTGAAAAAGCGTAGATATGTAATTTTTTAAATTAATTTAGAGGGAATAGATCGATTAACAGTAAAATCAGTTGATTGAATTAAATATTGATTAAGGATTAAAGGAATAAAAATAATTTAAAAAAATCGCAATATCTGACACTTCAGTCAAATGATAAACCTCACACATATCGTTTGTTTTTTTCGGCCTTGGTCCAAACCAAGACGTTTTTCTATAATAATTATTGCTCTCTTTAGTATGTCCGGATAGATTCCTATTTCGAGTGATAAATTTATTATGTGTGAGAGTGGCCTTGATATGTACTGATTCAATTTTTTTAAAGTTTTAATATCTATGTCGTCGTGCCCGTTAGATTTCGAATTTTTAAAGGATGCTATTATTGTTGTGATATCTTTCGAATCTATCGGCGAGAAAAATATAGACTTGGGGTTGTTATTGTTAGTATTAAGATTTTGCTAGGGGTCGTTATTGTTAGATAGTATGTCATTTGCTAGATTTTCACCTATTGAGGAGAAATACACATTAAAGCAATTTGCTATTTCCTTTGCCTGTTTGTCACTTTGATATTCTTGGCCTTTATATATGATTTTCTCTATGGGGTTATATTTTTTCCTGTGATTTGTGGACTCATTGATAGTCTCCCATATCGTTTTTGGATCGCGATTGTACATATTTATTTTGGTTTTATAATATTCATTTTTAACAATTCTTATTAGTTGTGTCAATTTTTTCCGATAGTTATAGTAGTTTTTTAAGGCAGTATTAAACGGTTCGACTTGCAAACGTTTATCTAGGGAGTCTCGTTTCCTTATTGATGAAATCAGAGGGTAAGTTATCCAAGGTTTTAATTTTTGTTTTTTTTTTATGAGAATAGCTAATATGTTTCGTTTTTACTACTAGTTCAATGTTTCTCTTTAATATTTCTATAAATGTATTAGTGGCATCATTAGGCTCGTTCTGGTTAAAGACATCGCTCCATGTTTCTTTCTCAATATTTTTAAATGAATTTTCGTAGTTAATCTCTTTGGTTATTTTTACATTGCTTAAATTATTTTTTTTTATTTCGCGTATGTGAGGAATGTTAATTAATATCGCGTGGTGGTCCGTAATTTTAGAGTTAAGTACAATATCTGGGTTATGTTTAATAAACATATGATCTATGCATGTTTTGGACGTTTGAGTTTCTCTAGGTGGTCTATTTGTGCACGAAAAAAAGCCCTGATCGTGTAATAAATTAAATATTCTGAGACAGTTTTCTCTAATGGGGTCAATAAATCGATATTAAAATAGCCAGTTAAAACTATATTACCAACGTTAATTAGCATACTCGAAAAATTTACTATTTAAGTCGCTAATAAATTCTTTGGCATTATTGCTAGGGGATCGGTAGCATCTAGAGATGGCCGATACCAGGCTTAACCCGATACCGATCGATACCGGTACACACATGAACCGATACCGATCGATACCGATATTTACTCACTATGATCCAAAACCCGATACTTCAACCGATACCGATATGGTATCGGTTCATCCCTAGAGTAGTAGGCGCGTACTAAGAAAGATGTTCGCTTAGATAAACTGAATTCAGGTACTTTTAATATAAATGAGAACTCGTCACGATTGAAATTCATAGAAATGAGATATTATCACCATTATTACGTTACTAAAAGACCTAAAAATGTCATGTAGCGCCATATAACGCATTTTAAACGAGTATCGGTTTAGTATCGGTATCGAACCAACCGATCCGATACTATCGGGAAACCCCGAGTATCGGTGCCGATACCGATATGGTATCGGTACCGGTTCATCCCTAGTAGCATCCTATTATTTTATATAGGATATTCTTGGGCATTTTTACATCAACACATTTGACTGTGGCACCAATAATACATAGTTCATACTCTATAAATGTGAGGTCATTTAATGTAAATAATTACTCCGTAATTTCGGTTTTGGTAAGAATTTGAATAAACATTTTTAAACTTTCGAATGACACTGTTTAAATTTGTATATTTCTATGTAATTTTGTATAATTTGTGTATGTACATTTTGTATAATTTTAATTTCTGTGTATAGTCTCGCGAGTTGTCTTGCAACTTTTTTTATGCTCATTAAACTTCAATTTCATTTTGATCTCTCTTGTTAATACAGGCGGAAAACGTTTGGCCAAAAATATCTCCCACGCGAAAAGCGTTCTCAGTAAGGTGTTAGCTCATTTAAATGGGCAGTCGAATAAGCCTTACCCCTGTTACTTACTTGTTTAGAATTCCTTCTAGAGGAATCAAGTGAATTGCTAAAATTAAAACAAGAACATAGTCAATTATATTGGCTTACAATAACCATGCGCACATAAATGAAATTGTTGACCAAGTACATATGAATGTGATTCTTATCCAAGCGCTTTATACTTACAAGGAAAACCCCCTACATGCAGTTTGACGAAGTATACGAATTCTTTTTGTCCAGCAGATGGCAATGGTGTAAGAAATAGAACTTCTTTATCTTTCATTTTTTCTAAAAGTCTAACTACCAATCATCTTCGATAGATCTTCAAGTTTCGAAAAAGACCGTACAAACCAGATAATTTTGCTCCTCTTGTTTTCTCTGTTCCTCTCGATAGCTTTATTAATAATAATTATATTCATAATTTTTCTTAAATTGAATTGAATTTTAATGCCTGTAAAACAACATACAAAATGTACTTTTCATAGTTTTACAGGGAAAAAATTTCAGTCATTATATTATTCTGTATTTTACAACGCTTTTTTTAAAACATGAAAGTAGCGTACAATGTCCAATTAAGAAAAATATAAATTAAGTTAAAAATATGATTAACAACATAAAATAAATTAACAGCTTAATTACTTGAATTACTCATCAATGTGTTTTAGACCTATGTAACAGCAGTAAAAAATATTCTTCAAATTATATTTAGTCTTTCTTTGTTTCTATCAAATATATCTATCACCTGCGTGTTTTCATTGCATGTTATTAGTGAACGTTTGATTGGATCTACACTGGATAACTGGTTTACATGAAAGGAATATGTCTGACACGTATGGTTGGGTATTCTTAATAAAATCTGTTCGAGAAGTTCTGAAGAATCTATTCTATTGTGCAAAAACCCGTGTGTCATTAGTATTTCTGATTGTTTGAATCTGTTTTTTATACTTATCATTCTCATTTCAATAAACTACTCTCATAGCTTTTATCCGTTTTTTAAGAAATACCTATATTCTACAAACCTAAGTTCTTTGTATTCTTTCTATTTCGTTCTTATTATTATGTTACTAGGTTACAGTATTCTATTTTAGCTCTAACTACAGCATTGTAAAGCATTTGGAATATTTTCCCGCATTTTAAATAACGGGCTATTCTCAGTAATAATGTACAGTCTTCTAAGACTGCACGATCTTATGTTACGTATTCAGTTTGCTTTGTCAAGTACAGTTTGTTATTCAGTATTATACCAAGGTCCCTTACAAAATGAACCCTTTTAACAGCTGTATCATTGATGTGATAATTAAAATGGGTAATATAAGTTTTTCTGCTGAAGCTTACAAGCATTAAGTTGCCCCGTTAGAGAGCTGCAAAATGAAAATATTAAACTCCAACTCCAAGGCAATACGCAACAATGACTCCAATTCCTCCCAATGCCATAATCAAAAGTTTGAACTCCGCAGAACTCCGCCAAGCGAAATGTAAAACTCCTCCCAACTCCTTCCATGAAAAATAAAATTTCTTAAACTCCTCCCAATTCCTTCCATGAAAATTTCTTAAACTCCTCCCAATTCCTTCCATGAAAATTAAAATTTCTTAAACTCCTAGCTTCGTCCTTAAAATCTTTCTAGTTTCTAGTCTTTGGAAGATTTCTTCACTCTTTAGAATTGGAAAAATAGAAAGTTGTAGCTCATTAATTTTCTTTCAAATTTGGCCTGAGTACTTATAAATTATGACTTTCAAATAAGGAATAATATTTACTCATAAAATTCTTCTAGACATTAAAACTTAAGATTTTGGGGAAAAAGGCGCTACGCGTTGTCGTTGAGTCATATTTTACGCTTATTTTCTTAAATTCGCTATTTAATTAAAATCGGACTGATTCGCTTCGCAACTGCTATTTTGAAGGACAAGGCCACGAACTTCACGATTCAAGAAATACTAACACTAGAGTCCATTCTGTTATTAGTTGTGCCTGCCAATATGCCTACTGCCTTACTTTAATATGCCTCAAAGCTAGAAAGGAGACTCTTGTTAATGGGTTTAAGAGAAAAGGAAAGCGCCCGCGGCCCCATTGTGTGAGAGACACACTGATGGGACGTGTCACGGTGCGTTACGGGTAATAAAAGAATTCCGTACGAAGCTTCTGAAGACAAACAACGCTAAAGTCCGCTTTTAAATTGGAGCCCTACCACTTACCAGACTTAAGTATTCCAACTCCGTAGATATGCATGTTTTTAGATAATTTTCCAATGCCTCCCAACTCCGCAATTATAATTATCATTATTTCCATTGCCTCCCAACTCCGCACACGAAAACTTCCAATGCCACCCAACTCCAATTTTATCTCAGAAAAACATTTCCAACTCCTGGAGTTCCCATCGCTTAAACGCGGAACCCAGCGGGTTTCGGAGTTCTTCCACGGAGTTGCAGCTCTCTATGCCCCGTACAAAAATTTACGGCTGCATTTTGCTTTTAAGTAGATTTTGTTCAGAATCTGCAATAAATTGTAAATGTACTGGAATATTCTGGAATAATACTGAAATAAACCTGAAAAAGCCTCAACTTCAGACAAAATTAAGATGCATTTCAGAGGGCGCTGCAGGACATTTTTGAAGTCTTGCAGAAAAAAATACCTACCGCTGGAAAACTCAGTACATTAGATATACATACTTAAGCTAGTCATAAAATAGCTACCTTACATCTGGAAAACAGATAGGAAACAGTAATTCCCGTAAGAAATAAGGTTGTTTGTAGGCTCATTAGAGGTACCTTTCAGATATTTTGTATTCATGTTACAGTCAGGAAGAGGCAAGTTTGTAGATACTTTGTAGGATAATTGCAGGCGCGTTTCAGATACTATGTAGGATAATTGCAGGCGCATTTCAGGTACTATGTAGGATCATTGCAGGCGCATTTCAGATACATTGCAGGATCATTGCAGGCGCATTTCAGATAATTTGTAGGATAATAGCAGGCGCGTTTCAGATACTTTGTAGGATAATTGCAGGTGCATTTAAGATTCTTTGTAGGATAATTGCAGGTGCGTTTAGATACTTTGCAGGATCATTGCAGGCGCGTTTCTGATTCTTTGTAGGATAATTGCAGAGCGTTTCAGATATAAATTGAAACCTGACCCTATTTATTATAGAAACCCAACTCTATTTAGTATTGAAACCCGACCCTATTTAGTATTTAAACCCGACCCTATTTAGCATTGAAACCCGACCTATTTAGCATTTAGGCCGGACCCTATTTAGTATTGAAACCCGATCCTATTTAGCATTTCAGCCCGACCCTATTTACTATTGAAACCCGACCCTATTTACTATTGAAACCCGACCCTATTTACTATTGAAACCCGACCCTATTTAGCATTGAAACCCGACCCAATTTAGCATTGAAACACGACCCTATTTAGCATTGAAACCGGACCCTATTTATTATAGAAACCCGACAGTATTTAGCATTGAAATCCGACCCTATTTATTATAGAAACCCGACCCTATTTAGCATTGAAACCCGACCCTATTTATTATAGAAACCCGACCCTATTTATTGTAGAAACCCAACCCTATTTATTATAGAAACCCGACCCTATTTATTATAGAAACCCGACCCTATTTATTATAGAAACCCGACCCTATTTAGCATTGAAGCCCGACCCTATTTATCATTGAAACCCGACCCTATTTAGTATTGAAACCCGACCCTATTTATTATAGAAATTTTCAATACTAAATTTGGTCGGGTTTCTACAATAAATAGGGTCGGGTTTCTATACTAAATAGGGTCGGGTTTCAATGCTAAATAGGGTCGGGTTTCTATAATAAATAGGGTCGGGTTTCAATACTAAATAGGGTCGGGTTTCAATGCTGAATAGGGTCGGGCTTCAATGCTAAATAGGGTCGGGCTTCAATGCTAAATGGGTTGAGTTTCTATAATAAATAGGGTCGGGTTTCAATGCTAAATGGGTCAGGTTTCAATGCTAAATAGGGTCGGGTTTCAATGCTAAATTGGGTCGGGTCTCAATTTTGAATTGGGTCGGGTTTCAATACAAAAAAGGTTCGGGTTTCAATACAAAAAAGGTTCGGGTTTCAATACAAAAAAGGTTCGGGTTTCAATACTAAAAAGGGTCGGTTTTCAATACTAAAATGGGTCGGTTTTCAATACTAAAATGGGTCGGTTTTCAATACTGAAAAGGGTCGGTTTTCAATGCTAAATAGGGTCGGGTTTCGATCCAAAAAGGGGTCGGTTTGGATTATTTCGTGCAAATTTGGATTGATTGTGATTGGACTTATTTTTCTAACAGCGTATGCGAACCGCTAATATGGGATCCACTCATACGGGTACCGCTCGTATAAGGGCTTCTCATGTTAAACAACCAATATCAATATATTTTAAGCGAATTTAATGGGAGATATATTTCTAACGCCGACTGAAAAACTATAGTTATTTCTTAGCTAAGTCTGAGAACAGAAGTACCGTGACTGACTGATAATCAACGCCCAGCCCAAACCGCTTGCACTAGAAGGCTGAACATTTGCAAGAACGTTACTCATAAGTAGTAGGCGCGTACTAAGAAAGGTTTTTCCAGTCCGCCGCCATCTTAAAAAATGGCGCCCAGAAATGTAAAAAATCTTTCCTATGCAACAACGTCCGCGCGTTTCAACCGATCTCGCAAATATTTAGTACAATGCTTCCCTTTAACCTATTAATTTTGCCATCCTTTAAAATGGCGGCCAGAAATTTAAAAACCCTTCTTTATGGAATAATGTCCGCGTGAAAAGTAATAAAAAAATGTTCCGACGGGCTGACGGGCAACGCCGAGTGCTTTCGCTCTTAGGGTGCTACAAAAAAAATTAGTCATCAGAAAAATCTGCCCATTTTTAGTATAATTTTGATGGAAGTTCTTATTATACGCGAGCGACGCCGCGGGTAACAGCTAGTTGAAAAATAAATGTACTTAACTACTTAATGAAGATCTGATCAATTGCAAACTCCCATAAGAATCTTTTTTAATTAGCACAATGTGTACAATCTCCGGAGCTATGTTATTAGCTATTCTCATGCACAATACAAAACCTTTCCATTTCATCATCATTATTATAATTATAAACTTCGTTAGGCTACTATTAATGTTTATATTGGTATTGCTATGACGATCATTTCATTTAAATATTCTTACCATATTGCGCAAAATCAAAACGTTTCCAACATATTAAAAGATTTGTACTTGGGTTAGTCTATCAAAAAGCTAAGTTCAGGATGCGAATATACTATGATTACAATACAATGCAGGCGATATCTTTGCCGATTTCAATGTATAATAGGAAAAGCACGATATGACACGTGAGATTCCATTTGAACCGCTGAGAATACGACAACAGAAGAAAGCCCTGCCTCTTGTTTAACAATGGTAATTTAATCAATACAGCAATTAGCGCTTGCAGGAGTTCTACCCAAATCTTACCAGTCGTACGTTTCGAACGAAGTTTCATAATTCCAGTCTCCAATTAACCAACATTCGTGACCCTAAAGATGTTGACGTTGGAGCTCACGTTTTTCGCTCAGTTGCTCAAATTCTATAACGTATGTCAAACGTTTATGGATCGGCTTTCGACGTCTGTTTGTCGCTTTTCGCACCCCAGTGAAAGAATCTTTTGACTCGCTGAATTCCAAACATCTCTCGCACTCGATGCATCCCATGGCGACGTCTTCGGGGATACTGCGGGAATACGTCTCTATTTCTTTTCCTCTGAGAATTTGCTCAAAGCCCGTGTTCTTCGAAGTTCGCCAGATTTCATCAAAGGAGAATAAAATTGCCAACATGGTCGAAGCCGCAAATACCAGAAACATAACGCTGACATCGTGAAAGGAAGTCTTTGAAAATTCCATCACTCGTTTTGCATTCAGACATTTCGAACACGCTTTCTTGCTCATGAGGTCATTTGCCACGATTTGATGTCCAGTCTCCCAAAAATTCATAAGCCTTCAAAAATAATGCCTTAAAGTGTTAGTGACATAATTTTCGTCATCCACAAACTTAAAATGCAAAAACAATCGTTGAAAAATCTAGTTCATTATGATATGTTTACTTTTTTATTTGGTTTCGTAGCAATTTATAAAATTGCAATCGAAGTATTGTGTTTGGAAAAGGCCTAGTTAAAATTTTGTTGCGTTTGATGACGTAGTAAGGAGAAATTTTCTCTCTAGATGCCGCTCACGTGACGCCTGTTAGTATCTCCGAGCCATGTTAAGCCTATTTAATTCAGATTCCGCGCGGGAGTCTCGGGTTTTCGCGCTTGGCTTCTCCGCGAGATGGCGTGAGTGACGTATCAAGGAGAAAAATCCGCCAAATATCTCCGCAAATTTGCTTTTGCCCCCCCAAATTTCAAGTTTTCGAGGTGTTTTTCTGTGTTGTCCCTCATATTTAAATATTTCTCAAGCATATTCTTGGAATTAGAAGAGTTTAAACTCTCAAAAACGTAAGGTTTTCTTTAGATTGAAGATAATTTAAACCACGTCGCTATTCCTTTAAGCTTAGGAAAAAACCATTTTACGGAGTTATGCACGTTAAAAGGCAGTGTACCCGATTCCATGGATACTGCAATCGTAAAGGGGTCAGGAAAAAGTTACAGCTTTAAACTTCAAAAATAATGACACAAGGACGGTTTTGAAATTCATTATAAAGCTTGTCTTTTGAAAGGAGTTGTGAAACGTATCCTATAAGAATTTATAAAAGTTGGGCAGGCATTTCTAAAGTTTATGTGGCAATCTTGTAAACTTTATAGGGCATGCGAGACACTGTATCGCCTTAGATCGTTGTTGGATGCTGTAGAAATCTAGTACATTGGAAACCACAGGATTTTTGCCATTGTTAGTGACCGCGGTTAAAATTTACACCTAGCTTATCAAGGGCGTGCCAAACCTTTTGCTGGAGCGAGGGTGAAAACTCTGGCCTCGGTCTCAGACCACCCGTAAAATAAGTTGCGTAAACAACATTGCGTGATCCCGACCTCTTAAAAAAAAAGAAATAAATAAATAAAATAAATTAGTTACCACGCCCCAGGGCGAAATATCTTTCACAGGCTGCTTTATCACAAGGTAAATACAGTTCTCTATTGTAATTTGCATTATCGCTGTAATTAACGATCCAATTATAAGCTCAGATTTTCGATTACTAAACTTGGCGGTGTTTGCGTAGTCTTTAAAGTGACTTCATTAATTAAATCACGCAAATCGATATATTATCTCGTCGGTTTATCAGTCAAGGTCAATAATGTCAATTTTAATTTTCGGTTATAATTGAATTAGGCATAGATTTTTCGAAACTAGGGGGAAATATATAGTCAGGTGTTCAGACGAAACAATTGGTACTAAGATGTTAGACAAACAAAAACTATGATGAACTGGTAATTTCGAAACCCTATTTACAACGTCTTTAAATCCACAAAGCGGCTATCAAGCAGACGATAATACATACCCCTTTTTAATAATGGTCTGTTTAAGCGCGAAAAATCTGCTTAGTAGCGAAATACTTTACCTTATGTTTATGACGTTTTTGACGAAATTGGACGCGTTAATTGAGAGTTGAAATGAATGAAAGGATGATAAGAAGGTGTTTTTCCCGTAGTGCAAAGCCTTTTTCGAGGTGTAACCATAATTACAAAAATATTCCAAGTGACTGATGCTCCCGATGTATACCGCGTTTCCTTTGTTGAAGACTTCATCAATGTTTACTTCCTTCTTCCTCTGGAACTTCTTCAATCTTCTCTCATATTCTTTGAAAACATCTGGACGGTTGGCCTGTTGAACAGAACTATAAATTGAACTCGAGAAATATTAATGAAAAACTTTAAGCTAGGTTGAAGTGGAAAATTTAGGACGGTTTCATGAGGGAGGATCTAATGGGGGCGAGCCTGGAATCCCACAAAGGGGGTCAGAGTGGTAAAGTGTTTCATTATTTTCAAGTTGATTACCGGTTCTATATTGAGCTGCTATTTGGTGCCTTCTTTCTAATTCTAAATGAACTATCTATAAAAATCTCATACTGATTGCAAACTGTGGCAAATGAACGTTTCATGCCATATCAAGATTCTCACGAGAAGCAGTTTGCCCCAATACCCCTAGCCCACGCTGTGGGGGTTTAGGTGCTCGGTTGTTAGTCTAAAATGCTCGTACAATATCTCTGTTATATTTGTCCATGCTGGTTTCTCGACATTTTCGAACGACCGTGGCAAGATTCCAGACAAGCGCCGTCTTACCACGTAACTCTTTCAACGTTGTCCCTAGTGAGATTATTCTGTTCTCCTACCAACTCGCTATGTTTTGGGCAAACGTTAATAAAAATTTTTTTTTTTTTGACGGAGCCAGCGATTCTTGCGGTTTAGCTTTGGGGTAGAGTGCCCAACAAAGACCCTAATTGATACCGAGATTTTAATTTCTAGTTGCATCATTAGTCTTTAGTCCCTACGTCCTTCTTCTAATTCTTTGTGATTAGAACCAACCGGTCTGTTTTCTTTTCCCCTGGAATACGATCCATCTCTTCTTTATACTATATGGTTTCAAGTCAAGTTCAGACCCGGGATTCCCTCCACCAGGAGGAATTGCGGTTTTAACCTATTTAATATTTCATCCGCGGTTCAAACCTCCATTGAAAACTAGTTAGGACGTTTTTTGTCGGAATTATCAGTTTCTTTAGATTTTGGGGTTATAAAATCAATGAATGAACAATGGATTAATCTTAAAGCTTGAATTACCCAAACCATGGAACGGCAAAGCCGTGTTAAACCCGTGCTAACAAATGGCAATGCGTAGCACTTGCCCTCACGTGTCTACCGACCGCGATTTAGCTCTGAATTTTACTATATTTACTAGGATTTGGTGATAAACATTTGGCACCCGCCGTCTAAGCGCTACACTCTTAAAAATGTTGGGTTGTTTCTGACCCAAAGTGGGTTATTTTTCAACTCTTTGCTGGGTCAGTATTTAACCGACCCATTTTTTGGGTTGTTGTTCCTTGACCCTAGAATTGGTTGTTTATTTAACACAATGTTGAATCAACGTAAACGATAACTCAGATTTGGGATAAACAGTAACCATATTACTGGTTAAATTGTAAAATCATATTTGGGTAAAAACACAACGCTAGCAAGGGTTAATTGTAATTTTGACACATCTTTGGGATAAAGGTAGCCACAAATTGGGCGCAAAATCTTACATAATTTTGGGTTGAACGTAACCCCAATTTGTGTTGTTTAAAACCTCTCAAAATAGAACCCAAATTGCTGTTTATTACATAGCTAAGCGTTTTTCCCACCTCACGTTCCATATTTCAGCTTCCACCATATTGTAAAATCGCTGATTAGTTTTACCTGACGTATGTCACGGAGAGGTTCTAATTTCGTCTGTTGTTACACCCCAGGGCACCGCGTTCGCAGTTGGAAAATCGGAACAAATGTGCTCTCAATTTCCGGACCGCATTTAAAGGTCCCGGAAATTTGGAAAATTGCATTCTACTTATACTGGCTATTACTCCATTGTCTGCCTAACACCACCATCCTTTACTTAAAGGTCCATCCCACATTGACACCAGTCTGTACATACTGGCTACTATACACCACCATTATCTGGTCTTTTGTCCTTCCCACAGGGACACCGGTCTGTACGTACTGGCTTCTAAAAACCACCATCTTCTAGTCTTTTTGTCCATCCCACATGGACACCAGTTTGCACATACTGGCTTCTACTCCATCATCATCGCTAAAGTTAAGATGCACGGGGCGCTCGGCTAGGATTACGAGAAACGTCGAACCTTCCAATGGTGGGGCTGCACCAAAGGTTCACGCAATTGCGCTGTTCTAATCCATTACTAAGATTCGAAGCCTTATGTACCGATTTGAGTACGGCGAAACAACAGGCGTATGCTTCATTTAAAACGTCATGTTACCGCTTTTCTACTAACTTGTAAAATATCAGATTCCCTTCTGGCGGTTAACATAAGTTATGCGTTCTCAAATGAGCTCCGGGTCCAATTATTGTCTAGGGTATGATGGCTTCATGGAAGAGAACAAGGTGTACGAGGTTAAATGACTTCTTTTATTTAATCAATAACTTTGGTATAATTCGCGATATAGTCTTCGCGACTAAGGCCCAGCAGATCATATTCTGCTGGCACCCAGGGTGTGCGGACCCTCCGTATTCTTCGCTTGTGCTGGGCCGTGACTCGTTCCGCTCCCAAACTTCGTCTGTCTTTTTTTATGACTGTCTCTGTCTTTTTATTCATTGGCATCAAGTGGTTTCTTCACTACTTAGAAAAAATTATAATACTCTTCGCTATAACAAGAGTAATTTTATAGGAATAACGTATAAAAAGAATTGATTTAATATAATATCTTAACACTTCATATTTTTAATCGTGACACTCCTTTTTAATCGTGACAGTCAATATTAGTCTAGTATCTCGATAATGTTCAATAGTTATCCTATGAAAAACATTAACATGTACAAAAATGGGCCAAGCCTCGCCTCGTGCCCTTTCGGCCGTGAAACGTTCTGAGATCCCATGTAGAGCCAAGTCTGCCTCTTTGTTCTTATTCAATCGCCAATTGAACAATTATGTTATAAATTAAGTCCTATTATTCTTTGACTCTATCATTATTATACATCTTTGTTCGTATCAAAAATATCGTGTTTTGGCAATCGCAGGTAAGTAATATTAAAAGGGAGTCGAGGGGATATTCACTAAATCGTCGCCGATTTTGATATAATCGAAGGGATGTTCACTAAATCGTTTATGATCGAGTGGATATGTACAAGTTTATAAGATGAGTCATGCATAACCCTTTGTACAAGTTTATAAGGTAATTACATGCGATTGCCAAGTCACGATATTTTTGATACGAACAAAGATGTATTATAATGATAGAAACAAAGAATATTGGTTATTATTTAGGAAAAGGACTTAATTTATAACATAATTGTTCAATTGGCGATTGAATAAGAACAAAAAGGCACACTTGGCTCTACATAGGATCTCAGAACGTTTTACGGCGGAAACGGCACGAGGCGAGCTTTGGCCCATTTTTGTACATGTTAATGTTCTTCATAGGATCTCACTTTTTTTTGTAGACCCTCTCGTTATACTTCGGTAGTTATATTAAAACAAGACCCTCTCGTTGGACTTCGTTTGCCAATATAATTGCTAACGCTTGTCCATATTTACGCTGAATTACCCCTTTCGACCCCTAGAGAATATACAAAAAAGATAGTACGCTATATCCTAATATAAGAATGTAGCATCAGTTACGACCTTTACGTCCTTTCAACAAGAACACACACTATTTCTGTTGAAAAGACGACAGCACCATCTAGTTTTAAAATGAAGAACTAAAGAACAATTTTATAAAAATTTTGGGATGTTTTAATTTTCTGTGTTTTATAAAATAAATGAAAATTAAATCCTGAATTTTAAGTTTCTATCTACCCTAGAATTACCTTAGAATTATGATGATCGGTGAGTGAGTGAGTGACAAAATAAGGTAGATTTCAACTTCGATATTTCGAAAAGTATATAGGGTAGGAACTTGAAATTTGGAAACTACTCCTAGGATTGACAGTCGTCGCGGAAAGCAAAATTTAGACTTTTACCTATACCCATCACGAAGTTACAGTGGTCTTAAAAGTGCCGTGAGTTGCTTCGAGTAAAGGATGTCAGTGCTCGACTAGTGCTCCCAGATTTTTTAAAACGAAGCAACCCGCAATAAAGTAAATAACTATCGAAGAAAATGTGTAATATTAATTGTATTTATTTTAATATTTAAGATAATCTTGTTTATCAACTCAAAATGAATAGAGAAAGAGAAACAAAGTCGCCTAGTGGTGTGTCTGTTCGTTGATACACTAGTGCACCGCGTTAGCAAATCGCCTTAATGGATATATGAAAATATTTTTCGTCATTTCGATTCCTATACTATTTTTGTAGCTATAAAGCTCCGTTTCATTTTGATATTCCAAGAACCTTTTTTATATTATTCTTTGAAATGGTTGTTTACATATTACTTAAATTACTGGTATTGCAAAGTTTTCTAAACATCCATCTAGTTTACAATATCGTGAATTTTTATGCTAGGTTTTCCTAAAATTGCAAATGACCCAATTTGGGTTTCTGCAATAGCCAAATTTTTTTAGTTTGAAACAACCCCATCCCAAACTACCAGGGAATGTTTATTCAACAGCTACAGGGTTATTTTTTAACCAAATGTTAGTTAAAATTCAAATAGCCCAACTCATTCAACCCATGAGTTTTAAGAGTGTAGTGTCAGATGTTGAACTAAGCAATCCTAGCTTCCTATTCAGTTGTCTGTCCATGGTTAGGGGCCTTAGCTTAAAGGTAGCTTTCACCTGAACGAAATCCAAGCAAAGAACGTTTCTCTGAAAAACAATGCGTATGTCAGGATATTTCAAGATGTCATCAATGTAATTTATATTGCGATCAACATCCACCGTCAATTTGGTCGATAGGTGGGCTTTGAAGACTTCCACCAAAATGAAACAACCGACGTAATAGGTGGCTATGAACTTATTCCTGGTAATTTAGCATTTTCCCATCAAGTTATTGGACTTTCCGGGGGTGAACTGCATTAGTCCCAACAAGAATTGAAGTGTGTTCACCAAGAAGCCACCCCAATGCTTCAAATTGAATAAGGCAAGAAAAAGCTTTGGTCCCATTGAACCGAATTCCCATTCGACAGAAGGGGTTTTTTTTTTGGGGTCCCATTCGATCGAACGTAGCCAAAGGTGCGATTTTATTATAGTCCCATTGGACCGAAATTCTATATAACTGGAAGAAGACATACTGTGTGGTTTTGCATTAAATATATTTTTAATTTCAAAACTTATTATTGTTAAAATAAATGTGAGTTGAAATGTATTACTGCACTCCTCACCTCACCTACCCTAGCCTAACCTAACCAAACCTAACCTAACCAAACGTAACCTAACTTAACCTAACCTAACCCAACCCAACCTTGTTTGGAGGTAAAAAGATTATTTATAGAGATGGGCCGATACCGATGCCATATCGGTATCGGTACCGATATTTGGCTTTAACCGATATATTTCTACCCGATATTTTTTAAAGAAAATAAATACTTATGTTAAGATTAGGTGGCCTAAACTCTGAGACAGCGTAGTTTTTCATCTATTTTTGGATAACGATACTAATGTCCAAAATGGGTTTGTCGTATGATAAGTCAGTTTTATAGTTTCAAGTACCGAAATTGGATCGAAAATCATCTATAGAGATGGGCCGATACCGATACCATATCGATATCGGTTTGATATCGGTTTAATCGAAGGATCGGGTAAAATATCGGTATCGGTACGTATCGGATCATATCGGTATCGGTTTAAACTGGTATCGGTCCATCTCTAATTATTTTTATGAGTATTAAAACAATTTATTAGCAATAATAGAGATATTTTGGAAAAGGTGGCAGCTAATTAATAGGAGAATATTTTGGAAAAGGTGGCAGCTAATTAATAGGAAAATCTTTTGGAAAAGGTGGCAGCTAATTAATAGGAGAATATTTTAGAAAATGTGGTAGCTAATTAAAAGGAGAATATTTTGGAAAATGTGGCAGCTAATTAGTAGGAGAATGTTTTGGAAAAGGTTGCAGCTAAATTAATAGGAGAATGTTTTGGAAAAGGTGGTAGCTAATTAATAGGAGAATATTTTGAAAAAGGTGGGAACTATTTAATAGGAAATCTTTTGCAAAAGGTGGCAGCTAATTAATAAGAGAATGTTTTGGAAAAGGTGGTAGCTATTTAATGGGAGAATATTTTGGAAAAGGTGGTAGCTAATTAAAAGGAGCATATTTTGGAAAAGGTGTCAACGTTTTATTGGAACCAAACCTAACCTAACCTAACCTAACCTAAGCTAACCTAAGCTAACCTAACCTAACCTAACCTAAGCTAACCTAAGCTAACCTAACCTAACCTAACCTAAGCTAACCTAACCTAACCTAACCTAAGCTAAGCTAACCTAACCTAACCTAACCCACCCGAAACCAAAATATTAAAATTTTTATTTAAAATTTAAAGACATTGATGGAACTACCATTAAGACTGCACTTCATTTTAAGCACAATTTGTTTATTAATTCTATATATCTCTTGCCTTGAAAGGAATGAAAGTGAGCGTTTTAATTAGTATCACGAAACATTTACTTTTAATATTATTAACATACCTTTCGGAGATTCGAACCAACAACCTATCGCTTCGCAGTCCAACTTCGTATCCACTACACCACCGAATCGCTGACGGCTACAGTGTTTCAAGTTATATTCATGTATTTTTTAGGGGCATATTCGGACGATTGGGATTTCGGTCCATCGGGAATATACCCATTGGGCTGGAAATCTAAAATCATTGCGGGATATTCGGTCGAATGGGATTTCGGTCCATTGGGAATTCGGTTGAAAGGAACGATACCAAGAAAAAGAGCGATAATAATCCACACCTATAAAAATCTCCGATAAATTTGAGAAAACATTCTGTTCAGCTCGTTTACAATTTTGTTAAACTGGTCGTCTGCTGTTCGAACTTCCAGGTCTCGATTTTGATTGGCTACCGCGATGACGTTAAACGCGTTTGTAATAAAAAGGTCCCTCCCATCCCTGAATAACATGATAGAAAGGCTAATGATACACATATATATTCATGTTAATGAATAAATTCATGCTAACATCCTACATGTTACCTAGACTGCCAGCTACAATAAGAGATAGTTGATAGTTTGATAATTTATAAAAAATGTCTTGGTGGACGAAGACTAGGGAAAAAAATGATATGAGAACAAAATGGAATATAAAAAAACGTCTTGGTTTAGACCAAGGCCGAAAAAACAAACGATATATGTGAGGTTTATCATTTGACTGAAGTTTCAGATATTGCAATTGTTTTAGTTATTTTTATCCATTTAATCCTTAATCAATATTAAATTCAATCAGATGATTTTACTGTTAATCGATCCATTCCCTCTAAATTAATTGAAAAAATTACATATCTACGCTTTTTCAAGAACAATTACATTTTCCGAAAACATTTTATCATGAAATTAATTATTTTGAAGCGAGTGCGTGTTGAGGTATCAACATAGAATACTTGAAATATTCTATTGACTTTCTAAAAAGAGCAAGCGAACTTTGACATAATTCGAAAGGAAAATGTAAATATTTGATCGAAATGCTACATTTCTATTGTCGCCTCTATGAAGAAAAGATTGCACTGCAATTTCCCTCTCCGTGCTTTAGAATTTCTTGGTCAAAACTCAGTCTTCATTTGAAACGTCACCACCCCTTTTTACATTGTTGGCGCTACTTGTACACCGGTTACGTATTACGCGTAATCATTTTAGCACGCTTAAAGACCATTTCGGAAAACACACAGGGGCGAGGCCACCATTTGGGGATTATCCCTCGCACCAAGGGTCACCGCCAGACGGTGCCAAAGTTCAAAGAGGCAGGAGGCTAGTCAACTCGCTCGGCCTATAGCGGTGCTTCAAGGCGAGAGAGAGAGAAGACCCCAATGGCGGCATCACCCTTGTGTTTTAGTTTCTCTGTATGTAATTTCTGTCTACTCACTTACAAATATACACAAATTACACTGAGTGATCGGTCCTTCAGGCGCTAGCGAGTGACAAGCCACAACCATAATCATTCATGTACACGAATGTTTTGTAGTTTTAATTTATTAAGGTTGGCGGGAAAGTCCGGAGAGTCACTAATGTGAAAAGGTTTCGAACTATATGGTATTATTGGCTGAGTGTGTTGCGACGGCTCAGATGACCCATTTACTTGAACCACTGGGGCTCTTAAAATTTTTTATATTGGGTAAATAGAGGAAGGGGGGTCGGAGTAAAGTGTGACCTTCGCATAACTGGTAATGAATAATGTGTATACCCATATTATTTCCGCTTGAAATGAATATAACAAGTCATTGGTACTGAGAAGTATTTCTTTGGTTATATCAGAAGTAAGATAAGGAACTAGAAATGACGAGGTAACCAAACTCTTCACTTGGCGATGAAAGCGGCGTAAGATCGCCAAATTTGTTCACTAGTGCTAGGATCTATAACCAATGCTAGGGCACTTTAATTCTAGTCCCTTGTCTTACTTCTGGTTATATTTATACCGATATCATATTTTTCCTGTGCTACAGAGAGCCACCT
This sequence comes from Phalangium opilio, assembly GCF_054372755.1. Taxonomy (NCBI): domain Eukaryota; kingdom Metazoa; phylum Arthropoda; class Arachnida; order Opiliones; family Phalangiidae; genus Phalangium; species Phalangium opilio. Next base: position 2,467,697 of record NW_028324255.1, read on the forward strand.
ACTGAAAGAAACCACACAGGATAAACATTGTTGCTTTGTCTCAAGAAGACGACATTAGTTTATAAATCAGTTTGAGAAAAAAAGTTCTTTGTCATATTTTCTCTAACATCAGTCTTCTCAGAAACTTACTACAGATTTAAACTTTTTTGGTGCAAACTTGAAAATTTGTTAAGCCAGCAACAATTAAAACTATGTCCGTCAAGGTGCTTACAAGTTAGTGAGCAACAACACGTACTCCCTTCAAAATAATTAATTTCATGATAAAATGTTTTCGAAAAATGTAATTGTTCTTGAAAAAGCGTAGATATGTAATTTTTTCAATTAATTTAGAGGGAATGGATCGATTAACAGTAAAATCATCTGATTGAATTTAATATTGATTAAGGATTAAATGGATAAAAATTACTAAAACAATTGCAATATCTGAACTTCAGTCAAATGATAAACCTCACACATATCATTTGTTTTTCCGGCCTTGGTCCAAACCAAGACGTTTTTTTATAATATCTGTCACTTCAGTCTCATTGTAATTAAAATTTGAATAAATTTATTTTTGCTTTACCGTGATACATGTGGGGTTGATCTATTTCTAATTTCTTAAAGACACTGTATACATATACAGTGTTGTCGAGATCAGACCAACAGCTTCCTTTATGTAAAACCCCCAATACTGCCAACGGGAGATGTCATACTAAATTATACAGGGTGTAAATAAATGTTTAGAATTCGTGTTTTATTGTATGCCTGAATGCAACAAAATATAATAAAGCGCAGTCATACGATTAGTCTTAGTCTCTTAGAACCTGGGTCTCAATTTGCAACCTCTAAACTGTTTGGTAAACAACTCAACGTAAATATTCAAAGTGTCTACCATTGTGGTAAAGACACTCTTCCAGCGGATTGTCCGTGTCTTACATTACATTTGCAACCACTAAACTCATGACGCATGGTAAGACTAATGGTATTGCCGTTAAGGCTTGATGTAGGAGGATATGATTATGCCGGTAGTAATGCCCTTGTAAACTGGCACAAACAGTAGAATGGCTTAGTGCAACTTCATTTTCCACCGTTCTACTACTAGCATGAGATTGGCTTCATAACTATCTACGATGTCAAAGTCTCTATCCTTATTACAGATTATACAGTCTTTTGCACTACCAAAATCACGAAGGTGCTCGCACCCGAATGTTGTCGGTGTGGAGACCGTTCGGCATAAAGCACTGCCTTTAGTTGAACTTTACCGCGACCTTCACCCAAAATAAACGTGCTGTCCAATTTGTCCTGGTTAGAATAGGTTGGCATTTTGCTAGGAAACGAGACTAACTACTGTAATTCTACTACTTAGCTGCGACACTGAAAGACCCTGTATATCTAAAGAGACCGGAAGTTCCTCAAAGTTGAGTTTTCAAAGATTGCCAGCTTGAGCAGGTCATGGTGTGTATAGTGGTGAAGGTCGCTTTAACGTTCGACACGTGACACCACGGTATGTTTGGTCCTCCAATGTCCTGACCCGATAGGTCCGAACAATTACCATCTTGGTTTTTCGGATCAGTGTTGCGGTATTGCTGGTCCTTTAGAAATACAAGGTCTGTAGTGTTACAATTGTAACAATAAGTCTGTTAAAAAGGCACAAATACTGTAAAAAAAACCATTGTAATAATGGTTGGCCAATTTTTAAACACCCCCAACCTTAAACTTTGGACAAAATAAGGAAAACATAAAGGTTTCTTTGGGAATAACTTTGAAGAAGGTCCGAGTTGACTGTGGAACCGAGAAAAAAGGCCGTAGTGAAAAGTAATCGTCGTTACGTAGCAGTTAGAATCGAATTTAATTAGTCTCGTCTCTTAGCAAAATGCCAGTGTTTTCAAACCAGGGCAAATTGAGCATGATGTTTACGAGGATTACGTAAGACGGCAAAACCTTTGCGCGAACTAATTGAAGCCGATTCATTATTTTTTAGAAAGGTACTGTTCTCTAACGAGGCTATTTAGGGACGGTACCTTAAACCTTCATAACGTGCATTTTTGGGAGGGCATTCTTGGAAACCAAATTATCGGACCCTTTTTCTTGATAAGAATTGGACTTCCTACGTCATGAGTTCGTTGCTTGAAAAGTTATTGCAAGACATGGGCAGATGAAGAGTGCCTGCACCACAATGGTAATCACATTGAACATTTACGTTGACGTTGATGTGTACCAAACAGATTACAGGTTGTAATTTGAGGCCCAAATTCCAAGACTAATCTCAAGACTGTGCTTCAAAATTTTCTGTTGCTCCCCCACTTGACTGGTATGCTAGGTGATATTTCAGAAGAAGAAAATTTACTGAATTAGGGATAGCGAGAGATGGCTAGCGATGTGGCTTAGCTATGGGCTAGAGCCGCTAGACGCCCTTGTTTTATTGGCAACATTATTACATTGAATGTTGCCAGATTAAATTGTTGCTGTGATTTTGCGAACTATGTTAATGATATATTAAAATTTAATTGGAAAAGTTTCATTTTGACACATTCCTTACCCTAAAATTTTGTATTTGGGGCCTATTAATGTATTATAGTGATAAAGTAATTCATTTTAGTGTTAAATAGGAAAACATTTAGGCTGAAAGAACAACTCACGTAGTTGAATCTTATTTTATTATTTCAGTTCAGCGTTATCTATAGTTACCCTAAAAACGTATTGTTTTCTATTAACTTCACGTTAAATATGGTTATTAAGTTGAAATTAATGGCTTATCTTCTTTTACTAGTGTTATTTCAGTTTATTATACGAGTTTGAACAAGAAATTCTCCCTAACTGCAAAATTTAGAGGCGTGACTGTTTGACTCTTGCGGAACAATCACTATTTAGCCCCAAAACTTTTAAATATCGCTCCTTTTCAATGGCTCTCTTTTCTAAATGGGAATAATGCTTTTAAATGACAATTTAATTAATCGTAAGAATTAAACGGGAAAGTGGAGGCTGGGTGAAAGATAAGTGTAGTTTTAATTTTAATTTTAATTTGTTAGTTTAATTATAAGGTATCCAAGAATTTACCCTAAACACGAATCTATCACATCAATTATACTTGATTGATTTTAATTTAACGGCTTGTCTTGTTTATCTAGTGTGGATTTAGTTTATAATACAAGTTTCAATAAAATATTAACTTTAATTGCAATTACCCTAAAATTTTAATGTATGCGCTTTTGATATATTTTAATGATCATTTAAATTAATTTGAAAGTGAAATAGGAAACTACTGTGGCTGTACAAAAAACTTGTGATGTTTTAATCTTAATTTGAGCGTGTCTCGTGAGAGTGGATTAAGCTTAAAATTAATTTGAATTTTTTACCCTTATTGCAATGTTTAGTGCAGTTTAATATTTTGCCATATGTTCATCATTATGGTACCCTAAAATTTTGAATTTCGCGGCAATTAATGTACTTTAAAGACAGTTTAGATTAACTTTATTGTGAAATAGAAAATATTGGGCTTTACCAATGGCTTGGGTAGTTTTAATCATAATTAAACAGTTTATTTAAACGTTATTTGAGCTTTTATCCAAAATTGTATATTTTTGTTTAATCTCACGTTAATTATATTAAATTAAGTTAAAATTAACGTAGGATTGTGTTTTGGCAGTTTACATTTAGGTTATAAAATGAGTTTAAATGTATGCATCACCTTAATTGCAATTTTTAGAGGAGTTTTCGAGTCTCATTTTACGCTAAACTTTTGAATTTCGCGCCTATTAAGGTACTTTGGAGACAATTTAAATTAGCTTAAGTGTGAAAGAGAAAACATGGGGCTTTACCAACGGCTTGGGTAGATACAATCTTAATCAAGAACATCATTTAAGAGTTATCTGAGTTTTCATCCAAAAAATGTATATTTGGGGTTTAATTTCACGTTAATTATACCTAATTACGTTGAAATTAACTTGTCGTCAGTGCTCATTAAGCTTATAAAATGACTTTCAACAATTATTTCACCTTAATTCTAATGTTTAGAGGAGTTTTTTATTATTTCCAACACATTGCGTTCAATTTTTATCATATCCTGTGCTAGGTTTGTGGTAAAGATTATCTACACAATATGTTAATGAATGATGTTATTCTATAGTTTAGCTTGAATAGCAGTAATTAAATCAATTACCTCTATAATTCATAGCAATTTAAACCAATAAACAAACGGCAATGTGGACTGTGGAAATAGCAAACAACGTAACCCTCCGTTTCTAACGTGGTTACGTTGAGAGAATCTGTGATGTAAACCTGAAAATTATTTCACTAATTAAATTATATAACGACACTGTCCTCCTGGATTAACTACTACCACTGTTACTTATGAATTAAACAATCCACTGTTGGTAACAAATTGTTTATAAAATGATAACATTAACATAACATCACAGTATGACTGATTCAATAGGATCAAAATTGTTTTAACGAATAATCTGGTCTGCTACATTGGTTTAGATTCAGGAATTATATCACACACCTTCACAATTAGTAGCATTTAGTGAGATTAACAAATAATGAAACCGTGTATACCTGTCTTCAAATGAGAATGTTGAATTAAATGCGCTAACGTAAACATAACTCTTTTAACGGCCGTAGGGAAAACATATTGAACATTTTGTCATCTTTCCTGTAATATTTTGAAGTTGAATTCTTCACAGGGTGAAAACACTACCGTTGATTTCCAAACCATAATAATTTGGATAGATATGCCATTTTTTACTTAAAACTAGAAGCGCCAACAAACAGTCATGATGAATACAGTATTAAGTTACGTAGCGTAAAACCTAAGCCCTAGGGTTATGATTTGTAGCATGAATCGAAGCAGACTGCGTATTTTTGTAATTTCAATCCAAAACAGTGCTGGAAATAAGCTTTCTTATAATCTTTAAAAGGAAAGACACTATAAACGCTATATTACATAGACAAACGAAAACTTAAGCCTTGGCCGTAAAGAACGTCGAAAAGCTTACTCTAAATGATATAAAAACCTCTATTAACTGTAATTATTTACCTGAAATACTTTTTTAGACGAAAATTCGACCTGATAACGACGTATTTCTTATTAAGGGTGCTACAGTTAATTAGAAAATACATATAAAGGTGCTCAAGCTCGGATGAAATACCAAAGTAATTTTTTAGCGTCTACTGCTAAGAAATAAGGAAAATCAGCAAGAAACACAACATTTGAAATTTCTCAACGTAACTTGTTAGCACCCACAAACCTAGGCCCTTCTAGTTGTCAAAGAGATCGAAATGAAGAAATAGGTTTAAGCGCGCTATAAGGTTAGGCGGACTTCTGACCAAAAAGTAGTTTTTTGACGTACTTTGTTAATTAGTTAAAATACAATACATAAACTTCATTAATTAAAAATCGAAACAGGTAAGTTTCCCATTTAATAAATGCTTGTTAATTTAGAAGTATTCCGAAAACTAACTTCGCTATACTTTTTCCGTATGGCCTATGACATTTGCGTTAAAAAAACGAAAATTTTTTAATGCTTTTTCTATGGGACGCTAACCCTAAAAACTGTGAATTTTCCTTTAACATTACGGAAGGGTGTCATGTCATATCTACAAGGGCCTACCGGCCCTGTAGAATAACCGAAGTAAAGAAACTCATTTTTTTACGTTTAAAGACATAATTGTAGAAGGTGTCCCCCCATATAACCCAATCTCATTTGTCCCAATCAGAAGAATTTAACCCAAATCATATATTCCTGATTCACCCAAATGTATTTATCCCAATTCCCGTTTGCCACAAAAGGCGATAACACAGGAATTTGGCACGAATAACATACCCGTTTTATTAATTCGTATTTTCCATTAAAAGAGCAATATTTTAAAATTATTATATAAGAGACTGTTGATCAGTGTAATTTATTAAATATGGAAGTCGAATGGCTGAAAACTTCGAAAGGAAAATATGCCCCCGTAATTGTGAGTTAGGGTTAGGTAGGTTAGGTTTGGTTAAGTTAGGTTAGTAGTATTTTATAAATCATTTAACTATGGTACACCTTTTCCAAAATATTGATGTTTAGCTTCATTGACTTCTCAAATAATATGCCTTTTCCAAAACATTACTGTTACACTGTAAAAAAGTGAGATTCATCTTTGAATGCTTAGACGTGCATAGCCCCAACACTGTGGTGGTACGCTTTAACGTTCAAATTTGAATAGTTTCTTTGCGTTCAAATTTGAATTGTTTCTTTGCGTTCAAATTTGAATTGTTTCTTTGCGTTCAAATTTGAACAGATCACTATTGTTCAAAATTAAACGCTCACGCATTCAAATTTGAACGGTGCGTAAAAGGTTAGTATATCGTGTAAATTTAAGCACGAAACCGTTCAAATTTAAATTGAAAATTAAACGTTTAATATTGTGTGTTTTTGCAATCATTATTGAGCAACATCGGAGAGTTTCATCGAGCATTCATATTCAATTGCTTATATTCAAAATTGAGCAGTTCACCATTTAACAATACATGGTGGACAAGCGTTTGATGAAGCATCGAAACTTCACAGTTGTAGCGTTCAATTTTGAATAGAGAAGTTCGATTTCAAATTTCATTGAAGTCCTTATGGTAGGCCAAACTATATTTAATGTAGGCACTGATAAGGAAGAAATCTAATGTGTTTAAAGCTAGTACATCTTCTCAGGGCGGGTGGACTTGAAACACATTTAAATTAATCGTTGTGTTGAATAATAATTCAATTATATGAAGAGAGACTCCACTTTTAAGGGACGTGTTCATTATCAAGTTCCCCTCAATTATAAAGGAGTATGTTTCACGTTATCAACCGATTTGAAGGCCTATGTAAATATAAGGGATTGGTGAAATACACCATAATCCGTAACCTTTACTTTGATATTATTATATAATGATGTATATACAGACAAATATATATCTAATTCAGGGTAAATAAGCAAGTCACAGTAAATTGTTGAGATATTATTGGATTATTATTGAAAGTTTTGTTTTGATACCCAAGATCTTGGATGATACTGCACACTTTTCCTGATTGAACGCCTGACATTTGCAAACTGTTCAATAATGAACAATTGCGCTCACTTTTGAATAGGACTGTTCACGAGCCGAGCTGAGCGAGCTTTTTAGAAGCTCGGCTCGGCTTGAGTCAAAAACCGGCGGCTCGGCTCTACTCGAGTCGAGCTGGGTCTTGGCTCGGCTCTAGCTCGGCTCGAAAATGATCTAGCCGAGCCAAGCTGGCTCGATTAATGTATACATTTTTAAAAAATTGCTACTACCAACGTCAAACTTGAGAACGACAATAAATGCCATCTCATGTTTATGTTATGTTAATTAAACGAGCCGCCAAAGTGGCGGCTCGGCTCGGCTCGAACTCGGCTCGCTCGTCACTATCCCGAGCTGGCTCGAGCTCGTGAACAATCCTACTTTTGAATACCCATTGAACGCTGTTTTTCTTATAGTGTTGTTTTCTAGCCAAAACACTCGTTTAAACCCCAAAAACACTCGTGTGAACGCCCATAACGCTCTCGTTTGAACGCCTATATCACACTCGTTTGAACGCCCATAACGCTCTCATTTGAGCGTCAAAAACAATCTCGTTGGAACGCCATAAACATCCTCGTCTGATTGCGCAAAAATTTGTTATATGAACGTCTAAAACGCTCTTCTTTTAACACTTATATAAAATATAGAACGCCATAACTACCATAACTGAACGCTTCATTAGCGCAAGGTGGTTATTCAAAATTGAAAGGGATAAAGATTAATTTTTGAATGGTAATACATAAGTTTTCAAAAATGAATGCTATAGTTAAGTTCTAATCAATATGACGGTAGTTTGTTCAAAAACGATTGCTTATGGTTAGTTTTGAACGCGTAAAACACTCCTCGTTCAAAATTGAATATCTCTGGTTAAATCTGAATGCGTCAATAGAGGTTTGTTCAAAATTGAACGGTCGCTACCATTTTTGAATGCCAAAAGCACGCTCATTTTTTACATGTTAGGTTAGGTTTTGGTTGGTTAAGTAAGGTTAGTAATATTTTATAAATCATTTAACTATGGTACGCCTTTTCCAAAATATTGATGTTTAGCTTCATTGACTTCTCAAATAAAATGCCTTTTCCAAAACATAACTGTTATGTTAGGTTAGGTTTGGGTTGGTTAAGTTAGGTTAGTAATATTTTATAAATCATTTAACTATGGTACGCCTTTTCCAAAATTTTGATGATTAGCTTCAATGACATCTAAAATAATATGCCTTTTCCAAAACATTACTGTTATGTTAGGTTAGGTTTGGGTTGGTTAAGTTAGGTTAGTAATATTTTATAAATCATTTAACCATGGTACGCCTTTTCCAAAATATTGATGTTTAGCTTCATTGACTTTGAATGGAATATAGACCATATTTGATAGCAAAGCCGAACATTTTTATACGGACTATTGAAGCTGACCACGTTCATGACAATCTTCACCTCCATGAAGGATTTATAGCAAAGCAGACATTATTTTAAACCAATTATTATAGTTCTTAATCAGAAATCAATCAGACAACATGATTAAGCCAGGAATAACTTAGTACAATTTGGTGAGATATCGCTGTATGCAAGGCTAAAGTGTTTACTCCTTTACTTCACAGTCGTTATGGTGCAAATAAAGGAAATGAGTAATATTATTTAAATGGATATTTAACTTTTGGTTTACTCTGAACCGTTAAAACCTCTTTGGAGAGGACACGATAAAACTAGTATTTTGTCTTCTTCCTTTGGTGTATTCTATAAAACCGATATAACCTCTGGAAAAAAAATATATTTAAAAATTATTTGCCATTCTATCTTGGCACGTTGAAATCTATGTTTACTCTTTATATAAATGTGGTCAAGCTAAACTAAAACGTGAACCATTTTAACATTAAATATTAACATCAAAGGTTTTTTGGAATATCGAAATGAATGAAAACTTTATAGCTACAAAACCACTTAAAACATCGTAATGCCGAAACAATTTAACAATACTTTAATATTTTGCAAAACAAAAATTTTATGGTTTTGAAAGAGTAAGGTAAAAACAAGAAGGGAGTACGAACTAAGGAGTAGAATCCAGAAGCTTATTTAGAAATATGAAATGTTATTGCTTAGGCCTTGGCTTTGCACTTCAACCGTTCTTTAAACAATTCTAAGTGTATCCAGGGATAGATTTAATTTTAGAAGTAGGAATTAAGAACGGTTAGTATTTATTTCAGTCCGTATAGAGACCCTCCCTTCAACACGTAACGAAAATATTAAATTATCTTATTGGCTCACTTAAACTACGTTTTGATGACCTTGCTGACGTGGACGGCGAAAAATACATAATTCCTTTTTACCTCTGTCGCTATGACCTGCCTCTTTTTCATACCCCTCAGTCCCTTGGAAGGGAATCTGGGGCTTTGACGCGCGCCCAGATTACTCTGTTCTCCATTCCTACTTCCAAAATTAAATATATCCCTAGTGTATCACACTGTAGCTTTCGTTGTTGATATCCAATAGTAGGAAAAATCAACTTTCAACACACTCTCGCCCTTAAATATATCCCTAGTGTATCACACTGTAGCTTTCGTTGTTGATATCCAATATTAGGAAAAATCAACTTTCAACACACTCTCGCCCTTTACCAAGACAAAATTGAATTGTTAAAAATAATACACATTTTAGGTCTCCCTGCCTTTGGCTTATAGGAAGTTAACATGATTTGATACTATTCTGTTGATTAGGAAACCACTTCGTTTTATCATTCGGTAGTTTGATAATTATTACAAAGCGAGTGGCAACATGTAGTGGATTTTAAATTGCGGGAAAAAGGCTCCAAAATCAGTCATGACATTTTTGGAAGTTTTGTCAAAAATACGTTAAGATAGTTTTCAACTAAACATATTTTTACAAATTTACTTTAGAAGAAATATTTTGGTTTGTAGACATTTTTGGTGTTTAATTGCACAAGAATGATAGTGAATGCAAAAACGTATCACGATCTTTGCAATCTTAAAGCACACTTGACCGCTCATTGCCTGGCCACAATTTGTCAGTGTGCAAATTTAGCGTGTTAATTTATGATTTGTGCAACTAGGGTTAAAACTTGGTATGCCATTTCGGAATTTGTGCAACTTAGGTCAATACGTGCAAACCTGGTAGGCCATTTTGGGATCTGTGCAAATTTGGTAAAGGTTTACAAACGTGGCTGGCCATTTTGGGATGTGTGAAAATTTGGTAAGACTCCTACAAACAAGGCAGGCCATTTTCGATCTGCCCACATTTGGTCGAAAAATTCCAAACTTGGATGAGTTCTGGTCGGTTTTTTCTAACAGTGTAATTTTGTTTATTCTTGCTTAATTTTCTTCCATTATTTTAAAATCCTAGGGGTTACATTTATTTTATAATATTCCTACAAGATACTACTTTACCGTTATTTCACTGTTGTCAAATCTCGTACAAGAAAAAACACTGCTATTTCCAAATATAGCAGTCAATCTTTCTAAAACTTTAGTTTTCAACAAAGCCGCTGTTTCTTTTGGAATCACGGTTGCTATTTCGAGAACTGCTCTTCTGGGAACTGGTGATACAAGGTACACCCAGGCGCAAAAGATCGCGCAAAATTTTGGCCGGAAAAACGTGGAGTTTCGTCCAGGAATATCTTTCTATGTGGACCAAAGTCCACCTTTTAACTTGAGCTAACTCATGGTTCTCACTACGGTTAACTTCTCGAGCATACAAGTCAATTATTTGATTCCATCCTAACCTGACGTGTCCCTTTATTGTGAAGTCTTTTCATCGATTGTTTTGTGAGTGACGCAAAGCATTAATGATACTTTTTTGCCTGATGTGCAAAGCTAAAGACCGCAGAAGCAAAAACACCGTAAGTGTGTGTGAAATTGGAAGAGAAAAATTCTGACGAAAGTCGTGAAGAGGCTACTCAACGATTTGACATGTGGAAATATTAAGAGTTCATTAGGGCCAGACTTGCGTACTTGGAGTTGAATACCGTAAACTTACAAAATCAGTTTATTCGAAGAAAGAAGATCGCGCAACTCTGGGAGTCTAGTGAACACTGCTTTTTGAACAGTAAAGCTCGGCAGTTTTGAATTTATCTTCTCTCCTCTGCTGCCAAGCGCTGGATCATCATTGGATGGCCTTTAATAGTATCGACTCGATTCGTTGACCGGCATAAGTTAAATATTCTCTTGATTAACAGTAGATTGCTTCTAAATTTTGTTTATCTAGTCGCGCATAGCGTGGGTTTGCATGATAGCCATTATCGGCCATTATAATTACAACATCATGAACAATTTCATTAGTATGATAATACTGCACCTTTCTTTATGCATTATCGCGAGTCAGTTTTTGTAAACAGGTTCAACCTCTCGCATTACCCTAATCGAAAAACCATATTCAACCAATAAGAAGAGGCAAAACTACATTTTTTTGCTAATTAGTTTCGGCTTAGACTAACCACAAAATATTGGGAATGAATAAAATATTCAGGCCATTTTTAGCCACATCGTATGATGAACATCTACGATGTGGGTCTTAGTTTTACCTGGCCTGTTGTTGGCGGTGATGGTGGTGGTGGAGTCGTGAGAGATAACTTCCCTAGACAGTATAAAAATTTTCGATCGTCATTGAAAGGAGAGTGAATGGGAGAGAATTTTGGTGAGGTGATATTATTTGTTCGTGTATTTTAAAAGGATGGGGATTATAATAGTAAGTTTAAGAATTGCATTTCATTGTACTAGTAAGGTTAAGCATTGTAAATTGTACTTTACGTTTGCTCGATATATTTAAAACGAGAGAGGGTTATGGTATTGCCTTAATTTAAATTGGAGGTTTTATACTCCCTTTAAAATTCCTGTCATCCGTCGACAGAAGGACTTCACGCCATCAATCCCGCTCCTCTATTTCAAAATTCAAAGAAATCGAGGGGAATTTTTAAGAAGCATATGCAAGTAAATACTGACCTTATATTTAAAATGGTGTTTATTATTAGAAGTTACGTATATTTCTCCATAAATTGAGAAGAGTTTTAAAGAAGGTACTAGCTTGGGGCCTCAGATATTACCATTGTAACGTAAGTAAATTTATTGAAGTAAGGATTAGGGGTTAAATTTTTTTGTTTAGGGCATCAAGGGCTATTCACTCTGATCTTCAGTACTTCTTTTAATGGTATTTTACGGGTATTAAGTTTAACCTCTGTTAAAGGATGCGCGGGAACTCACTCACGTTTTCCGTTCGTGCCACACTATTATAATTATAACAGAAGTAAAAAAAATAATAATTTTTTAAACAGTTAATAGTAGCGCATCGAGGTGCTATTCACTCAAATTTTCTGTACGCCTGTTAAATACGATGTGGCTACTATTACGAGCCCTTGGGTCGTCTTGTTATCTATTTGTGTGGCTATAAAGAAAGGCGAGGAACTGTTAAGAAAAGATTCGTTAGCAAATCCGATCTAGCATTGGGAAAGACAGTTGGAAGAATTATAGCGTCCACGCTCGCTTTTGTGGTGTCACTTAAGTCTTCGCTAATCCGTCCCTTCTCAAATATGATGCCAGTATAAAGCTCGTGAAATTTCTTCTTCTGGATTTCTGAGAGCTTTATTATCAACAATTTATTTATTTTACTTCGCCCAATACGACCCAAATGTTTCGTGAAATATGGTGGCCCGTGTAAACCATGGTGACTCGACTAGACTCCTTTGGGCAGTGAAGTTATTTGTAGAACGATATCTCGGCATATTCTACTTTCAATAAGATCTATATTCCGTTAATTTTTTCTATGAACCGCATTTCTGCATATGAGATTTAAAAGTTGATCTGAAAATCCCACCACACAAATTTTACATCTTTTGACACAGTAATGTGTCGCAAACCAGCACTGGGGAAACACTTTCTTGTAGAGTTACGCTAAGACATATAATATTATTATTACTCTTCTTTATTAATTTGGTCCGAATGTTTAAAGTTGTATACACAAGCGATATTGTACTAACATATGAAAGAGCAGCGAAGAATTAGTCTCAGTAGCGTCTCTAGGGGAGTGAAATTTGGGGTAGGGGGCTTAATCTGGGCAAATTATTTGTAAGTTATTATGTGAAATTAATAACGAAACTTTGCACAATTGACTCATTGGAATATGCGTAGACCTTTATATCTATCCGAATATTTGTGTCAAAGTGAAATTAATCAAATTTTAAAGATATACAAATTTTTATTGATATAGAAAACCAAATTTATCGACTATGAGACAATTGTCCATGAAGGGATTTCACTCGTCTTAAGTTTAGTTTTAGTTTCGGTTTGCTTGTAGCCGCCACCACTGGGATTACATTTGAAAGAACATAAACCATTTTACATGTCTCCATCTTTGAATGGTCTCTATTTTATTTTTCATATATTTATTTATTTACTCAAAATTATACTATTTCGTATTGAAATTCACCTGTACAGAGATGAAACTTAATGAATATTATTCCTATATAATTTTGGTGAGGTTAAGAGAAAATTTTTGGTTGGTTTAGTGGATTATTTTGAGGGGGCTAAGTTTTCAATTTTTTAAGGGGGTCTATAGCCCCCCCCCAAAAAAGGCTTAGCGATGCCACTGATTAGTCATATTTTTTTTCTAGATTCTGGATTATAATTATCAGAGCTAATTAGCTAAAATCTAAGATTGCAATGAATCCCAAAACAATTACACTCTGGATAGACACGGTATTATATATTATCATTTTATAACAAACTCCAGTTTACATCAATTCTCCCTGGTCGTACTAATAGCAGGTTAAGCTATAGTTTTCTCAGGTCCTGTTAGTCTCGAAAGGGTTATATAGTCCTTGTAACTTTTAAAAGGTTGTTGTCATTGCTAAACAGACCGATATTACAGTTTTTTATTGTTTTATAGGCTCTTTTGACACGTTATCTCCCAAAAGTAATTAATGTAATGATAAAATGTTTTCGGGGAATGGAATTGTGGTCGAAAAGCCGAGATAAGTAAATTTATGAAATTGATTACCAGTAAAATAATTTATTTCAACGGAAAACGGTAATGGAACGTTGTTTTTTCTTAAGCATGCATTTAAGTTTCAATTAAAAAGAAAAATTAATATCTGATCCTTCAGACAAGTGATAACCTCAGTCTTATCGATACTTTTTAGGTCTTCATTCTAATCAAGACATTTTTGATTAATGTCTGTTCCTTCAGTCTTCATTTTAATTAAGAATGTTAAGAAACTGTTTTACATTTTCAAAATCTGCACTAAGCAGAAACATTTATAAAAGGGACCGTAACTTTAGCTCAATCAGACATTTATTTATAATGATACTTCAAAAAAATAACGTAAATCAATAAAAGTTTGTATTCTTATTGTAATTAACATAATACAATTTTTTACAATCATTTATTGACACGCGAGGCGCCCCCTTAAAAATTCCAGAAATAGGACCAAATTTTATAATTTTACAAAATTTTTAAAAATGCTGATTTATGTCCGTTTAACATTTAGCTCAAAATTGTCATAAGCCCAAAATGAAATTCGGATATCCTTAAAACTTCATAAAGACGATCCGAGATTGTCAATTTCAAACTTTTTTTGTAGCATAAACTAACGTCTGTTTGATATTAAGCTTAAAACCTTAAACAAAATATAGTCAGGGCTACCCTAAAAGTTCACAAAGATGATCCAAGATTGTTTATACGCCTAAAAAGTGCCATCTTCAAAATATGTAGCCGGGGAAAAGAGAGCATGATCGAGTGGGCTATGCTAGTGGTTGGAAGTCGCGGGGGTTGGGACAGGGATAAGGGAGCTGAGATGGATTGGATTTGATGATGGGCGACCTGCGGCACCGTATCTCTCCCGATGTACCTCGCGCACGCACCTACCCTTCGGTAGGCGATTGCTAATAGGCCAGGACAGATAGGCCAAAAAAGGGCTTGACCTAGAACATTTGAACATAAAGATGAAAATTGGTGCGTGGGTTTTTTTTTTGACCCAACAAAAATTATACTAAAAGTCCCTGCTGTAGAGCGCGAGCTTTCGCCGCCATCTTGGAAAATGGCCGCCGGGAATGCCACCTACAATGTATTTCACGTTCTTCAAAAATTATGAAAATTCGTACACATTATGATTGACACCACATAAACATCATGACAAAATTTTACAGCTCTGTGTTCAATAAATTGGTCGCCATATTGGAAAATGGCCGCCGTACAGTATATTTCACCATTTTGTTGGAAAGTTATGAAAATTGATAGGCATTATAATCAGAGCTGTGTGAACCTCATAGTAAAATATTGAAGTCATTTATGAGATAGTTTGGCCGCCATGTTGGGAAATGGCCACCGGGAATGTCATTTAGATACAGTATATTCTGCAAAAATTATGAAAATTGTTAAAACAATTGCTGAAGACCGTCTAAACATCATACTTGAATATTGAAGACGTACTACTGATAGTTTGGGCGCCATCTTGGAAAATGACTGCTTGAAATGCCAAAAATATTACCGATATATAATTTTTTTTCGATATTTCTTTATTGAGTAGATGATTTTCATGAACGTATTAAACGTCATAAAAATAACTATTTTCGAGTCTAAATTTTCGACTTATCTTAAAAATGGTCGCTGAAATATTGCTATCCTAAAATCTGAATAAAAGAAGAGGAAAGCTATTTTACTCGGATTTTGGTTTTATATGGGCTATAGACGTTCTAGTGTCGTTAAGGATTAGATTTAAAGCACATTTTTAACATTTCGTTCGTGTTTCTCGTCATCCTGAAGATTTTTTATTACGGCTTATACCTTGACAATGTCCATCCATTGCTCAGCAAGCTATTACCGATCTTCTACATTCACAGTTCTTTATTTAAAATGTTCTTTAGACTGCAGGTACAAATAATGAGTTTTATAAGTTCATCTGATGCCGGAAAGAGAATGGTGTGAATGGGTCTTCGACTTTCGCGATCGCGAACCAATCCCCACTGGTCGGGATAAAATAGTTTCCTAGCTTTTGTTGGACTTGAAGATACGCACGGAAAGAATGTAGTTTCGCGGCGTCGGTTGTTGGATGAAGCTTAGCGAGATCAAATGAGGATTTGACAGTAAGTGTGGCAACGGTTCCATTATACGTGTAATATCTACATAGGTGAAGCGTGACGTGTCCATTATCACCCTAAAAATCGACAAGAAATCACTCTTCGGTAGCAGCTATGGCTTCCTTAGATGCAATATGGTCATTAAAAAAGCTCAACGAATTTGTAAGATGTTGTTTATCTGTCATTACTTTAAAATACGCCTTATCATAACGACACCCAGTTACAGCACGTAAATGAAAGAAGTGTTCTCTTAACCTTTTTATCTCAAAGGACTTGTCGTGGCGGAGGGGGCCCGAGTTCAGTGTGACGGTTCGGGAGTTCCTTGGGTTCGCCCTTGGTTCAAACCGTTCCTTGCCCCGTTCCGTGAAGGTTTTGCTGGGCCGCTTTGCCCCCGCCCAGGAGTTGCCTCGGCTCACCCCCGCTATTGGCAACCCTCGTTGGGTCGCGGATGCATTATTTGTTTCGGCCGTATGGCACTGTTGTGCTTGGAGGGAACTCTTCCGTCCCCTCGAGCCTTCTGCTGCCTTAATCCTTCCCTCTCACTGGCCACCTTCTGATTGAGCTCGCCGCTGACGGTGTCCAGCTTCTGTCACCTGCTCAAGTGGCGTTTGTCGGAACCGCTGGCCGATCCCGTGTGCCATGACGGCGGTTCCGCAGGTTCAATTTCGAATATGATGGGGAGGGGCGCTGGTAAGACCGCCAGCTAGGTCTAGCGCCTAATCCAGGCCTCTGACATGCAATTATTATGAAATAATCTTCAGGATGACGATGAATATGAATGAAATGTTATAGATTTGTCTAAAATCTTATCTTAAACAACACTAAAATGTACAAACCCCATATTAAATTATATTCTCTAATCAACATGTTGAGAATAACAGCTTTGAATAACTTTTCTTTCTTTCTGATTTTAGGGCAATAATTTTCGTGTGGCCATTTTTAAAAATGGCGTCGATAATTTCAACTTCGAGATGGCCATTTTTTGTTGTTTATTACGTCAATGAAAATCATCTATTCAAAATAGAAATTTCGAAAAGATTTATATATTTGAAATATAATTAGCATTTCTAGCAGTCATTTTCGAAGATGGCGCCTTAACTATCAGTAGCACGTCTTCAATATTCAAGTATGATGTTTAGACGGTCTTCATCCTAATTATTACCAATTTTCATAATTTTTGACCCATATACTGTATCTAAATGACATTGATGGTGGCCATTTTCCAATATGGCGGCCAAATTATCTGATTAATGGGTTCAATATTTTACTATGAGGTTCACACAGGTCTGATTATAATGCCTATCAATTTTCATAATTTTCCAACAACATGGTGAAATATACTGTACCTAGCATTCACGGCGGCCATTTTCCAATATGGCGACTAAACTATTAAGCACAGAGCTGTAAAATTTTGCCATGATGTTCATGTGGTTCCAATCATAATGTTTACCAATTTTCATAATTTTTGAAGAAGAACGTGGAATACATTGTAGCTGGCATTCCCGGCGGCCATTTTCCAAGATGGCGGCGAAAGCTCGCGCTCTACAGCAGGGGACTTTTAGTATATTTTTTGTTGGGTCAAAAACAACACATGTAGCAATTTTCATCTTTATGTTCAAATGTTCTAGGTCAAACCCTAAAAGTCCTGGGCTATAAGTGCTGACGCGTAGCAACATTTTATTTGTATGAGAACTAGCTTCTATTTTGAAGATAGAGGGAGCGCCCTTTACAATTTCGTCCAGTACGACCCTACCTAACCGCTGAGGATGCTGGGAGGACTATGTTGCCGTAGGTGGGGTACACAGGCAAGTTTTCTTGCTTAATATCCCTCTAACGGCGTGAAACATGGCAATTGGTAAGTCCAATAGAAAAAATTAGGGCTAAAATGCGGGTCTCTAACAGTGGTAAAACGCCGTATTTCCAATACCCAAAACAACGTAAGTCAAAGTATGTGTTAATAATGATAAAAATCAATACTTAAACTTATTTTATCTTAATGAAACTAAGGAAAGGCACATCTTTGGGCTGTTATCTTTCATTTAAGATGGTTCCCAAACGTAACGAATGAATAGTTTTCTTTATACACTGTCCCAATTAAGGTCATTTTTCAAAAAAATCCCATGTTATCTCTATGGAACAATAACGTATCTTTCACCAAATGTCGGATTAATTTTATGGATTCTAAAACCACCCTTAACAACTTTTTTCTTTATAGAGTTAACTATTAGTTGGATCTCTTTGAAATTTTAACCACAAAATTAGGGCTCAAATTTTAGTTCACTGGCAAAATTTCAAAGTAGCAAACACAATACGAAAAAAGTTACGGCCAATCGAAGAACCTTCCTTTAGCATTAGAGGCAGTATCAAGTCTTATCTAAGAGAGCGACCGCTCTCCTAGAATTAGAGCGTTGTTAATGAAGATGTGAAACTGATATTTAGTGAACTCTTTAAAAAATTAATTGGGATTGATATTGGTTTAAAATTTGGATACTAGTGTCTAAATTTCAGTTCAACAAGTCTTTTCTGTGTTAAGTACCCTTTTTACGATCTTATTAAGGAATCATATTTAGTTGCAACGCTTTACCAACAGGGGTTATGCTTTTATTTTATTTTTACCTCTTAGAAATTCTATAATTAACGCAAGATTTGTGGCTTTTTTTCTCTCGTAGCGATAGCTAAGCCCTTGAATCGTCCCACCTCTCCCTCTTCACAGCTATTGCCAAGACAACTCTTTCAAAGTTCACACAGAACCATCGAAAACCTTAAACTTGCTCGAGGGCCGATACTTTTACCCAGTCATGAATTACTTGAAACTATTTGTACAACTTTGCAATTAATTTTAGGGTTTCGTCGGGGTTAAATTTTATAAGGACTCCACACACATTACATTCCCTTTAAAATGTCTGTACTATTTCTAAGTGCAGTCCTCTGACGAACCGCTCTCTTTTTCTAATTGTTGAAAAAGTGAATACGGGAATCCCTTAAATTTAAATTTTGTTAACTGTTTTATGGACAACCCCCTTTTTACTATTTTCGTATTTTTTAATTCCAAGCAATTTTCTTACTTTATGTACTTTCCCATTTCAATTCAAACAAGAGCGAGCTAAAGAGCGCGCTAAAGAAAATTCCCCAAAAAAACTTCAGTAGCCGATACCATCATGATAACCAAGCCAGGTCGAGAGGTAAACAACCCCGAAACTTTCCATAAAGAAGTTGCCTAGCGACCTGGCGACCAAATTCCTCCTTTTACCACCAAAAAACCCATGACGAACCTCGAACGGTATCGAATAGCTACATAAAAGAACTTTTCTCTTCAGAACGCTTCCATCCTCTAAACCGCGCGCTCAAATAGCTCTAGCCTCACTAACGGTAATTCTCATACGTGTTGCAAACCTAATGTATAGACCTGTTGTAAACGCTATAGTTATCACTTTGTATAAACGAGTTATTGACGTTAAGAAAATCCTAAACAGGTTGAGGTAACTTATGTACCAAAAATAAACGTTTTTCTTACGTGTGAAGTACAAGTGAAACGTTTTCAAAACATTGGCACCAAAAATCTACTTTAAATCAACGTTTATTTGCTACCTGGGATGTTAAAAGAAAAAACAAGTCCACCCCCAGATTTCAAAAAAATTAATTCTCAACCATTCTGTAAGCCCTCGTGCAATATGCTACGAAATTTCTAGCATCAGACTGGAGTCAACTGCTATCGAAAGGGAAGGACAGTCCCGATAAGAGAACGTGGATGGTAGGTTTATGTCATCTAAGTGTTTAAACTAACTTTTTGTTAAGTTTAAAACCGTAGATGATGTATAAAGATGATATAAAGTATTTAAAAATAAATGTTGTTCTAGCGAAAATAAAGATTTTCCTCGTAATTATGCTGCAAGCTTGCGAAAGTATTTTTTGATGCTGAGAGCGACTGGCTCCATTTCTTACGGAGATGTGATTTCATCATTTATGGTGAAACTTTTCGGTAAGGCATACACTGCGCCACTTTTGTCGTTGGTACCGCCGGGTGATGAGTCGGAAAAGTGTATTGTTTTTCAAATTTCCGAGAATTTTCCTTTCAAAAGGTTTAAACACATCAAGTTTTCATAATGTTGTCAACTAAACAGCAACTCATCCAACACTTCTAAAATCTTCCCCACAAGTACATATATAAACAGTTCAATAATAGTGACTGTGCTTAAAGAAGAAAGGAACCCCTTTATCAAATTTAAACAAGACGGCCCAAGGGCTCGTAATAGTAGCCACATCGTACGAGTGAATAGCCCCTCTATACCTTACCCTTATGAGTGCATAACCCCTCTATACCTTACCCTAATGAGTGAATAGCGCTATCTTTTACAATGCTTAAATGATTTACCGTGCATAATATCAGAGTTAATAGCCCCTCGATGCCCTACTCTAAACAGTGATAAAATTATAACCGTATAAATTTACTTATGCTGTAATTCTAATGTTCCGGCGAATCGAAGAACAGATAGTTTTAGTGATAATCCCCTCGATGAGTTTACAACATAGACTTATGCTGTTGCACACTTATCGCATCTTATAAATTTCTAACAAGGACTTATGCCCAGAAACTTATAAAAGAGAAAGTTTAGTTATAGTGATTACTCATTTTAGTGATTTTCCCCTCGAATTACCATTAGCAATGCTAAAATGATCAAACGCATAACGCTCATTTAACACTATGTAAGCTCTATCTAAACTCACATTTTAATTAACCGCCAAAACGTTCCAGTCAAACATAATATAGATGACGAGAGCTACCGAACAAGAACGAAACACATGAGGATCGCGGTAGGAAACGGGGGAAATCGTTATCTATTTAATTAGCACATAAATAAAAAGAAAAGAAATATAAGAACCCCAAACATACAAATTCATAAGTATCCGAGCCCACAGATAAAAATTCAAAAGTATCCGACCCCACAGATTAAGAGGTACCCCACCCCACATCACCCCGACATTTTAGAAAAGAGCTATATAATAAAAACTCGGGGTTTCTATCAAGTCTCTATGGCTCAGTGGTAGAATGTCTTACCACTGCGTCAGCGATCCGGGTTCGATTCCCGGCTGCGGTCCAAAAAAAATTTTAATTAAAATTAAATCTCTAACCGAGTCCAGTTACCCCTATGGGTGGGTTGTGGTAATATCAAAACGGATTTATGTAAGAAGAACGTTGAACGTAGCAAATTCACTACCCATCCTCGCATACTTTATTGAGAAACTTCGTCTGCTTATATTTTGACTCCACCCACAAATTCTGTATATAGCGACTAAATATTTTTTTCCGAAATTGCGCCAGTGGTAAAAAGCAAAGTGGACAACAATGCGATATAACTACCGATTTAGTGGAATTAAGTTTTAAAGTTAAGAATTTAAATAATTGATGTTGAAGAAAAACTAGATACTTAAAAAAGAAACATCAATTATTTATATTCTTAACTTTAAAACTTAATTCCACTAAATCGGGAGTTATATCCCATTGTTGTCCACTTTGCTTTTTTACCACTGGCGCAATTTCGGAAAAAAATATTTAACCACGAAAATAGAGATAAGAATGACATTTTCGATCTCTAGAAGTCGCTATACACAGAATTTGTGGGTGGAGTCAAAATATAAGCAGACGAAGTTTCTCAATAAAGTATGCGAGGATGGTACTAGAGGCTAAAGCTACGATCCGACGTTCTTAGTACATAAATCCGTTTTTGGTAATATAGAGTTCCTTTTAAGCTAAAATATAACGATAACGAAAGCGAAAACTTCGGCCACAACTACTACTTCTACTATTACGGCTCGGGTCAAACTAAGAGCCTATCGTATACTACGATGTGCCTAAAAAGGTGATAACAGCCCCCTTTTGTATTCGAAAAGACCGCATTCAATACATTATTAACGAGAGTATTATTTGAAAATTAAAGTACGTTCTCCCTTGAAAAGAAAAAATTTCATGATAAAATGTTTCAGGAAAATGGAATTTTTCTTGAAAAATCTCAGATAAGTAATTTTTAATTTCAATTAATTTATAGGAAACTAATCCATTAGCAGTAAAATCAGGTGATTGAATTAAATTCTAAAGAGTAGTAAAATACGGATTGTTAAAAGAAAAAACAAGTCCACCCCCAGATTTCAAAAAAATTAATTCTCAACCATTCTGTAAGCCCTCGTGCAATATGCTGCGAAATTTCTAGCATCAGACTGGAGTCAACTGACATCGAAAGGGAAGGAGAGTCCCGATAAGAGAACGTGGATGGTAGGTTTATGTCATCTAAGTGTTTAAACTAACTTTTTGTTAAGTTTAAAACCGTAAATGATATATAAAGATGATATAAAGTATTTAAAAATAAAAATTGTTCTAGCGAAAATAAAGATTTTCCTCGTAATTATGCTGCAAGCTTGCGAAAGTATTTTTTGATGCTGAGAGCGCCTGGCTCCATTTCTTACGGAGATGTGATTTCATCATTTATGGTGAAACTTTTCGGTAAGGCATACACTGCGCCACTTTTGTCGTTGGTACCGCCGGGTGATGAGTCGGAATATTTATTGTTTTTCAAATTTGTCTGTAATATTAACACTTAAACGCACTGTGGGAAGACGTCTTAAAGTAACAGGCGGCTCAATTATCACCCCTAGCATGCTGGCTAATCTTTTGGACACGAATTTTACCTTGCCAAAGGCAGGAGCCAATCAGACCTAATGCACGAGGTCCCCTTGGTTCCTGCCTTTGGTTTAACTAGTCTTTGCCAAGCTTAGCCAACGTGTAGCAGAAAAGGCATCTTTCAGGGGCATCAACGGAGCCGCCCTTTGCTTTAAGTTCCCAGAGAAACTTGAAAATCAATTTTTATTTCCGATTTTTCATTCCTGTTACCCAACGACAAAAGTCTTTTGGTGTGAAATTAGCCTAAACTGCTAAGCATTGAGCAATCTTTCGCGTCATGGTAGTGGTGCTTGTAAGTCTATAAAAATCTGCACGAACTTTCCCGAGATCTGAAACACGAATCCAAGCCATCCAAATTCCGTAAATCAAAACACCTAAATGAAATGTTTCTTAACGGGCATAAAATCATGAAAGATATGTCTCCGAAATTTAAAAAAAACCTTCTTCTTCCTCCTGAATACACTAACTTATTCAATGGAGCAAAGTTCAGAGGATGTATTGACAGAGAAACAATTGAAGAGCGTAATATAAAAATAGAAATACGCGCATCGGAATTAAAATATCTAATGAAATATTTTCTATCAGGCGACACCGATTCCGCGCATTCAAGTGACGAAGCGGAAACAAACAATGAAGTCAGCAACATTTCATGCGTTGTGAAATCCATGAGTGTAGTGGAATTGGTATCATATCTCGAAAATAAAGTAATTGTAAGTAAAAATCGAAACGTTTGCTGAGTAATGTTATTAAACTTGTTCATACACAGGTTCAAGAAAGAGTTATTAAAAACCTAAAAACAAATTGAAACAGAATTAGAAAAACTTAAAAATCAGAAGCTTCAATCAAAAGCCGCATTGGAAAAGCAAGAAGAAGAAAACGGAAGAGTTGTCAACTCTCTGAGAATATTTTGCCCAGCAAAGGGTTATGAAACTTCAGAACAAAAAATGCTAAAAATATCTAAGAAATATAAAAGAAGAAAAGTACTTAGCTCTAAATTTAAAAAAGTGAAGAAGAGTTACTAAATGTGTTAGTGAAAAAGCACAAGAAAAACCAAAGAGACAAGAAAAAATAAGTGTTTTGAAGGTGAATAAATCATAATTGCTATGTTGAAGAAATTACTACTTGGAAAGAAGAGACCACCCAGGTAGCAATTCACCATGTAAATTCGTGTATTTTGAGTGTTCTTTGTGTATATAACGTGTTTCGGTTTTTCATAAGTGTAAAACACACGTTAATAGAGCTGATGATTTAGGGCGTGTAAAACACGTGGAGTATAGGTGGATAATATCATGTTAATTGTGGTGTTGATTTAGGGAGTGTAAAACACGTGGGAAATAGGTGGATAATATCATGTTAATTGTGGTGTTGATTTAGGGAGTGTAAAACACGTGGGGAATAGGTTAAAACTATCACGTTAATTGTGGAGTATATTTAGACGTGTAAAACATGTGGAGTTTTGGTTGAACACATCACGTTAATTTGTTGGCGATGTAAAGCGTGTACAACACGTGGAGCATAGGTTGAAAATATCACGCTAATTTTGGGTGATGAAACAGGGCGTGTAAAACACGTGGGGAATAGGTTGAAACTATCACGTTAGTTGCGGTGTATATTTAGATGTGTAAACACGTGGAGTTTCGGTTGAACTCGTCACGTTAATTTGGTGGGGGTTTAAAGCGTTTAATACATGGGGAGAATTGGTGGAAAATATCACACTAAGTTTGGTGGTAATTTAGGCCGTGTAATACACGTGAACATGAAGTTGAATTTAACAGTTTCTCAATATGCCTAAATCACGTGACAATGAGGTGGAAAAGAACAAACTATTTGTACGCGTAATTGAAGTTGATTCAAACAAAGTAGTTGAAATATATACTATTTCTAACAATGTATTTAACTTTAAACATCTAGTAAATCAAATTTCCACACATACATTTGAATTAATATAATTTTTGGAAAGGCAAGCACAGGTGATATGTATGGTTACAAATAAAAAGTGATTATTGTATTGAATTCGTCGTTGTTAAGACCGACCGCCATTCACAGAAAATTGTTGAAGCCCACATTTTCCTTCTCCATTATGGAAATGACACCTACCATCGTTTTCTATTGACATTTTCCCTGGAGTAATATTATAGGATTAAAAATTAGCGTTGCCTGATAAGTGCTTTAAAATACAGCTGCGTCTCCTTCAGTATCGTGCTCCTAAAAAATAGGTAGGGTGTTCGGCCGTTCGCTTTTTTAAATCTTTCATTTTAAATCGAGGTCTAAAAAATATTAGACCTCCTTATCTATCGCAATAATTTAATCATTTGGTTTTCAGTCGGCTAGCTGGAGGTTAGTTTCCAGCTTTGCGTTTAAAATTTAACCTGGACATATTTTGGACTTCAACATATAACATCAAGTTAAATGATCATGTGCCATTCATTTTCACGCATTTAAAGTTAATCTTATGATATTTATTAGTAACAACAACGTGATCTTCACTTTTAATTTTGAGTGCAAATATTGTTTACATATTTAATAAAAACAACGTGATCTTCACTATTTGTTAACGTGAATAAGACGGTGTTTAGAGGTGACATGGTATGGGTTTTTTACACGTTCATAATTAGGTTTACCGTACAACGCTTTTAGACGTGTAAATCACGGGTTTTTGCTACCTGGGTTACGTTTATCTACGAGTTCATCGGGATGCCAAAAATAGTGGGTGAGTACATAATTTGGCGCGCGAATAAGCAAACTTTAAGGTCAGAGCGCCGCGTCCTATAGGCCATTTCCCAGGTGTCAGGCAGAAGCGCAGCGTCCCATAGTTCTTAACCCCTAATCTTCAAGGCCAATTGTAACAAGCGAGCTTCTGCTACAAAACTTGCGCGCGCATTAACGAACTTTCAGGTCAAAGTGGTTGCCCGCCTTTTTGTGTTTGTGACATTTTGTCACCTTCTTTGGATTCGATCGTCGTTAAAATGTAAGTACCCATTTTATTATAACGTGTTTTTTGATGCTCACTTTGTCACGTCCCTGTACTTTTCTGCGTTATTTGGTTAATAACGACGTCAGACATAAAAAACCCCGCCTATGATAAATGTGGTGTACATTGTAGAGCTTGGATAAGTCAGGAACTTGTAAAATGGACGATCATAGGTCAGTGATGAGTTTGTTATTTCATTATGTTTATGAAACCAAGCGTCGAGAAATTAAAATTCTCGGGAATTGCTGTAGGCCCTTCAAGATAAGAACCCACACCCTCCCGTAATGTTAAAGAAATAATTTACAGATTTTAGGCTTAGCGTCCCATAGAAAAAGCATGGGATTTTTAACTGTCCACTCCATCGAATAAATCAGAAACTACTGCAAAGTTAAGGTTCGGAACACTTTTGAATTATCAAGCAACTATGGAATGTTGAACTTCTGAAGTTTGATTAAGAACAATTAAGTCTAAGTATTTTATTTTAATTAATTTATAAATCATGGTAAAATCGTTACATATATTATACTGTTTGCAAAGCATTTGGTTTAGCCTCCAACGGCTTTGTGGCGCATAGGATAACGCGTCTGCCTACGGAGCAGACGATTGCAGGTTCGAGTCCAGGCAAGCTCGGTGTTTATTTTTACAGATATTTTATACATCATAAAAGAAATAATCATATAAATACTATGTTTGGATAATTTTTTTGTGTTACGAAGTACGGGCATGTGGCGTAATGGATAACGCGTTTGCATTCGATGCAAAACATTGCAGGTTCGAATCTTGGAAAGCTCGTTGTCTATTTTTGATAAAAATTCTTAGTATATTGAAGGGAAAATTCTTAAATAACAAACTTTCAATGAAATGCGCGCGTGCTGACGCATGGTTTAGAAATAACTTTTGTTTTAAAACCTATACAAAAAGGTCAACTAAATTTTACACTTAGAGATGTGCCTTTTCTATACTATTGCTGTAAAGTTTGTAGTGAAAAAAGTGGACCCCTTGGTCGCGAAACCTTGGGTCTAACTCTGAAAATTCTTTTCACATCGTAATGTTAAGCTCCGTAGAGATTAACAATAAGAGTTAGGATTGAGTATAAATAGAAAATCCCTGACGCGATTTTCTAAATAATGGGTCATTTAAAAATTTTATTGGACATAGGTCAGTGTGCTGTTTTTATTTCCGGCCCAGATCAGGATAGGTGAAACTATCTCAGGGCCGTAAATAAGCACAGGACACTGGACATTATCCAATAAATATTTAAAATGTTCCATAATTTTTATATAAAACTAAAGGGGTCACCGAACGGTTGACCAGTAAATTTTTCCTTAGTTTTTTGATGGCTTGACCATTGATAAAGGATGCGCGTGAAACACATTCGTCGCTCTATAGAATGTGCAACTCCCTTAAAAGTAGACAAGTAGACAAGTAGATACTAGCGCCACCTGGCTACCAGCGCTGGAAAGCATTGCTTGAAAAATAAAATGTACTTGACACAAGAAAAAAACCCGCGCTACGGTCCATAGGGGCAACTCTATAGACCTTGGCTACGGTCGAGTTTTTCCTTTGTGTCGTCTGCTAGAAGAAAAACGGTGGGTTTTCTTTTCTTATGTCCAGTACATTTTATTTTTCATGCGAGGCTTTCCAGCGCTGGTAGTCAAGCGGCGCTAGAATCGACTTGTTTGAAAATTGAAAAGCTTATGCAGTCCTTTTTCTTAAAAAAAAAAAGAAAAAAAACCAGAACTCCTGTAGACCTTTCTAGATAAGAACCCACACCCTCCCGTAATGTTAAAGAAAAATTCACAGATTTTTTGCTGAGCGTCCCATAGAATAAGGATGGGATTTTTGGTGGTCGGTTACTTCGAATAAGTAAGGATCTACAGCGAAGTTAAGGTTCGGAATAGTTTTGAATTGTCAAGCAACTATTGAGTTTTGAACTTCTGAGGTTTCATTAAGAACAATTAAGTTTAAGTACTTTAAATTAATTAATTTATAAATTATGGTAAAACCGTTACTTGTTATGTTGTACACTCATATAGATGACGCTAGCCTCTCTTAAGCCCTCAGTGATAACGACAGATAGTCGCGCTCTGGCAGCCATAGGGTAAATAATATAACCTTCTCTCGCATTAAGAACCCTTGTATAAAATCAATGTAACAGCCTCAAATCTAAATATTAAAAAACAGTTAAGTTAAAGTTCAGTAATCTAATTGGACCAAGTCATCTTGCGACTTATTGCCACTTATCTAACGCCTATACAATGCCAGTTGTCATTAGTAAGACTTGTTTATTATGAGGGTCACAAGATTAGGCTCAGATTAATACCTAGGTGAATTGAGTTAATAAACGCCTACCAATGGTTAATTGAGTTAATAAACGCCTACCAATGGTTAATTGAGTTACTAACCGCCTACCAATGGTTAATTGAGTTACTAACCGCCTACCAATGGTTAATTGAGTTACAAACCGCCTACCAATGGTTAATTGAGTTACTAACCGCCTACCAATGAATAATTGAGTTACTAACCGCCTACCAATGGTTAATTGAGTTACTAACCGCCTACCAATGGTTAATTGAGTTACTAACCGCCTACCAATCGTTAATTGAGTTACTAACCGCCTACCAATGGTTAATTGAGTTACTAACCGCCTACCAATGGTTAATTGAGTTACTAACCGCCTACCAATGGTTATTTGAGTTACTAACCGCCTACCAATGGTTATTTGAGTTACTAACCGCCTACCAATGGTTAATTGAGTTACTAACCGCCTACCAATGGTTAATTGAGTTACTAACCGCCTACCAATGGTTAATTGAGTTACTAACCGCCTACCAATGGTTAATTGAGTTACTAACCGCCTACCAATGGTTAATTGAGTTACTAACCGCCTACCAATGGTTAATTGAGTTACTAACCGCCTACCAATGGTTAATTGAGTTACTAACCGCCTACCAATGGTTAATTGAGTTACTAACCGCCTACCAATGGTTAATTGAGTTACTAACCGCCTACCAATGGTTAATTGAGTTACTAACCGCCTACCAATGGTTAATTGAGTTACTAACCGCCTACCAATGGTTAATTGAGTTACTAACCGCCTACCAATGGTTAATTGAGTTACTAACCGCCTACCAATGGTTAATTGAGTTACTAACCGCCTACCAATGGTTAATTGAGTTACTAACCGCCTACCAATGGTTAATTGAGTTACTAACCGCCTACCAATGGTTAATTGAGTTACTAACCGCCTACCAATGGTTAATTGAGTTACTAACCGCCTACCAATGGTTAATTGAGTTACTAAGCGCCTACCAATGGTTAATTGAGTTACTAACCGCCTACCAATGGTTAATTGAGTTACTAACCGCCTACCAATGGTTAATTGAGTTACTAACCGCCTAACAATGGTTAATTGAGTTACTAACCGCCTACCAATGGTTAATTGAGTTACTAACCGCCTAACAATGGTTAATTGAGTTACTAACCGCCTAACAATGGTTAATTGAGTTACTAACCGCCTACCAATGGTTAATTGAGTTACTAACCGCCAACCAATGGTTAATTGAGTTACTAACCGCCAACCAATCGTAAATTGAGTTACCAACCGCCAACCAATCGTAAATTGAGTTACCAACCGCCAACCAATCGTAAATTGAGTTACCAATCGCTTTTTTATCATGAAATAAGTTACCAATCGCTTTTTTATCATGAAATAAGTTACCACCCGCCTATCTATGGTAAATTAATTTACCACCCGCCTACCAATTGTGAATTAATTTACCACTCCCCTACCAAATTATTTAAACTTTCCCATAAAATAATGAGAGGCACTCGGAGTGAGCCAATATGCTCACGAACATCTTACTGAAACATCGAATTAATGACGTTTGACAAGCATATAATTATTTTTAAAATAGATTAATACAAATTAAGGTTGAAGGAACAGATATTATATAAAAAGACTTGGTTTGCCCAAGCCCAAAAAACAAAACGATAAGAGTTTTTCCAGTTGACTGAAGCGCGGATATTTTTTTCTATTGAATTTTAAAGACAATCCGTATTTTACTACTCTTTAGAATTTAATTCAATCACACGATTTTAATGCTAATGGATTAGTTTCCTATAAATTAATTGAAAATAAAAAATTACTTATCTCAGATTTTTCAACAACAATTCCATTTTCCTGAAACATTTTATCATGCATTTATTATTTTGAGGGATATCGTGTAAATTTAATCAAATTGACTCTTTCTTTTTTAATTTCCGAGAATTTTCCTTTCAAAAGGTTTTAAACACATCAAGTTTTCATAATGTTGTCAACTAAACAGCAACTCATCCAACACTTCTAAAATCTTCCCCACAAGTACATATATAAACAGTTCAATAATAGTGACTGTGCTTAAAGAAGAAAGGAACCCATTTATCAAATATAAACAAGACGGCCCAAGGGCTCGTAATAGTAGCCACATCGTACGAGTGAATAGCCCCTCTATACCCTACCCTAATGAGTGGATAACCCCTCTATACCTTACCCTTATGAGTGCATAACCCCTCTATACCTTACCCTAATGAGTGAATAGCGCTATCTTTTACAATGCTTAAATGATTTACCGTGCATAAAATCAGAGTTAATAGCCCCTCGATGCCCTACTCTAAACAGTGATTAAATTATAACCGTATAAATTTACTTATGCTGTAATTCTAATATTCCGGCGAATCGAAGAACAGATAGTTTTAGTGATAATCCCCTCGATGAGTTTACAACATAGACTTATGCTGTTGCACACTTATCGCATCTTATAAATTTCTAACAAGGACTTATGCCCAGAAACTTATAAAAGAGAAACTTTAGTTATAGTGATTACTCATTTTAGTGATTTTCCCCTCGAATTACCATTGCAATGCTAAAATAATCAAACGCATAACGCTCATTTAACACTATGTAAGCTCTATCTAAACTCACATTTTAATTAACCGCCAAAACGTTCCAGTCAAACATAATAAAGATGACGAGAGCTACCGAACAAGAACGAAACACATGAGGAGCGCGGTAGGAAACGGGGAAAATCGTTATCTATTTAATTAGCACATAAATAATAAAAACTCGGGGTTTCTATCAAGTCTCTATGGCTCAGTGGTAGAATGTCTTACTACTGCGTCAGCGACCCGGGTTCGATTCCCGGCTGCGGTCCAAAAATATTTTAATTAAAATTAAATCTCTAACCGAGTCCAGTTACCCCTATGGGTGGGTTGTGGTAATATAGAGTTCCTTTTAAGCTAAAATATAACGATAACGAAAGCGAAAACTCCGGCCACAACTACTACTTCTACTATTACGGCTCGGGTCAAACTAAGAGCCTATCGTATACTACGATGTGCCTAAAAAGGTGATAACAGCCCCCTTTTGTATTCGAAAAGACCGCATTCAATACATTATTAACGAGAGTATTATTTGAAAATTAAAGTACGTTCTCCCTTGAAAAGAAAAAATTTCATGATAAAATGTTTCAGGAAAATGGAATTTTTCTTGAAAAATCTCAGATAAGTAATTTTTAATTTCAATTAATTTATAGGAAACTAATCCATTAGCAGTAAAATCAGGTGATTGAATTAAATTCTAAAGAGTAGTAAAATGCGGATTGTCTTTAAAATTCAAAAGAATAAAACATCCGCGCTTCAGTTAACTGGAAAAACTCTTATCGTTTTGTTTTTAAGGCTTGGGCAAACCAAGTCTTTTTTTATATAATATAACTAGCTGTTACCCGCGGCGTTGCTCGCATCTAATAAGAACTTCCATCAAAATGATATAAAGAATGGGCAGATTTTACTGACGACTAATATTTATTTATAAGTAACGTTCTTGCAAATTTTCAGCCTTCTAGGGCAAGCGGTTTGGGCTGGGCGTTAATTATCAGTCAGTCTGTCTCTCAGTCAGGACTTTATATAGATAAAGATTTTGGTGGTGTCTAATAATCTTTTTTCGGAACTTATCTGGAAAATATTTAGTTTTAAATTCTTACAGACTCCTTAGTCTATCTTTAATTAGCAAATAATTTCTTAATCTAAGGTAGAACTTTATTTTGATATAATTTTACTTTGGTACAAATCAACTATATGGTTTGGTCTATATATTGTGCAATACTTGTTTTGTAATATAAGGTTCCGAAGTGGGGACGCCTTGTGAATTCCGCTTTTTCTAGCCATTTTCTAGCCCAGATAATTATTCGCACCATCTCTTTGCGATGGATTGTCTTTTAATCGAGCGTTGTTTGAAACACGGACATAGTTTGTAACAGATTTCCCATGTCAAAATGAGGCATGCCGGCATTAAACTAATGATGAACATGCTGAGTAACATGCACACTTCGCTCTTCTTATCGGCGTAATCTTCGCCATTTACGTGATTCTCTGTCGTGACGCATCTTGTGTTCATCCAAGCGTAGGCCTTCTTGATCGCTTCGTCACACAGGCACGATGAAGCGGCGTAACGCAAACTGCAAACACGAGACACAGAATTAATGAAACAATTTATTATCAGACTCGCTACCCTAGCATTATTCTTAATTTCTTATGGTTTTTATTGGGGAATGATGCTAAGCTACTATTGGTATTTGTGGTATGGGTTAATCACTCTCTCTATGTGAATCTCACTCAAGGGAACTAAATACCTTTTAGTGGCAATCAACTGTGCAAGTCAGCTTTCATTATCTTCGTGACATGGGCGATGAATTTGTAATTGACTAGCAGACTTACATTCTATTTATTCCCCGCATTGTATCCTTGTCAATGGAGTGGTTTCGTGACAAGAATAATCCAACTGCATCCGTTTTCAAAGGGAAAGGTGATCGGTACAACAAAGGGCCGTCATATTTCTTTCCACTTAGTTCATCTTTGCAAAATTCATTGAGGTCAGCCACTTCTTCCTGCCAGTTGATGTAAACCAGTTCGCCTTTCATAACTTTCTTGAAACGATCGTAGTCCATATCATAAGAAGCCCTTTCTCGAATTTTCTATCCTTCAATTCCGGGTATTCCCTAATAGAGAACCAAGTTCAAAACTCATCGTAACGTTCACACGCTAGGCCATAGAATTACTTTAAAAAAGTCCCCCATGGCATCCGAAATAAGTGTCGTGTACATCAGGTTTTTAACTTTCAGGATATCGCTTAAATGATTCATTAAAATTTTTTGTCCCACTAAGAAATTGGCCGTAATATCGCACAACACAAATATGTTCAGGACAATCAAAGTCGCGAACCAGATATTTAGCAAATGCTCCGAAGCGCGGTGGACAATTTTCACCGGAAAACCTTAAATTAAAACGCGTAGAGAACAACAACAAGTATACTGTTGATAAGAATGGCAATGACGTTTGTCTCCTTACTTTTCTGAAAGAGTGGTGCAAAATACATCCACATGTAAGATCCAAGTTTGTTCGACTTTTCAAAAGCCTTCGTTAACGCCGAAAGAACCAAAATGGCCAGAAAAACTAACCCAATATACTGGAAATGAAATCCGGTATTAATCAAAACACGAATCTACTAATCGAAATTAAATGTGAATTTGCAACTCTCTTATCGAAACAAGAATCGACTTATCGAAAACACGCCAAATCTTTGGGATTAAACGGCTGAAGCAAATGTCGTCGCCTGTGGCACCCCTAAACATTTTGGCTGACCTTCTACAGATTTTACGGTTAATTTGAAATAAGAACCTCCGACCAATCGCGTAACAACCTGCCTTCCTGTTGATGGGAGGATAAAGCGGAAAATTTAGTGATTTTTTATAGATTCTTCTACTAATTATAAAACCATTCTACATAGTGAAACATCTAGGAAATACAGTCTCCGAATGATTTTAAAATTCAAATTAGGTTCTGATTTTATGGATAATTCGAAATGAGGACCTTCGACCAATCGCGTAACGCCCTGCCTTCCTGTTAACAAAATTTCCGTTGCACGCTCTACATCTCGCGCCCGATTGTCGCATCGCCTGCAATTTTAATTAAATCTCGCGCTAAGTTTCATTCGGCATGGAGCGTGCCACGAGAAATTTGGTAACAAGAAGGCTGGGCGTTACGCGATTGGTCGGAGGTCCTTATTTCAATTTATTCATAAAATCTGAACATAATTTGGATTTTAAAATCATTCGGAGACTGTATTTCCTAGATGTTTTGCTATGCAGAATGGTCTTATAATTAGTAGAAGAATCGATAAAATGTCATTTGATTTTCCCCTGCACCCTCCCTTAAGTAATAAAAGATATCATTTCGATAAATATCATTTGATATATTTCAACGCAATTGTTATAATTTTCGTAGTTATTTTCGTGTCGATATTTCTAGCGTAGGTATTCCGTCATCAATTCCCAGCTAGCCTCCCAAAAATATAGATCCGAGCCACGTGATGATTAAAGCAAAATTCGTAAAACGCCGAACAAAATCTAAAACTGAGTACATCTTTATTTATCGCGTTGTATAACTTACCCAAGAGGGTATCGTGAATATATTGGAGAGAAAACTTCCACGTTGAGTTTGAGAAAGCTGCGAGAACATGGTGACTTTTGAGTAGAAGATTTCAGTCGTAAATCGGTAGTCCGCCAAACGATTGTATGAGAGAACGTTCGGGAAGGTCCTCAAGTCCCAAGCTTCGTCTTCCTTAAATATATAGGCCGAAAACGCTTATAGGGGAGAGCTAAAACTGTGAGGGCGTAACTTATTGGTACTCAAGCCCTGATTAGAACGCGACGAAGCGGTTGAAAAAAGCTACGAGATATTTTTAATTTCATCCTTTTCACCCGCAACTACTTGAACAACGGGGGAGGAGGTGTAGAAACCGTCACCACTGACGTCACAACAAAAGTATTTCAAATTAGAAGCAAAGTGGCGTTGACGTAGCGCTCGACCTATCCGCTTCGAACCCGAATGTAAGCGAGTGATTTTCGCGTTGCATGAACGAGTAAACCTAGGGTGCGTAGCCAGTGAAACCCGCGGAAGGAGGAGCGGGCGGTTTAACAAAGTTTTAAGTCCTTCCCCTTAATTTCAATCAGATATTAGTACGGGGTCTATGACATCTTATAGATTCCAAGTAGATAAAAATCGAGTCCTTAAAGTTTAGAAAGTAGCGTTAACGAGGGGTCGGACGTTTATTAAATCCCGTACAGTTCGTTTGAAATCTCTTAAAATCGCTCTCGAAAATCTTAAAATACCAAAATCTCACGTCAAAATCTGAAAATCCCAAAATACCTACCTCAAAATCTGAAATTCCCGAAATCCTTACCTTAAAATCTGAAAATCCCGAAATCCTTACCTTAAAATCTGAAAATCCCGAAATTTCACCTAAAATCCCGAAATCCCACATTAAAATCCCGAAATTTCACCCTAAAATATCAAAATCGGAAAATCCTCACGCTTACAATACACGTTTTGCATCTATTTAAGAAGGTAAGACACGAGGGTAAAACTCTGCCTTCAGTCTCGATTTTTGGCGCCTGCGCTATATAAGGGTACTGTATTACAAATTAGACTATTTTTGTCGATATTTCTCCGGTATTCATTAGGGTAAATTAAAACAAATTTATAGTCTAAAACCTATATTTCAAAATCTCGAAATATCCTATGAACACCGGAAGTTAATAGACCAATACGATTACCTAAGGTGAAACAAACTTCCAGGGGCACGCCTACATACTGGATAATTTCCCTGTCGCCACAAGACAACACTAGAGGCAGCCCAAGCTCACTGCATCTGAGAGGGTAGCCAACTCGGTCATGACTCTAGCGGTGTCTCCTGACAGGATTGAGGCGTGCCCCTGGAAGTTTGTTTCTCTTCATGTAATATTCGTATTGGTCTATAGTAAATCTTGATAACCCCTGCAAATACCAAAAATTTCATTCAAAATCCGAATATCTACTCGAAATCTGAAAATCTCCTTCAAAACCAGAAAATCTTGAACAAAATCCCGAAATCTCCTTCAAAATCTGGAAATCGCGTTCAAAATCTCAAAATCTTGGTCAAAATCTTGAAATCTCAAAATCCCGTACACTAAAATGCCGAACGTCCGACTCCTCGAGCGTTAATCGATCGAGTGTGGGTGATGATAAATTGATTTGTCGCGTCGCCATCAAGATTTTGTTTTGATCGTAATGAATGTCTTACTTGGTACACTTGCTTGATACGTCAAGCTAAAAATAAAAAAGATTAATAAATTTTAATTAACATCGATGTTTTAAGGTAGAACTATAAAGTTTGGTTAAAAGGATAGTATACCGTTTCTTTCGACTTTTATAAGGTTTTGATATTTCTTAATACTTGAAAATATGAATTTTAGCCTCCTAATGTCGGCAAAAATATCATTGAACATTTTCCAGTAAAAATCGCTCGTAGAATCCACTGTACTTAAAATTTGGACCTACCACCCTCCCTTTTTGGTACACCATGTATATTTCTCTATACCTAAAAATACCTTATATCAATCTGTTAAATCTTTTGAACGACCAACAACAAGCTATTCCATATTCCCATTAAACAGAAACCCATTGGATAAAAATTCCATTCGCTAGAGTTGTCAATAGACTGAAATCCCTTTAGAACGAACTCTCGCAATGGAAAGAAATCCCTTTAGGACGAACTTTCCCAATGGACAGAAATTCCTTTAGAACGAACTTTCGCAATGGACAGAAATCCCTTTAGGACGAAATTTCTCAATGGACAGAAATCCCTTTAGGATGAACTTTCGCAATGGATAGAAATCCCTTTAGGACGGACTTTCCCAATGGACAGAAATCCCTTTAGGACGGACTTTCCCAATGGACAGAAATCCCTTTAGGACGAACTTTCCCAATGGACAGAAATCTCTTTAGGACGAAGTTTCCCAATGGACAGAAATCCCTTTAGGACGAACTTTCGCAACGGACAGAAATCCCTTTAGGACGAACTTTCGCAATGGACATATCCTTCAACGTTTTCAAAGATCCGCGATAGCCTTCAAAATCAGCCAATCCGTAGTAAGCTTAAACTTAGGTAAACAACGCAACAAGTATGGGAGATCCTTGTCTTAAACTTATGAGTCAGTAAATTTACTTGAGATTTCTCCTTATGGCGATCATGATTTCGGCAATAATTCCATCGTAATCGTCAATTAAGGGTTCATCAGGATCGCCTCGTTCACTCTGATAAATTAAAGGATACAACTGAAAGAGAATAATCAAAATTAAACCAAAATTCATTTTTCTGACTCAGCGTGCAGTTTTGTCCAATTCGAAAATGATCGAAATGTGACTGCGCATAAAGAACATAATCCAAATAAACAAATTTGACAATTGATGCGGAGAATGTGGAGGGAGGGAGTTTAGCCAAATTATTATATTTCTCTCTCTAAAAATTGTTATAAAATGTAAGTATATCATACCGTGTGTATTGTATTCAGTTTAAGTGTCTCGGGATACATCGCTATCTGTAAAGGTTGTACAGTTTATTAACGATAAAAATTGTAATCCAGAATCTAGAAGCGAAAGAAGACTAATTCTTCGCTGCTCTGTCGTACGATATCATTTTGTGTCCGCTATTCTAAACAACATACTCTTTCCAACATTTAATAATGAACAAGAAAATTACGATTACCTCATATTCTATCTACCTGTGAATCAACTTTTTAATTCCAAATCCTGAAGTAGACTTCATAGAAAATATTAACGTAATATAGATTTTTATTGAAAGAGGAGTATGCCGAGAGGTAGTTCACTTAAGGCTTATGACTTAACTAGATGGATCAAAAAGTTGAGTCAGCAAAAATTGGTAGTAGAGTGATCAATTTTTAATTTGGTCGTTCAACTTGTACAACTTCTGTTAATTCACAGGACCCAACTAGTTTACTCAACTGAAGTCTATTATTGGCCTTCAAATAATCTCGATGTCCATTGGAGTCCAGTCGAGTCATCTTACGGGTCAACGTATTCACCAAACATTTTGGTCGTATTGGGCGAAAATAATAGAGAAATTGTTGATAAAAAGGTGCTCTGAAATCTAATTCCCGCTCTTTATGTTTGAGCCCTCTTTCTCCATGTGAGCCTAGAATTAAGCGACGCCAAAAGCCAGCTTGGACGCTATATTTGTTCCTTCCAATTAAGTCTTTCCAGGTACGAAGTCGGAGCTTGTTTTTCGTGTTCCGCAAACTCGCCACAAACTCACCCAGAACTCTGTTCTCATAACCTGCGTTGCTATTATATATTCAGACAGGTAGATAAAAATGGCCCCAATATTTTATTCATACGCGATATTTTGCGTGAAACCGACGTATAGGCGGAACTATCCACCTTTAATTACAAAAAAAAAATGATAGTTTTGACTTCTTGATGATATAACTTTATAAGAATTGATTTTAAAATAAGTGCTGCTACTTCATGGAGAATAGTTTATTTAAAACTAGAAATTAAAAATTATTTTCGGGAGCTTTCGAACCGTGGTTCTTCCTCAGCCGTACAAACTTAAAATGAATTAATTACATTTCTTTATCAGCAAACAAAAAACAATATTACCCCATTTTTTTAAATTTAAACGCCCCCCATGCGTTTATTTTTACTGTTCCTTCGTCTAAATTTAAGCTGCCCCTATCTCTTATGTACGCTGCTTCTTTAAAGCATCTCTTATACCACCCCACCTCCTGACACAATACCTCTACCGATTCCCAATCTATTTCATGCTTCTTGTTATTTTTAATATGTATTGCCAATCCATTATTTTCTATTTCATTTTTTACACAATTTTTATGTTCTGTTCGTCTTTTTCCTAACCGTCTTTTTGTTTGGCCTACATATTTCTCATTACATTTACATTTAATTTCGTAAAATACCCCTGTATTTTTTAGTTTGTCTATTTTAGGTCTATTTTTTACTAATTCGGTTCTAAGGGTGTTGGTTGTTTTACTTACTAATGTTACATTATATTTTTTTAATTGCCTAATTGTTTTTTCCGTAATACCTTCTAGATAAGGTAGTGATATAACAAATTCCGGTTTTTCTTTTGTACTATTATTTTTCACTTCGTGATTATTAAATATGCTATCAACTAATTGTTTGGGATATCCGCTTTTTATGAATTGTCCCTTAAACATAGTCTTGTCCTTTAAAGGTTCATCTGACAAACGTTCAATTCTATCCTTAAAGGATTTAACAATACCAATTTTAATTTTTTTGTTATGTGCCGAATTAAAATTTACAAATGATTTTGCATGGGTCGGTTTTTGATACATAGAGCATATACATATTTCATTATTATGCTTAATTAAGATATCTAAGAACGGTAAACTTCTATTCTAATCTCCTTCAATTGTGAATTGTATATTTTCTAACGTTTTATTTACTATATCTAATAATTTACTGGTTTCTAAATTTTTACTTTTGATTAAAAAGATGTCATCCATGTATCTCCTCCATAGTTTTATATAATCCTTAATACTAGTTTTTTGTAAGATACTCCCTTCCACGTGTTCCATAACTAAGTTTGCTATAGGTGCCGATAATGGGTTTCCCATTGCCAGCCCTTTTTGTTGTGAATAATAATTGTCCTCGAACAAAAAATATGTACTTGATAAGCATATTTCTGCTAATTTTATGATCGTTCCTATACTTAATGTGGTTCTTTCTTTTAAAGTTAAATCTGCTTTTAGTTTGATTTTTAATACATTTAAGGCTAACGGGATTGGTACACTACCATATAAATTTACTACATCTAGACTGCATATCTCATCATTCATATCTAATTTTTGTTTTTACCTCTCCGAGTGACGTATGTCACGGAGAGGTTCTGTAACGATCGTGTGTGTGTGTCTGTATGTCTGTGTGTCTGTGTGTCTGTTGTTACACCCACGTGACCGCGTTCGCAGTTTCCAAATCGGAGCAAACGTGTTCGCCATTTCCGAACTGCTTTCACAGTAACGGAAATAGCTCCTCTACTTGAGTTCTCACACCACCATCTTCTGGTCTTTGTCCATCCCACACGGACACCAGTCTGTACTTACAGGCTTCTAATCACCAACATCTTTTGGTCTTCGTCCATCCGACATGGACACCAGTCTGTACATACTGGCTTCTAATCACCACCATCTTCTGGTCTTCGTCCATCCCACTTGGACACCAGTCTGTACATACTGGCTTCTAAACACCACCATCTTCTGGTCTTCGTCCATTCCACTTGGACACCAGTCTGTACATACTGGCTTCTAATCACCACCATCTTCTAGTCTTTGTTTTTGTCCATCCCACATGGACACCAGTCTGTACACCTGGCTTCTACACCACCATCTTCTGGTCTTTGTTTTTGTCCATCCCACATGGACACCAGTCTGCACACCTGGCTTCTACTCCGTCGTCATCGTTTGGTTTAAGACATTCGCGGCGATCAGCTAGGGTTACGAGAAACGTCTAGCCTCCCTAGGGTGGGTTGTCCACGATAGGTTTTCGCAATTGCGGTTGTTCTTGCTTTTAACTGTAGTTCGACACCCTTATATACTACCTATTTGTGTAAGGCGAAGCAACCGGCGTATGCTTCATTTCAAACGCCAATATTAGTCAAGTCTCTCAAGAATGTTTAATTGTTCTTTTTTAAAACAATGTAACGTTCAATAAGGCGAATAACTAACGAAGAAAATATTAAATATTAATTATATTCATTTTAATATTTAAGATAATCTTGTTTCTCAATTCAAAATTAATACGGAAAGAGTTAAAAAGCAGTCTATGTTTTTGTCTGTGTGTGTCCGTCCGTTGTTACAGTAGTGCGCTGCGTTAGAAGTTCGTTTTGTTTTGATGTGTAAAGGAATCCTACAGAACCATAATTTTCCCTTTATCCTTAATATAAAGTGAATATGTGGAAATATTTTTCGTAATTATGATGCATTTAGTACTTTTGTAGCTTTAAAGCTCTATTTCATTTTGATATCCCAAGAATATTTTTTTATATTATTATTTGAAATGGATGTTTATATATTACTTAAGCTATACTACATCTGTTTATAGGATAATCCTTTCGTTATTGATAACAAGAAGAACGCTACAATTTCGATCATATGAACTTTGATTTGTCAATAGGCCTAGTGAACCAAAAAGTAAACGCTTGGGTTTGGTTTTCGTTTCTGTAATGCAGAGACATTAACGGTTCAGAGTGGGCCGAAAGTTAAATACACTTTTATATAATTAGGCTTAGATTATATAATCATGGTGGAAATCTGGGCCGCGTTCAGCAGAGCCCAGCGCTGTTAGCAGTGTCCTACATAACGGGATTTTGTTTTTGAATTTTGACGTCACGGTGCTTAGCGCTGAGCTAGCGCGGTCTTCAAAGAAAATAGTCGGCTCTTTGGATAACGTGACGTAAAACGCATAGTTCTCAGCTTGGCGAAAAAACCATGGAGGAATTAATACAAATAGCTCTATGGGACTATATCTATTTAATTGGCGTGAAACCGGTTGATCACGCGAGAATTTTAAGAGATATGATAGTTTCTAATTTTAATTATAAAAGTTGTTATCTATCTCTATAAATATGTTATCATACAATTTTTGTTAAGCCTTGGTACCTTGCGTCATTTATAAAACGCCCATGACCGGAGAAAAGCTATGACGACAGAGCTCACCGGTAAACATTTCCAAAATCCGCTGTCTTTTTTGGTGAGCTCTGCTGAACGCAGCCCAGACCAGTGAAAGGTCTGATCGTAATCGGATAATAGCTTCGTGTTTTCATGCTTTTTATGGCACGCATTTACCTTCAGTGTGTGTAGCCACAAATAAGCTTTGGTGTTATGTAACGTTAACAGTCATGTTGACAAACTAAGAAAATCGTTGAGGTGAAACGAGAGGATAGTGTTTATATGGCAACGCTGTTGTGAATATGGCTTTGAACATAGAGGGCATACAGTTGAGGAGTAGAAAATTGGGCCTTTACAAACACGTAAAGGTAATATCCCTCCAAAGTTTTATCTCTTCATTTCCCGTTTTTCCCCCATCGGATGATTTTAATGTGTACAAGTATATCATTATTGGATGTAAAATGTCGTCTGATTTACAGTATATTTGCTATGCTTCGTATACTGCTTTAATATTTCATAAATTTTAACTTAAGAAACA
The DNA here is from genome assembly GCF_054372755.1 of Phalangium opilio. Classification (NCBI taxonomy): domain Eukaryota; kingdom Metazoa; phylum Arthropoda; class Arachnida; order Opiliones; family Phalangiidae; genus Phalangium; species Phalangium opilio. The sequence continues at coordinate 2,509,564 of NW_028324255.1, forward strand.
TTTCCATATCTGGGTAAATAAGTTTGTAAGTAGTCGTCTTGACTCGGAGAGGTAATATTTTGGTTTTCCCAACTTGTTTTATCTGTGTTACAAATTTATCCGAGTTTTTTATTGAATATTCCTATTTCCTATTAAGGGTGCAACTATTTTAGTTAGTATTTTTGCGCAGGTGTAAGTGGGGCTATTTATCGACGATACTATAGGCCTAATCGGATTATCCTTCTTGTGGATTTTTATCAAACCATAAATATGGGGAACTTTTAAAATTGGAGGGAAATACCTAAATTTCTTGTCCTTTTCTATTTCGTTATTCCTTATAGCTTCATTTATAATCGCGTGTATTTTTTTATCTATTTTCTCCGTGGGATCGCTTTTTAATTTGCAATAATCTGTTGTAAGTATTACTTTCAACATTTTATCTGAATAATCTAGAGCGTTAAGTACTACCACCTTTCCCCCCTTATCTGCTTGTACAATTTTAATCGATTTATCATTTTTTAACATTTTTAAAGCCTGTTTCTCATTTTTACTAAGATTCGTCCCATTTGAAGTTTTTGAAAAATTACTTTTAACTAAATTTCGTATGTCCTGTTTTATATCTTCTCCCAAATCTAATCTTCTTAATTGTTCTTCGGTTTGCGCACATACATCTAATATATCCGTTCTCTGCTGAATTAACCCGAAAGTCAAACCTTTGGACAAGAGGTTTAGTTCTCCCTGGGATAAGTTCCGCGATGATAAATTTACTACATTATTTGTTGGTTTTAAATAAACTATTCTCCATGAAGTAGCAGCACTTATTTTAAAATCAATTCTTCTTGATGATATGTTGTGATTAGTTCAATATGGTTTTTCGATTAGGGTAATGCGAAAGGTTGAACCATAAGTCTATTATGTAAGGTCCCCATAAGTATGAGTCCCTAAACTACCGGCATCGCACTCGTATTAATATTTTGAAAATTTGGCGGGTACAATAAAAGCGCCATCTATAATTCCTAGGCTGTTTGCTTATACCGGAAGTTAGGATAGGACTTTCAACATTTTCACTAATTGGGGAATGACGGCGGGTACCGTTTACATTGCTGTTTATTTAGTAAAATCATGTCACATATTTTAAATGTAATGGTGGAGACAAATGAAAGCGGTCATTGTCATCTTTACGTGGAGGATTAAGTTAATTTACAAGATGAAAACAAGCTACACTTTCAGTTAACTGACTGCACTTCTTCATTTAAATACTACTTTAGTTTTGACTAATACCTCCCAGCTCCATTCCTGTCCGCCGCCATTTTTGAACCTGCCTACATTCAAACTTTAAGACTAAGACATGCGCAATAAGAAATTCTATTACTTCAGCTCCGCTTTGTGGTACCTCCAGAGTCCGACAGGGAGCGATGAAATTTGCTTACCTGCTTCCTTCATTAGGGGCATTTGCTCTTGACTTAAATTGACTTTGTTTCTGACTTATGGGGACCTTACATAATAAACTTATGGTTGAACCTGTTTACACTAACTGATACTAATGCGAGAACGGAAGGCTATTATCATTTTAATGAAATTATTCATGATGTTGTAATTATAATTGGTATCACGCACAGCCAAAGTATACACGACTTGATAAACATAATTTAGAAGCTTAATCTAATGTTAATCGAGGGAATATTGATCTTATGTCTGTCAACGAATAAAGTCGATATTATTAAAGGTCATCCAGCGCTTGGCAACAGAGGAGAGAAAATAAATTCAAAACTGCCAAACCTAATAAAGCTATTTCAGCTGTGACGTCAGTGCCTAGGTAAAACGTCACGGGCTTAGCTCTGGCAGTTGGCGGCCATGTTTGGTACCGCTTTTGTTCTACGGGCAAATAGCACGGGTTACGTAGTCACATAAAAGCATCTGAGATTAAAACATGTTTTGACGAGGCTCTCAAGTCCCTGACTTACACGACCACCATTCTTCGAATTAGATGTTTAAATTGTAAGTTTAAGGTATTCTACTCCACGTATGTAAGATTTCAAGTCGTTGAGGAAACTTAGCATCTGATGGCGATTACCCTGGAAAATGACGTGTTTCGCAGCGGTCATGCGCAGTTACAACTAACGTGGAAAAATAGATACGTGACCTGCAACGTTGCGCAGACTCTATACTGAATAAACTTCTAATAATGGAACACGCCAAATTCCTTTTATCTGTCCAGTGGAGCTGAAAAAGCGCAACTACAGTAGACCCCGCCCCTAAAGAACGTCCACATGCAAGAACACGTTACATCCAATGCATTTATTTGAAGTTTTATTTATTAAGGCATATTATTAGATATAATTAGAAATCGATTAATGACGGCTTCCTGCCTAAACGCTAGGGATATGGTGTTGCTACTATATACGCGTATTCTCATTTATTGCTAATTATTAATTAAAGTGTTCAGGGAAAAGCTTCGGACCGGACTTGTAACTTGAATGGTAACAATTATGAAAATAACGATATATTAATACTTAAATATAGCGGTATAATATTTTATGAAAAGGGATATTCATTTACCGTAAGAACACTAATGGTGTATTCCTCGAATTATAGCGGGTAAATATCTGGGTTTTCTTCTTTCCCAACGTGACGTAGAAAACACTTCGCCAATTTCGGAATATCCTGAAATTAAATTTATCTTGAATTTAAATTAGTTTCAAGTTTGAGTAAATCTATTAATGCCACTCGAGCGTCAGACGCCAAGAAATTCCCACGGCTAAGACAGGCACTAGTTCGACGATGGCATTTCAAATAATGGGGATAAGCTCAATTTAAGGTATTGCAACCACCTATTTAATTTCTTTACGCATTGTTTTCAGACTTGAAAGATTGATACCATTTACACCAGAAGACGAGGCTACTTTGTTATGCACTTTGTCCGCAAAGTAGCCTTGGTCTCCTGGTGTAATTGAAGTATGAGCCCTCCTAGTCTGAAAACAATGTAAAGGCAAGACAGAATATAAAGCTCTCATTTGTGCTAGTGGTACAACGCGGTTTTTCTCAGCCATATTGTTGGTACTCAGCTTTTCCAGAGCAGTTAACCCACCAATAAGGCCGCGTATAAATTACGTCACGAATCTTAGCTCCTCCCCTAACTGAAAACTCTATTGCACTTGCTATTACGTTTGGTTATGAAAAAGTTCAGATTTGCTTTAAGTGACACTGAAAATCACTTGAGATATGGGGTTCAAGTATATATTTTAATTCTTAAACTAACTAGTTTTTTATGGTTATTGCACATGAATTGTCAAACTGCAATCTCGTTGTCTCTGCCGGAATCGCCAATGTTCTCGCTGCCCGGCGCAAATTCCTTGCATTTCGAGAAGGGTTTAGCCAGCTACAATATAATTAGTTTAATTTGTCTCTAATTTACACTTAATAGGAAATTTTCATTGGCAAAATACTCTTAGCTTACCGAATAGGGGTAGTTTTCTAATTCACAGTTAGAAAAAGCTTCATTTTGCGATCCAGCATAACCCTCTGAAAATATATATACACCAAGAATGTATAGATTTCTTCTACTTGGAATATTTAACAGATCATTTTCTGCATGGGCCTTTCTGCTTCAATTAAAGGGGAGGAGTTATAGAAATCGTTACTCTTGACGCCATGCATAATGTATTTGTAACCGTGTCTCTCTCGTGATATTGACTTAGCTGACGACCTGTGCCTCGACTTACGCGACCTATGAGTGCTGAACCCGAATGACCCAGTCGTGTTCTTAACTAGTAGACCTAGGGTCGAGGGTTGTCTTACATGGTTGAATATGAGCCAATGAAACGCCAGGAAGGAGAAGTGGGTGATTTGACATAGTTTTAAGCCCTTCCCCTTACCTTCAGTCAGGTATTAGTATGGGGACTACAGCCTCATAAAGATAGCAAGTAGACTAAGTCTTTACAGTCCTGTTTCAACTTATTATATGATTACAACCCTTTTGCGAAGAAGTCTTAGTCCGGACAATGTAGTGCGAGAACTTAAAAGACATTTAAGGCCTAACTTAAGGCCTTTTCAGACGATACAACTTTTTAACCGATTTAGAAGAGTCAACTTGTGTTGAGTGAACTAGTTGGTTCGTGTGAACTGAAGTTGGACAAGAACCAAATTGAAAATTGATCACTCTACCAATTTTTGCTGACTCAAAATTTTTGACTCATCTAGTTGAGTCAAATGTTGTATCGTCTGAAAACTACTTAAGGCTACGAAATGGTTTTAAGTAACGCGTAGATTAAGCCAATGAGGACTCGTCTTCACTTACGGCAGCAGTAATAGTGCATCTGCATCATTTTCTCGGTTATATTTCCACATTTACCGATAACGTCATAAACTTGCAGGCTCCGACTTCGGGCGAAAGCCAAACGATGCTCAAAGACACGGCGACAATGCTGAAATACGTGAACCCACTCATAGGCGGGTTGTTTTTTATTTTTCAAAGGACAGCCAGATTTACTATTTATACCTTCGACTAAGTGTATAATTGTAGTGCTGCTTCTGTCAGTGTATTTCTGAAGTTCTAGTTATAGCTTAATCTGAAAGTTAAGAAGATTAGTTTTTCGAATAAACGTAAAGATTATCTTGCAAAAACAATTTCACAATAGAGAATATGCAGCCAGTATACCGATCCAAGATGGTGGCCACTCAAGGGGGAGGAGTCGTGTTTTTCCCATCTCCTCTCTTTAACTGTCAATATTTTATTCATTGATTGTATAGGCTTGTAAATTAAGAAAAGAAATTATTTCACAAGAATGGCAAATTTTATTCTAATTGCAATAAAACTAATCACAATTAACATATAAAAGAAACATTAAAAAATTAAACAAAAAAACATATATTTGGAAAAAAATTGTGTGCAGACAAAAACCCCAGTTAATTAAGTTACAAAAAATATATATATATATACAATTTTAAAAATTTAAAATTAATTAAGATACCCGTAAGGGGTTGTGGTGTAATCTGGGAAAACTCTTACTTTGTCGACGACTACCTAATATATATCAGTTTGATCAATTGTAATTAAAGTGTGATTAGGTAATCGTCGAATTTGGGGGCCAATAGGAACTTGTACAGAGTTCATTCTGGTTTCCCCTGGTTGTTTACGCCTAACAACCTTTTCATAATATCAAAGTTTACGTGGTTTTCTGTTGATGAATTTAAATAGAAACCTTTAACTTTAATTATGTTAGTGATCTTTTCTGTTGCGGGATCATAAATGTTCAAGGAGTAATTTTTTGCTCCTGCGCTTCCAAACTCGCAAATATAAGCGTCTTTGCCGTATGGCTCTAGCTCATTCTTTAGCTCACCAAGATAATCTCCTGTGGGGAGTATAGGGACTTCATCTGGTGAGAGGTAGATCAGGCTATCGGTATCCATATAAAAACATAGGTCTCCCACCATTGCGAGATGTTTAAAGAGGTGAAGGCGTGCCATAGTTGTAGTATAGCACGCTATAACTACGTTTGTATGCTTGTGAGCTATCTCGTTTTCTGCAATATCTTCTGATTTGACGAGAATAGTGTTGTCATTTAATGTCAATAGAGTTTTGACCTCTTTGTCTGGGCTAAGCAGTAACTCGTACAGGGTTTTTGCGTCTTTTATTATATCTGTTGAGACGTGTCGGGTTTTTTGTACAAACCTCCCCCAAAAAGAGTTCAGCAGGAGTTTACTCAGGCATCTTAAGCCTTCATTCTTTTCTATTTTACTTATGTCTAAATCGATCCCCTCGACTTCTTTGTAATTTTTGACGTAGTTTTCTTTGTCTTCCTGAGTGACACATTCGGCAGGGAATCCGCTACCCAGAGTTTTATACTCGAGGAACGCGTTTACATAGTCTTTAAACAGACCACCTTGTTTGGTCTTGGGATCGTATTGGGTTATTTTGTACGACCAGGCTTCATACATCCGCGTGAGTTTGTATCCGCGTTCTACGGCGTATCTTAGTTCATCGGTAACTCAAGTCCCCCTCAGTTCTCTCTGGTCAGGTGTGTGCGAGCAGTCACCTTGAAATTGAGTTTATACAACAGATGTAACAGAGGGGAAAGGTGAGCTTACCGTTTATACGAGCAGGCAGAACAGGATGGATCAGGTTTTGAGCCGGAAGTACGTCACACTTGAGGAGCCCATCGAAAGAGAAGATGTCGGGGAAATTTTCCAGAATAATTTTGGGGTGTCCGATGGGAATTTTTCCAGTTTTGTTGACGAAAGGGTACAAGTTAGTGAAATCCACGTAGTGCATTTTCTCTGTCCCCGTCGTTTTATGGTATAGCTTGTTAGCACAGCAACGTCCTCCGAAGAAAGCGTCGCGAGGGTTTAACCTTTTGGATGTTTTAACGCGAATATCATTTCGTTTTAAAAAGTCACTAATTTTGGGGTTATTTGTTTTGTCTTGTTGCCATTCACATTCCCATTTGACATTGACTGTATATCCGAGAGCCTCTAGTTGGCTAGTTTTTTTCTCTGTTCTCGAATAACGCGTGTTTAACGTTTCGGTAGGGTTACCATGTAACATCTTGTTTCTATTGATGGGAAAGTGTATTTTGCATCCATGGTAATAGCATCCCATATATTCAAACACTTCTTTCTTGAGTTGAACAATAACCGTCTACCTTTAGGGTCTGGATTTTAACTTCCTTACCCCTAAAAGAGGATTGAATGAGGATATTTCAGTCATGCGAAGTCCATTCAAGCCATTCAATAGCGCCTAAAGATTGGTTCTCGCCAAGTCTGTAATAGTTTGTAGTACAGTGCAATTAAAACAAGATGACCCAGTCATATTGTTTTTACCGCCTTCTAGTGACAAGAATTAGTATTACTATATGCATTATAAGATGACCCCAGCTAATTTAGCATTTCGGGTTTTTTTTTTCATTGTTTGTAAAATAGCATTCCTATTATGAATAAAATCAATCTAGTAATAAACTACAGTAACTTACTCATTAGGTTCATTATAAACTTAACCTACAGAACTTTATCTTAATTAAATTACAGAATAATATTTTTTAAACTAGGGTCGGTACTGGTAAATGTGAACGATTCTATTTTTTCTTTAACATTTTGTAGCTAATTTTTGGGCGGCTTAAATTCCTTTTAAAAGGGCTCTATTTGTAGATTGAATATTGAGGATTACGATAAAAATGGTATGAACATTGTAGGAATACGTGGATGAAAGATACGAACCTATATACACACCAACTCGGACTAATCAACTTAAGTTGATGCCAATTTTAGGTGTTGCTTAATACAATACATCGGGGAATAAGCTCTAGGAAGAGTTAAAATAATCCCACGATAACAAACCTTTAATCGTTAGATAGATCACGTTTTTCACTATAAAATTGATATTAATATCTGTGGTTTCGATTCGGAATTCGATTTTAGAGTTGGAAAAAACCAGGTAAAAATTCAATTGTTTCAAGGTTAATTAGAATCCTTTTTAAGCTATTTTACTAAAAAATAAAAGTAAAAGTTATAATATTAACTTTAAAATACATCATTGACCCAAAAAAGACTCAAATTTCGCGCCATTAGTAAGTTTATCAATTTAGCGGTAAGAGGGCGGTAGCTACGACTACTTATTGGGCGGGAAAGCGAGAAAATGAGACAGCTGTTATGCGAGGTATCGAAATAAATAGGACTTCTCAACAAATTATTGAACATTTTGACTCGGGTATTGATTTAACTATATTATCCTATTATCACTTATCACATCTGCGTAAACTTTAATCTAGGTGCATGGATTTAGGCCCTACGTAATGGTAGCTCCTTCAGGGTTGCCACGGAATTTTCAGAACCAAATTCCCTGACCTTTTTCTCAGATTTTCCCTGACCTTTTAGGCCGAAAAAGTGAATGTTTACTGCACGTTTCAAGTGGTTATAATTAAATAAACTCTCAACATTAAATTTTCCCATGTATTTGTTGCACCAATACAAATAAGAAACATTTTAACTATAAATAACAGTCTAAGAGAGCATTTACTTTACAAAAACAATTCTAGACATTTTTAAGGATTAATCTAGAGTTTTCTGTGTTGAGAGAGCATGAGGAGAAACTTTCATTACTCTTTCAATAAAGACTTATTCCCAGAAGTTTTACCCACTAAATCAAATTCCCTGACTTTTCCCTGACCTTTTCGGCCCATTTTTAAATTCCCTGACTTTTCCATTATTTCCAGGTACTGTGGCAACCCTGTCCTTTCCTAGGGCCTTTTTTATTCCTCCCATTTGATTTTCATTGTTGTTCACATTTGGGTCCAGTGTTCATTCACTACCTCCTTCAGTATTTAGGGTCAGGGTGTTTACATTTACCAGCGATTGTTCACAATTGGGGTCCTCCGAGGGGATTGGGAAATAGGATATTGTGCAAAATTTAAGAGAGTTAAAAAGCTGAAAACAGCGAATTGTGTATAAAGAATCATATTTCATATCCTGAAAGTTTCTGGTGTCTAACGTTAGCTCCACGGAAGTTATTCAAAGATTTGCAAAAAGTGTCCATAATTACCAGTACCAACCCTATAGTAACTTCCTCAATCGGTTAGTTTTAAACTTAACTAAACTACATCATTATTTGTAAAGTTATCATAAACTATAGTATCATGATAATATTAATTAAATTAAAGTATAATATTAATTAAATTAAAGTATAATATTAATTAAATTAAAGTATAATATTAATTAAATTAAAGTATAATATTAATTAAATTAAAGTATAATATTAATTAAATTAAAGTATAATATTAATTAAATTAAAGTATAATATTAATTAAATTAAAGTAAATTCCTCAATTAACTTACTTGAAACATCATTATTTATAATTATCATTAATCTCACTCGTGAATTTATATTTATTTTAATCTTAATTAAATTACAGAATAATATATATTGAACTATTGTAACTTCCTCAATTTTAATTAAATTAAAGTATAATATTAATTAAATTAAAGTATAATATTTATTAAATTAAAGTATAATATTAATTAATCTACAGTGAATTCCTCAATTAACTTACTTGAAACATCATTATCTACCATTATGATCATTAATCTCACTCGTGAATATATATTTATTTTAATCTTAATTAAATTACAGAATAATATATATTGAACTATTGTAACTTCCTCAATCGGTTAATTTTAAACATCATTATTTATAAAGTTATCATTAATCTCACTTGTAAACGTGGACTGCTCGCTTAACTAAGTAGAGTAGCAGACGAGTTTTCAAGAGACGATATCATTGGTTAACTCATGGTGAACTTTGCCTGCTAATTCGTTTCTCTCTACATTCAAGACTGATAAGGTTTTAGGAAAAGAACTCTAAGCTTCAGACGTGACTTTGAGGCCGACTTAACGTCATATTAACGTGGTAGTGGGCGATTATTTAATTTCTCTCTCTTAGCGCGAAACGCCGCAAACGCGCCTAGACTCGAGATGGATTTCTATCCCAGCTTATATCTCATGAAAGCAAAGGTTTATATAAGCATTCTGTGGCGCAGTTCTAGCGTACCGGGTTTCCGAACTGTAGCGTTAACGTTGGGACGTTCGAATCCCGTCGGGGATTTGGAAATTTGCGAAATAAAATCATATGAAGCTTAGCTACCCTAGGTCCATCTGTTAGCGTTTTAGAGCATTATTTATGAATTATGAATAAATTTGAATAAATTAACGCGAAAAGGCGGGGTTAAGACGCCCAACCAGCCGTAACATAGGATATAATGGGGGAAAAAAGGGGGTAATATAGGGGGAAAGGCACTAAAAAAAGGGGGAAATGGGGGGAAAAGAGGGGGGAAAAGTGGGGGTGAAAGGGGTAAAAGTGGGGGTAGTAAATCTTCGGTATAAATGCATTAGTTTTTAGCCATCAATAGATGGCGCTAAAAACTAATAAAAAAGGTAAAAGATCGGACAAAATTAGAGACAAGCAACTCTCAACGGAAATGACATCTACCCATGGTGCTAATGAGGGGGAAAGAAGTTTCCTATTGTAGGGGGGTGGAACATCCCCAAAAATGGCCGCCATCTTGGAAAATTTGGTTTTTTGCAAGTTTCGGCAAAACCGTTAGATTTAGACACATAAAAGCGAAAAACAGTTTGATTGTACTTGTTATTACGCATTTAATAAAACAAACTACATGTAAATATTCAAATTAGATCAAAGTTACATTCAAAACACCACATCATTAATTTCGGATCTCGTTATTTTCCCCGTATACATATTTGGGGAAAACATTTTACTTATTTTAAAAGTTCAGCCAGCAGCCTTTTGTGGGCGAAGTCATAAAACTAAATAAAACTATGAAGTTTTACCATAAGTGTATAAGAGATATTCCGTAAGTATGTCACTTCCTATACTTCATAATACTAAAGTTTTACTGAGACCTAGTTCGAGAACGACGCGAGAATTGATTGCACGTGGTTATGCAGTGCATCTTCCTACTTAGTCTGTACTAAGCCTTTGACAGCGCCCCACCAGGCGTCACTTCACGAGAATCTATGATGTTGTACTTACGTCACTCCACAACTAGGTCTCAGTAACCAGTGCCACACTTATGGAACATATCTTATAAACTTATGGTTTTATTGTATGCCGATTGGTAAGAGAACTGGACTTTAACCGGGGGTGTCAACCCCCTTGGTCTAGCTTTGTACTTGCTATTAAAATGAAATTCAAAATAGAAAAGCTTTTATTTTGCCTGAATATAAACAGTGCAAAAAGGTTTGGTTTAGAAAAGTCGTACTTCTTTGTCGGTAGTGTTTTAGACAACGTAGAATATGGATGCGTGTGTTATTTGCGGAGATTCGTTAAATAAGCCAAATAATACAACTGTAACAGTTAAAGCTATAGGAATCGAAACGATCAAATCTGCTAGCTCAGCCAGAAACGATGGAAAATTGGAAGTTATATCGGAACTCTGTCGAGAATCTAGCTCCCTTGTAGTTCACAAATCCTGCCGTTTGAAGTAAATTTCAAAACGTGATATTCAATATAGTAATGAAAGAAGAGATCAGTTGGAAATCCACAACTAGAAAAGTTATTCCTAAATTCGATTTTAAGGAATACTGTTTGTTTTGTGCAAAATCGTGCCAATTAGTTAAAAAGAAAAGAAAAAATCTCCACGCGAGAGTAGTAAGCACAATAGAAATTAAAAACTCGATATTAAAGAAATGCCATGAACGCAATGACGGCATTGGTGGTGATGTACTTCGGCGAATAGGTGCGTGTAATGATTTAGTTGCAGAAGAAGCGCGATATCATACTAGTTGTCATGCCGCGTTTACAAAAATACCAAAATCACTTAAAAGTCATGCCGGTAGGCCTAAAGTTGAGACATTAGAAGACTCTTTTGAAAAACTTTGCAACTTCCTATCTTCTAACGAAGAACAGTGCCAATATTCTATACCAGAAATACGTCAGAAATTGGAATCTTTTCTTCCTGAAGGTAATTTGAAAAATATTTCATTTTGAGTAAAACTTAAAGAATAGGGACTTTTAAGGCCTCACAAGCTGGACCGAGAAGCATTTGAAACGACGTTTAAAGGAGCATTTTGGGAAACTGGTCATAATTACCGAAATACCTGGAAGGTCTAGTGTTCTTTGTTTCATGACAGTGCGCAGCATTTATTAAACAACGAATGGTACAATACTAGGAAAACTGATCCAGAAGAAGAAAAGATTAGACTTCTGAAGACTAGCGCGGCTATATTAGTTAAAGATATTAAACTAAGATATTTCGATTGTGATTCATACCCATCCATAAAAGATATAATTTCAGGGGGTGAGAAAGATATCCCCGAATCCCTAAAAGTACTTTTAGAAGCATTACTGGGCGGTAATAATCCTACTAAAGAAAAAAATGTAAAAATATTTGCTATAGCAAACGCGCTAATAGCCATAATTAGATCTCGATCTTACGTCGCACCAGTTTTAAGTAGCCTAGCTATACATTTACATCGAAAATATGGTTCTAAAGATTTAATTGAAATTTTGTCAAAACTTGGATTTTGTAGCTCTTATAAAGCTCTAAAATTTGAATCCTCTGTTGTTGTTAATTCAGATGTGCAATTTGAAAGTGACGGATTTATTCAATACGTTTTCGACAATGCGGATTTTTATGTAAAAACGTTAGACGGTCACGGTACATTTCACTCAATGGGTGGTATAGTTTGTGTAACGCCTGATAATTCCATGAAAACCTCACAAAACGTACCTAGGACTAAGAGCATTATTAGTGCAACTGATATTGGTAAATTTGGAAATATTGAAGTTAAATATTTTGAGAAAAAGAATGATAATGCTTTAGGCAATGTAAAACTTGAACAGTTAAACTATGGACTAGAAGGTTCAGATATGTTGAAGCGTATAAATATTTTAAATACTCTTTGGCTTAGCAATGGCTCTATATTCAATACTATGAATGTATCATGGAACGGTTACATGTCTGTTGCCGTTTCTCTTTCTAGTCATGTAAATAGTAAAATTATTGCTCTTCCGTTTACAAACTTAGACCCTGGAAACTTAAGTACTATATATACTGCCCTTCATTTTGCAAAAGCCCAGTGCGAAAAGCACAATCAACGACACTGTCTAATTACGTTTGACCAGCCCCTTTTTCTGAAAGCGGTGCAGTTGGTCGAATCTGTTAGTTCTGAAGATCCAATTAGCAAAATATCCGTCCGATTAGGGTGATTTCATACCGAGATGTCTTATATCGGTTCGATTGGGTATATAATGTGTGGTAGTGGAATCGAAGGGCTTTGGGAAACGATCTACGCTAAGAATTCTGTACCTCATATGATAAATGGCCATGCTTATTCACGCTCAATAAGGGCTCACCTTCTCACGCAACAGGCCTTGTCATCGTTCATTTTTAAAACTTCACGATGCCTTCATTGCAACCCTTGTTAAAATTGGGCAAAGAAGTCGTACTGCGAAGCTATGGACAATGTACTGGATGATGGTAGAGAATGCAAAATTGTTCATTTACGCCGAAAGATGTGGGTTATGGTCTCTCCACCTACACAGTCTCAGTAAAATGATACCATTTTTCTTCGCGAGTGGACATTTGAATTATGCAGAATCGTCTCTACTGTATTTAAAACAAATGGCAAAACTTGAGAACATTATGAGCCCTGATGATCTACAGAAGTTCACTCATGAAGGCTTCTTTACGATTCGCCGAACTGATAAAAATTGGTCTGGAAATTGGACGGACATGGTAATCGAACAGAATCTAATGCGAGCTATGAAATCTACTGGTGGACTAACGCATGGTAGGGGACTTACTGACAGTTCTTTGGCCAAATGGATTGCTTCAATGCCCTTTTGCTCCGATATCAGTAAGGCTATAGAAACTTTTGCTCATGTTTATTTTGTAAGCGGTGAGCAACACGTAGATCTAAGAGACTCTAGGCGGGCACGTGATGGTAGAGATTTAGACAAATTCTTAGACTGGTTCAACAACCATCCCCCATTTAGCACCGAAATTGATGAAAATCTCATTTCTTTATCGAGCGGAAGAGTAGGCGATGAAAATATTAACTGTGAAAGAGCTCAAGAAATAGGAGATACGTTAGTAACCAACACTGTAGGGAAGAAACTAAAAGATGTTAAATTTAAACGTAATGACAAAGTGAAAACGCTTGCGCTTGTCAACAAAAAGAGCGTCCGAATTAACAACGAAGACATTCCCATAAATCCGATTCAATTATTTAACCGCATAATCTGCACTAACAAGACATCTGAAGAGTTAGAACACTGTTTCCAGTAGGAACTGGCTTCGTATCCGCCATCCTTGTTCGTTGATGGCCAACTTCGCAAAGGAACCAAATCAAACCTTCTGAAAGAACTTGATAAAGTTGAGAAACCCATGGATTCCTTACCAAAAGCAGACAAGATGATTTACGTGCTTGACGGAGGATTTTTACTACACAAAGTAGTTTGGCAACGGCCGTCTACTTACGGAGAAATTTTCGTACAGTATACGAAATTTTTACACTTTCATTATGGTTCGGACATAACTGTTGTATTTGATAGATACGATGAGTCAGTTCCTTCAACCAAAGTTCAAGAACATATTCGAAGAGCCAAATCTTCCGCAGATGTTGTTCTACAGGAAAACCTTGTCAATTCGCAGAGCCAATCAGAGTTTCTTGGAAACACTAACAACAAAAAACAGTTCATATCAAAGCTATCCAAGCATTTAATGAAAGCCTCTATCAAAGTTGTTCAAGCACAATCCGACGCTGATACCGTTATAGTATCAACCGCGCTTTCCCTCAAATCACCAAAAAATTCAGTTTGTGTTATTGCTGAAGATACAGATGTACCAGTGTTACTGGTCTATCATGCGACTGAAAAAACACATACATGATGCGTCCTGGAAAGTTAGCCAAGTCGGATAAAGTTACTGATGTCTATGATCTTAAACATAAACTAGAAAAGACAGCGGCTATTTTGCCTTTCATTCATGCTCTATCCGGGTGTGATAGTACTTAAGCCTTCTACAAGAAAGGGAAGCTATCGCTTTTGAAACTATTCCAGGGAAATACTAACTTAGCCCAGGCCGCTCTTTTATTCAATGGCGAAAATTCAAATAAGAAAGATCTTGTGAACGCTGGTGAACAAATTGTCCTAAAACTGTATGGAGCCACACCCAAAATGAAAAGCCTAAACAGGCAAAGGTATCTTCTGTACAACAAAATTGTTTCTAAACAAATACTGAAAAGCAATTTTGAACTGGCAGCCCTTCCACCAACTAACAGCGCATTAGAACAGCACATATATCGTGTGTATCATCAAACCCAGGAATGGCTCTATAGAAAGTTGAACGCGGACGAATGGGGATGGAAATTATGTAGTAATGGTTTGGTCCCGATTTATTGTGATCAACCTCCCGCTCCAGAAAGCATACTTAAGCTAATATTCTGTGGGTGCAAATCCACTAACTGTACAGACTGTTAAAAAAGTCTTTGCGCGTTGCAGTTTTCGCACATATTTTACTATATTTCAAAAACTATTCAAGCTAGCGCTCTGGAATAAAGTGCGTTATAAAAGTTTTGCATTTCTCTTTCATATTTTACCCGTTTCACAGTTGTCCTTTGCATACTTATACCGGAAACCGGAAATCTCAAAATTATCAACTTTGAAAATATTGGATTCTCGAGGATATAAATGCGATTTTCGGATTCCTTGGGGTCGATTCATATTTGAAAAGTTTTCACCAAATTCAATTCGGATGAATAGGTCACGAGTAATCAGCCTTTATTCAAAATCTGGCAACTTCGATTTAAATGGCGATAATTCATAATCGAGTATCGAATCTTTGTCGTAATAATGCTTGTTAGATGTTATGGCACTTTATGCATATATAAATGATTGGTCTTGTGGCGCGATACTTTGAAACAATTCAGACGCTCATTAAAGGGATGGTGAAGTCAAAAATTAAGTAATTTTTTATTGATTCTTCTATAAGACCAATCTGCATACAGTGCATAGTGAATTATCCAGGAAATAACACCGAACGATTTTTATACGTCAATTAGTTTGAAATTTCATGGATAATTTTAAATAAGGATCTCCGACCAATCGCGTCCTTTTATAAACAATTTTCTCGTGGCACGTTCCGTGTTGAATCAATTTATCGCGAGATTTGAAAAAATTTGCGCGATGTGACAATTGTGGCGCGAGACATGGAGCGTGCCACGAGAATTTTGTTAACAAAAAGGCACGGCGTTACGCGATTGGTCGGAGGTCCTTATTTAAAATTATTCTTAAAATCTTAGCCTAATTTGAATATTAAAATCAATGGGAGGCATTTCCTAAATTTTTCATTATGCAGACTGGTCTTATAAGAACCGATAAAAAATCACTTTAATTTCCACTTCCCCCTCCCTTTAAGAGAAAACTCGCGTCTTTTGAAGAGGATAAGCGGTTTGAAAATATTGTTATTTGGGCCATGATATCATAATATTTAGAACTCATATAAATTACGTCTAGGTCTTCAGCCCGACTCATTGCAGCCTAGTGAAAATCTCACTCATGATGGCATATGCGCTTCACGAGGATTTGAACGATTTGTCGAGGATTTGAACGATTTGTCGAGGATTTGAAAGATTTGTCGAGGATTTGAATGATTTGTGCGATTTGAACGATTTGTCGACGATTTGAATGATTGGGTGCGATTTGAATGATTTGTCGACGATTTGAATGATTTGTCGAGGATTTGAATGATTTGTCGACGATTTGAATGATTGGGTGCGATTTGAATGATTTGTCGACGATTTGAATGATTGGGTGCGATTTGAATGATTTGTCGAGGATTTGAATGATTGGGTGCGATTTGAATGATTTGGAGGCAATATATATGATTTGTGGTGATTTGACTGATTTTGTTCGTTGTAAATTAATTGGCAGATATGACTGATTTGATTGGTTTTAGTTTCATTGAGAGATAAGCCTATCGATTTACATTGGCATATCTAAGTGTTTTGATTTGGGATTCGACTGATGATAGAAGCCCGCTGATTAACCTTAATTAGCTCTTTTACGGTGTCACCCATAACATAAGTACATAAGAATCTTATAAACTTATGCCCAAGTAACAGCAAAAACAAAACTTTACAACTTTTATAAAATCTGTATGTCGAATACAAGGTGTTCCAAAAACGATGGTAGAACAGGAGTCGAGACCGATGTACAGTGGATTCTATGAGTGATATAGAGTAAAAAATGTAGATTCTATGACATTTCGCTACAAGGGAACCCCCCTCCCCCCAATGCGTTTTGCAGATGAGCCCTTGAATTTTAGTTAGGAAACTGGGTAAATAGATTGGGTTCAAGAAATTGAACAACTTTTATTGTCATTTACAGGATTCAAATATACTATTAAAATATTCGTTTTAAGCGCTCCTCTCTATATAAACTATTGGTGAATTATGTCACAAAACCTTTAATTATCATTAACATCTCAACAGGTATGGCAACACTATCGATCAAAAATTCTAACAAATTGGGGGCTATAGTGCATACGTATTTTTTGGAATTGAGAAATAAAAAGTTCGAAGAACATTTAAAATGGCAAACTTCTGAAACGGAATTCAAAATAAACCAGTTACAAAGAACACCCACACATTTCTTGGGTTGAGGTTTAACATGAACGTATGTACTACTGTATGTATGATCGAACTTGGATTTACCCTTCAGGTAACAAAACTGTAAGACGCGACCTAAATAGTACTCTCCTTCGTGATAAAATGCACAGTAATCTCCAACAGTGATTGTGGAGAGCTGTTTTAAGCCATAATCCCAAGTTTCTGAGTAAGAATGGTCATTCCGTACAGAGGGACACCGAACTCTTATCGTACGATCGTTTGATAGTCTCTCTGGATCCTGAAGCAACCATAGCGCTGTGGATTTTTTAATAACAGTTGTTTTTCCATTCTTTTCGTATTTTACAAAAGGACTATCTGGTGCCAAATCATGTTGGAAGTAATCTAAAGCAGATTCGATATTATTTATCAATACTATATCATCAGGTTCTGGTTCGTTGTCTGGTTCATTTGGTCCATTGTCAGATGGTGTTTCAACTTCACTGTCAATGAGGTCTTCCGACCCCTGCCTCCCTAAACCGCAGTCAGAAAACTCTGAATATTTTTTTCATCCCATGTCATATTCATGCCTACACTGTCAAGTAAAGCTAATGCAAGGATTTGACTTTCTGAGAAAATCATGGATAAGTCAACAAAATACGGGTAATTCTTTGACTTCGCTTTCTTCGGGTGTTAGTTTCTTCTTGTGACGATTCATTTTGAAAGCATCCGAAGAGCTTAGTTCCATTTGTACGTCTAATCGTCTTAAGCGATATATTAATTCTTGGACGGAAAAATTGACAATGTTGGAAAAAACTGTTGACATGCTTCGAGCAGCTCTAAAAAAAGATTCACACTGTTGACTTCCCAGTAATGTTGGCAGAAAAGCTTCCTTTCCATTGGAACTTTTCAAAATTATGGTTATCATCAACAGACAGTGAGCGTTAATTTCTATGCATACATGGACATTTCTAGTTATAAAATTATCTTTAACGGAGTACTGCTTTTGACGTTGAATCCAAAGCTTCCATCCTCTACAAAAGTATACCGCACTCCATAGTTTACGGATTCTGTCTGAGGGTTCCATTTCCTTGTCGAGGAACGGTTCTATGCAAAACTGCATAATTTGCAAATAAATGGCCGTTCCTAAGCTATCTGCGTCGTTTTTTAACAGAGAAATGACTTCGTCAGAACAAATCCTGCAAGCAGCAGCGAAGCTTTGTCTGTCTTTTAAATCAAGGTCACTTGCTCTCAATTTGTGGTCCATCTTTGAGCATTTATCTAATAATATAACCAAATGCCCCCGACTGCAAATTTTTTTTCCCATAGCTAGCAAGATGCTATGCTGAAGAAATCTTGTCTGAAATTTGGCCGCAACGTTTACAGCTTTTGGAAACAAAGTGTCTGATCGGTCTTCTCATTCAGCGACTCTCTGTCATTTACAAAATTATTCAGGATTAACTCATCCACCTGTCTGTAGATTCCATTTGACATTAATCGGTCATTCATTGCTTGCAGGTATTTTGGATCACCGTCAGAGCAAACGCACATCACTATAATTCCGTTTTGTTTAAGCAGAGTAGTTATATATCGCCAACGGGTTTGTATAACGCTTTTAGTGTACTTGTTGTCAGTTCCAAACAATAAAAGAGCGAAAGGGGGGGTACCCTTGATAAGCCCTTGCACTATGATGGTATGTACAAGCTCCGCTTTCCTTGCTGTCTGCATTAAGAACCTTGCTCTCTCAAAGCTCTCAAAGGGAAAGGCATCTTTAATTGGAATCCCCTTCTCGTTTAAAGGAGGAACAAAGCCCACACATTGGTTTGTGGAAGAATCATAGGAAATCTTAGCAGTGCACCTAGTTGCATCTTCGCTAAGTGTAACCAAGAAAGGTTTGGTTCCAAAATTTGCAAGCCAGAAATGCGAATTTCCCCTTCTACAACTTTGTGGGATGTTGAAATATATCGCTCAACCTGTCTGATGCTCGGTGAGGCTAGACCTAGATTTTTTGATAGGAAATCGTAACAAAATTTCCCGGACCAAATAAGATGCAGTTTTGCGAACTGCTTCACCGTTTCATCATGTCTTGGTGACTTCTTTTTAGAATTGAGAATACTATTTTCGACAAGCTTTTGCAGCATAGTTTCGACACCCGTTTGTTGTCCAAGCAGACCATTTCCAGAGAACTGGTGTTGCATTTCTTCTCTCAAAGCTTGGTTCTCCCGAATTAACTTTGATATTTCATCAACATATGGGAAAAATGATGTGATTTTCTCACAATCCGCTGCTGCTCTGTGCAGCTTTCGCTTAACTCTCTCACTTCGAGACCATTTAGAATTTGAGGTTGATGCTCGAGCATATTGCTCATCAAACCTAGTGTTGAAATTATAAATTACACATATAGCTCTAACATAATTGCCAACTTTACGACATGAACTTGCTTTACTTTTAGCCCCTCCCTCTTCCAACAAAAGCCTCTAACACGCTCTAACACCTCGCCGGGTTGTTAGAGTAGCTTTACCTATGTTTCGGGGGAGTTTAAATTCAGAATGGAAATTTTTACCTTTGAAAAGGCTCTGCTCTGCAGTTTAGTGGTACACAGATAAAAATATTTCCCTAAGTCCGTGTTTTTCTATTATTATAGAGCAGAAACGCATAGCAATATCAAATGTGTATTTTATAAACTAAATTGCTCCATTATTCAGTTAAAAGCTCGGTTAAAAGTCTTCAAAATCAATCAATGGCTAAATTTGTACACTTTTTATTAGTCAGAGGGCAGCGTAACTTTCGCTGGACGTTTATATGCAGAACCCGTTTAGAAGAGACAAATTTTCTTTAACATTTCACTATAAAATTATTACTCGATAATGTTGTTGCTTGTAGTTAAACAAATCGAATCTAGCAAGATCAACGTAGGCTCTACGTTGTACCGTGGATGATGACTGTGATGAAATTCTTGATTTGCTAGTGATTCCAATGATTCGGTAGCGAATCGAATGATTCGGTTGTGATTTGTTGTAATTTGATGATTTCCTGATTTCACTGATTTTTATAGTGATTTGTTTGATTTGGTAGTGATTTGTATGATTTTGCTGATTTCTTGATTCCACTGATTTCTCTGGTGATTCGACTGATTTACTATTGATTTGAGTGATTTTTATGCTGATTTGACTGATTTACTAGTGATTTGACTGATTTACTAGTGATTTGACTGATTTACTAGTGATTTGACTGATTTACTAGTGATTTCACTGATTTATGCAGAGATTTGAAGGGTTTGATTGATTTCATAGCCATTTTAGTGAATTGCTTGATTTGGAAGGTGATTTATGTGATTTAAATGATTTGAAAACTAGGGTGTACGAGATTTGAGGGAGCGACGGCTCCCTCGAGTTTCTCCCTCTATACAAAGTTTCCAAACCTACGTCATAAATGACGTAGCCGCAACAACGTAAGTCAAAGTATGATTAAAAACATGAAATTTAGCACTTAAACTTAATTTTTCTCAAAAACCTTAAAAATGGTCCTAGAAAAAGGTTTACATTTTGACAGGCCCGTAGCCACGGGGGGCACCAGGGGGCAATGCCCCCTCAAAAATATATCCTGCCCCCTCAAATAAGATTTCGGTTTGCCCCTAAATGCCCCCTAAAAATTTTCCAATGCCCCCTTATCAAATTAACTTTTTATTTTGGTACACAAATATTAAAACTATTTAGAATGTATATCAACATATTTTAGACTTTATTGTCTTTATCTGTGTATATTCCTGATACACTTGAATTTTTTTTAGCTTTTGTCGTTATCCTTGATATATATCGCTGGTTTTGTCATCCAGGACCAAAATATTATGTCGGGGTACAGCGAGGGGACGGGCGTTTTGGAAAAAGTGTTCGGGATTTCGAAATCCAATTTGATTTCATCGGATTCCGTTTGATTTCAGAATTCGATAAAATGCAATGAAATTCATCGAATTTTGAGATTTTTCCCATGATTCCGTCGGATTTTGCTATTTTTCTCGTTATTTCGACGGATTTTGCGATATTTCCATTGATGTCGTTGGATTTTGAGATTTGTTACGTGATATCCTCGGATTTTGAGAATTTCCCCTTGATTTCGTCGGATTTTGTGATTTCTTTGGATTTTGGATTTCGTGAATTTTGTAATGGATTTCACGATTTCTTTACTGATCTTGTGATTTCGCTTCTGATTTCGTGATTTTTATGTTGATTTCGTGATTTCTTAGTTGATTTTGTGTTTTTTTCCTTATTTTATGATTTCTTTAATGATTTTGTGATTTCGTTGCTGATTTTTTATTTGATTTCAAAATCAGCATTGATTTCGGATTTCTTAAGTTGGATTTCACGGGTAGCGTACGGGAATTAATGAATGACCGACCCCTCGGGGTACAGACTTACATTTGACGCCTCAACAGCGACTTGCGAAGTTGCGAGGCAAGCTTTTCTTGCCCTACTCGCGTATTTTCACTTTAACGACGAGCTATGTCACTTGAAAGAAAGTGAAACGTAACTTCCCTAGCCTACGAAAAAGATCTGACTTGAAATTTAGATTTAGAATTGTTTATTAACAATTTATTTTTTTTAAACTTTTTAAAAAAAAGTTTGATTTTCAATTGTTAAATGAGTGTCAATAATGAAATACCTGCGGAAATATTTATTGTCTGACATTTTGATATTTATGTTATTCTACAAAAGAAATTCCATTTGCCATGCCCCCTCACAGAAAAATACTGCCCCCTCTGCGTAACGTTTCTGGCTACGGGCCTGCATTTTGATATAAAATCCCAAACGTAACAAACGTATATTTCATTGCAAAGAGTTTGCGACAAAATGGGTAAAATGGAGAAAAACTCCCGTGTTATTTCTAAGGGAAAATTTGAACGTTTTCACCAAAAACACTGACTAATTTTATGCAAATGAAAACCACCCTAAGCAACTTTATTTTTTATACAATAAACTAATGTGTGGATCTTTCTGAAATTTTAACCACATATTGAGGGCCCCAATTGTAGTTCTGTGGAATTTTTTCGAAACAATTAATAGAATACAAAAAAAACTACATCCAAACAAAAACCCTCCTTATACATTAAGAGCAGTATGAAGTCTTATCTAAGAGAGCTACCGCTCTCCTAGAATACGGGTATTTTAACTTGTTGTCTTAGGACTAGGGGTATTGAAGTGAAAAGACTAGGGGGTAAAACTGCCTTCCATCTTGCTTTTTGGCACCTGCGCTTTAGTCTCTTTTTATCATGAGAGTGCGCGGAGACCGATGGCTTGTACGTCCCGATCCCAAGGGTTGGTAACTTTGGCAAGCCCCTTTTTACGTTGAAAATGTCTATTATCCCCAATCCAATCAAATCTATGTATATGTAAAAAGGCTAAGTGGGTTGAGTTATACGCGAGGGCAAAGCTATAAATCTTGTAAGATAAGAAGGTAATCTGTTCACAATTATGACATTGTCTGACGTATCGATACCCATAGTTACCGAGTCTGCAAATTACCCCATAAATATATTATGAATTTCAATGTATTAGAGATGAGAGAACGCGTCTAACCAGTCAACAGATCCGTAACATAAACCACGAACTAGCTCCAAATCAAATCGTTAAAATTGTTTTTATGCCGGAACCGGTAACACATCGACTTTAGTCGAATACACCAAAAAACGTCCGGGGCTAAAATTCTTCAACATTGTTTTCAATAGGTACTCAACGTTTATCACCCATTACCAATTTAGTTGTTGCTTATCATAACGAGGTACATTGTCATTATCGTAGGTCAGTTTGCGATCAAGCGATAACGATTTTCCCTCCTAATGTCGAATGACGTACGGCGCATTCTATTAGACATAACGTTTTTTGTGGACTAGAGAAAAGCTACGAAACTCGACCCTGGACCCCGGTACGCCACGCCCCTTTTGTTTACTTGACGTTTCCCATTTTGGGGTGTAACGTTAGTTGCTCCTGAGTTCTGGTGTTTGCCGGTTAGGCTATGGTTAGGCTTAGCTAGTTTGTAATTTATTTTGTACTAATGTTATACTTTAATATTATAAATTAACTTGGATTAAATAAAACGCATTCATTAACAACGACACTAGACTAGGTTATTTCAATATGGTAACAGAGCGTGGTTCGAGCGCGCAACCTCGTTGTTAATAAACCTAAGGCCCGGCTGCATTCAAGAAGTTCTCATGTCAAGCGGAAGTAACTAACAGTCTCCCGCCCCCCTCCCCACCCAAAGCGGCAGTCAACAAGCAAGCCTAAACAAGACCGTGGAATCATGGTGGAACGTTACGACAGTGGTAGAGCAATGCCTGCTTTCGAATTTATGAAATTATCAGATGACAATTATACGGATTGGAAGGTAGACATGAAGAGCGCCTTATTGGATTAAGGACTTTGGGGGATCGTTGCCGACACTGAAACTCCTCCAGCGGAGACGGCAAGAGCAGATGAGAGAGCGATCTGGGTGCACGGCAGTGCACCCGCCAAGTTGTCGTGCACTACCAGCAATCCTTTACCCGAAACATTTCAGCCTCATTTTGACCCCCTCTTAACTCGGTACTGGGGAATAGTACACCACTCATATTTGCACCTCAAGGGCACAGTAATAATCCTAGGAAGTCCTCCAACTTCCAGCTTTCTAACTCATTTGGTTTCTGTGATAATCCTATGTGAAAATGACACATTATGAGACTGACTGACTGACTGACTGACACATCATCAAAACCTCTAGGGCATTTCCGGTGGTGCTAGAATGATGAAATTTGGCATACTTGTACCACTAAGCATACAAGCAAAGGGAAAAGTCCCAAAAGCGGGAGTTTCCCCTTTTAGCCCCTGAAATGGGGATTTAAAATTAGAGTCATCATCTAAACCTCTAGGGCATTTCCGGTGGTGCTAGAATGATGAAATTTGGCATACTTGTACCACTAAGCATACAAGCAAAGGGAAAAGTCCCAAAAGCGGGAGTTTCCCCCTTTTAGCCCCTGAAATGGGGGTTTAAAATTAGAGTCATCATCTAAACTTCTAGGGCATTTCCGGTGGTGCTAGAATGATGAAATTTGGCATACTTGTACCACTAAGCATACAAGCAAAGGGAAAAGTCCCAAAAGCGGGAGTTTCCCCCTTTTAGCCCCTGAAATGGGGGTTTAAAATTAGAGTCATCATCTAAACCTTTAGGGCACTTCCGGTGTTGCGGGAATGATAAAATTTAGCATACAAGTAGGACTTAGCATACAAAGAAAGGGAAAAGTCCCAAAAGCGGGAGTTTTCCCCTTTTAGCCCCTGAAATGGGGGTTTAGAATTAGAGTCATCATCTAAACCTCTAGGGCACTTCCGGTGTTGCGGGAATGATAAAATTTGGCATACAAGTAGGACTTAACATACAAAGAAAGGAAAAAGTCCCAAAAGCGGGAATTTTCGACTGTTAGCCCCTGAAATGAGGGTTTTATAATTTATATCCCCTCGTAATAGGACATTTTAATTTTTTTTTCGTCTTTTAATATTAATATTTTTTACTAATATGATTCTTTCGTTTTATTGCAAAACTTATGTTTTTTACATAATGTTTTAGTAATTAAATTTTTTACTCATTTCCTTTTCATTTCGTCTGAAATGGTTCTAAGCGTGTTTTGATCCATTTAGTTTTTCTTAAATCTATTCTGTTGATTAAAAGTGTTACTTGCCACAATATTGTGTTCTTCGAATAGAAATACGGTTAACAATTATCACAGCCTGAGAAAAAAAAAGAAAGTTGAATGCAAAAAAGTTGAGAAAGGCAAAGCCAAGTAAAACTCTTGGAAAGAACAAATAAAAATCTAAAAGTACAAATGTTTATTTCACTTCATAATCCTACTTCAATAAATCAACAAGAACATGCACGTACAAAAAGGAGTGAAATCTCACCAAAAACATCTCTGTAAAAATATGCCAAGTTGTTTGGCCGTAAAAAGAAGTGAGATCTAAAATACGGCCAAGTTATTATTTTCAGGTGAACCAACATTTTATTCGACTTAAAACTTCTCAAGAATGTTTTTCTGACTTGGCCATTGGCATTCCAAACTTGCATCCTTCTTCTTTGCACCCATGAAGGTTAATAACGGAAATTACAAGTTTAACCACAAAGGCTTATCAAGAATATTTAGCCAATTTGATTTAATATTTTAATTTCGATCCATATCTGGAATTAAACGAATCCTTGATATGCAAATGGCCAAGTCAGAAAAACATTCTTGAGAAGTTTTAAGTCGAATAAAATGTTGGTTCACCTGAAGATAATAACTTGGCCGTATTTTAGATCTCACTTCTTTTTACGGCCAAACAACTTGGCATATTTTTACAGAGATGTTTTTGGTGAGATATAGATTACGGCAAGAGAAAGCGTTATCCAAGATCTTACTCGCAGTATATAGCCAACATAAGAGAATCATAGCACCATGTACGACAGCGGTGGAGGCGTGGGAAAGGCTAAGAAATCAACATGAGCCAAAGTGGAAAACACGCATCTTGAATCTGAGGGTAGAGTTACAAGGACTTAGATTCACCCCGCCAGAGTCTATGGCAGGGTATCTGGCAAGGATGGAAGAAGTCGTGGTAAAATTAGCACAAGCTGGTGGAACTATCCCATCAAAGGAGGTGGCTTACCAAATGATTCATTTACTTCCCAGCGAATATTCTAATGTGAAATTTAGAATATGCAACTTAACGGACGAGGAATTCACTCCAGACCACGTAAATACCTTTCTCATTGAAGAATTTGAAGGGCAGAAGCAAGAGGCGATAGCCGAAGAAATGGAGGGGGCAAAGACACACAGCGGATTTGCATCTAAAATGAATCAGCAAGGAGGTGGACGACCAAGAAGAAAGAAAAAGGAAGTGGAATGTTTCAATTGGCATAGAAACGGTCATTTTGCAAGACAGTGCCCAGACCAATATGACGATACGAAAAGAAGAAGAGCGTTACATCATCCAAAAGGGAAGTAAAATCTTTTTACGCGTCTGTCATGGCCTCCAAATCGGAAGAAGATACCTGGGTACTCGATAGCGGCGCTACACACCATTTTTGCACGAGACGAGACTGGATGATTAACTACAAGAGTAAAGAATTGAATGTGGATACGGCCGATAACGAAACCCAGGCCAAGGGGACCGGGGACGTGATTCTGAGGGTAAAAACAAACTCAGGCGAATAGGACATAACGTTACGAGATGTTTACTATGTCCCAACCTACAAAAGGAATTTGTTATCCGTAAGGGAAATAGACGAGCAGGGATACAAATTAACCTTTCACCAAGGCTTAGTGGAAGTATTCAATAAGGTGGATAATGAAGTATTCATGACAGCTACACACCGAAGGAATTATCTTTACATGGTGGATGCCCGAGTAGAAGGAAAGGAAAGTAAATCGCCAACATGTAATGCCAGTACCGCAGAAGAAACGGAACTCTGGCGCAAGCGCCTGGGACATCAAGTATCGATAGAATGATCGCCTAAGTAACAAGAATATGGTGAAGGGATTGCCGACATTTCAGAGAAAATTAGGAGTATGCGTTCCATGCAGAGTATCAAAATCAACGAAGGCCCAATCAAAACTCATTAACAAGATCGTAATGACAAAGACCTTAGAACTTGTACATAGCGACTTGTGGGGACCGGCACCTGTCAAATCAAATGGAGGAGCAAAGTACTTCGTAAGTTTTATAGATGACATTTCAAGAAAGACAAGAGTTTATCTTCTCGCATCGAAGAAAGACCTTTACAAAACGTTCCAGGAGTCCATCGCTTGGGCTGAGAGACAAACAGGACATAAGCTCAAGAGAATCCGAACAGACAATGGGTTGGAATATTGTTCTGGAAAATTCGAAGAAATATGCAAAGGTGCAGGCATCGAAATGGAAAGGATCAATACCTATACTCCACAGATGAACGGCGTGGCGGAGAGATTTAACCGAACTGCGTTGGATGGCGTACGAGCACTTCTAGAAGATTCGGGCTTACCTCAACATATGTGGGTGGAAGCTTTACAAACATTTACCTACCTCAATAATTGAATAATCGCTTACCACATTCCAAGGTGATTTGAGTGGTTCCAGAAGAGAAATGGATCGGTAGGAAGTTGTCAGCTAGTCATTTGAAGCGCTTTGGTTGCTTAGCGATCACCCATTTGCACAAACCCCAGAGGAGAAAATTGGAAAGGAGATCAAGGATGGGAGTTTTTGTTGGGTACGCTGTCAACACAAAAAGGTATCGCATATGGTTTCCTGAGGAAGACTTTACCGCAGAGACTAAACATGTCAGTTTCGATGAAGGCAAGAGAGGAATAGAAGCCATCGCACCCACGAAAAGAAAAACGAAAAGGTCATGATGTACAATGACTATTAGCCAGAACTGCACAATGAAGAAGCCGAATATGAAAGCTCGGAAGACGCATCAGACACTTTGTCAGAAGAAAATGACGACACCTCGTCAGAAGAAAGCGGGAAAACAGGGTCCACCGAAACCAGCCAGGAAGAACTTGAGGACACTCCAACAACGATATGGCAGAGGGAACTACAGCCTAGAAAAACAGGCGGAAGAACCTATGTATATTATCGTCCTGAGGGAGGAACGAGAAAATGAAATCCTTGCAAGATATTCAAGCGTATTTAGAAGAAAGGGGAGAGGTATTCGATGCTACGAAATTCGACTTCAGCACTACGAAGAAGAAATTAAAGGAAAATGTAGAGGCAAACCTCATAGAAATCCTAAGAAGTTACGCTGACGCCATAGAAAGTGACGAAAAGGAACAGTGGAAAGAAGCAATGGATATGGAAATGATGACAATTAGGCAGAGGAACGTATACGAGACCGTGAAGAAAACGCCGGAAATCGAAATTATCGGGACCAAATGGGTGTTTGCCATCAAGAGAAAAGCGACGGGCGAAATTGCTAGATACAAGGCCCGATTGGTGGCGCTGGGATACATGCAGAGATGCGGCGAAGATTATGACTTGACGTATGCTCCAGTCATAAATTTCACACTAGTCAGGATATGCGTGTTCCTGTTTATCACTTGTCTAGGATGGCAGCACAGACAGCTAGACATAAAGAACGCATATCTCTACGGTAGCCTTGAAGAAGGCATCCACGTTGCCGAACCAGAAGGTTATGCTACAGAAACAGGAGATACCGTATTGCACCTGAACAAAGCACTCTATGGGTTAAAGCAGAGCGGCCACCAATGGTTTAGGGAATTGGATACCACATTGGCCAAACTAGGATATACGAAAGTCTTAGGTTGTAATTGCCTATATCGATATGGATCGCAAGCGGTATTAATAGTCTACTTAGATGACATCATCCTCTTTACCACGACAAGTGACACGATGAAGAAGCTCCTCTGCAAACTCAATGCTGTATTTGAGGTCACGGATTTAGGTGAGCTCCACTATTTCCTCGGAGTCGAATTAGAGTTTCTCAGATCAGGCGAAGCAAAAATACATCAACAGAGATACATAGAGATAATCAAGAAACAATTTGCACTGGAACCATCAGACAAGAAATTGGACGTCCCACTTCCGAATGGAACATGCTTAACAAGAAACGAACACCACCAACCAGGAGAAGAAGATGAATATTGGAGAATCATTGGAACCCTCCTTTATCTGTCGCAGCGAACGAGACCAGACATAACATTCGTAGTGTCATGCCTGGCAAAATTCTCTTCGAATCCAGGGAAGTGTCATAGTGCATACTTAAGAAGAGTCCTCCAGTACGTGAATGACACCCAAGATTATTCCTTGCATTATCACAAGACATCGGATGCAGGTCTAATCGCATACAGAGGACCGCAAATCCACCAGTGGGTTCATTGTGAACATCGGAAATAACCCAGTCCAGTGGCGATCAAGCAAGCAGTCCTGCGTTGCCTTGTCTATAATGGAGTCCGAGTATATAGCACTAGCGGAATTAGCGAAAAAAATAGCCTGGATGTCGCCGATCACGCAGGAACTTCACAAACAGTGCTCCCCCATGAACTGAAATTAATCCTCACCAGAGTGTACTGTGATAATCAAGCCGCAAATGATTTTGCTAAGAATGTAATTGAGAATAACCGTTCTAAACACATAGATTTGAGATTTAGTTTTGTTCGTGATTGTTTAAATAATGAATTGTTTAACCTAGCATTTGTACGTACAAATGATAATATTGCAGATATTTTCACAAAGTTGTTACCTAAAGGAAAATTTCTAGAATTTTGTGTATTAATGAATTTATGTTAGCTTAATTATGCAGTTTATACTGTTTCGTAAGATTATCTTAGTCAAAGGGGAGTATTAGACATAATGTTTTTTATTAGACATAACGTTTTTTGTGAACTAGAGATAAGCTACGAAATTCGACCCTTGACCCTGGTACGCGACGCCCCCTTTGTTTACTTGACGTTTCCCATTTGGGGTGTAAAGTTAATTGCTCCTGAGTTCTGGTGTTTGCCGGTTAGGCTATGGTTAGACTTAGCTAGTTTGTAATTTACTTTGTACTAATGTTATACTTTAATATTATAAATTAACTTGGAATAAATAAAGAGCATTCATTAACAACGATACTAGACTAGATTATTCCAATATCGACAACACCCATTTCGCCGTCAACCGGATCGCCAGCACCCATTTCGCCTGCCACCGCCTCGCCGACATCTTCTTCGCCCGCCACCGCATCGCCAACACCCATTTCGCACGCCACCGCATCGCCAACACCCATTTCGCCCGCCACCGGATCGCCAACACCCATTTTGCCAGCCATCGGATCGCCAGTGCCCATTTCGCCTGCCACCGGATCGCCAGTACCCATTTCGCCTGCCACCGGATAGCCAGTACCCATTTTGCCTGCCACCGGATCGCCAGCACCCATTTCGCCTGCCACCGCATCACCAACATCTTCTTCGCCCGCCACCGCATCACCAACACCCATTTCGCCAGCCACCGGATCGCCAACACTCATTTCGCCAGCCATCGGATCGTCAGTACTCATTTCGCCAGCCATCGGATCGCCAGTACCCTTTCGCCTGCCACCGGATCGCCAGTACCCATTTCGCCTGCCACCGCATCGCCAGCACCCATTTCGCCCGCCACCGGATCGCCAGTACCCATTTCGCCCGCCACCGGATCGCCAGTACCCATTTCGCCCGCCACCGGATAGCCAGTACCCATTTCGCCCGCCACCGGATAGCCAGTACCCATTTCGCCCGCCACCGGATCGCCAGCACCCATTTCGCCCGCCACCGGATCGCCAGCACCCATTTCGCCCGCCACCGCATCGCCAGTACCCATTTCGCCAGCCATCGGATCGCCAGTACCCATTTCGCCCGCCACCGGATCGCCAGTACCCATTTCGCCTGCCACCGGATCGCCAGTACCCATTTCGCCTGCCACCGGATCGCAAGTACCCATTTCGCCTGCCACCGGATCGCCAGTACCCATTTCGCCCGCCACCGGATCGCCAGTACCCATTTCGCCCGCCACCGGATCGCCAGTACCCATTTCGCCCGCCACCGGATCGTCAGCACCCATTTCGCCCGCCACCGGATCGCCAGTACCCATTTCACCCGCCACCGGATCGCCAGTACCCATTTCGCCCGCCACCGGATAGCCAGTACCCATTTCGCCCGCCACCGGATCGCCAGCACCCATTTCGCCCGCCACCGGATCGCCAGCACCCATTTCGCCCGCCACCGGATCGCCAGCACCCATTTCGCCCGCCACCGCATCGCCAGTACCCATTTCGCCAGCCATCGGATCGCCAGTACCCATTTCGCCCGCCACCGGATCGCCAGTACCCATTTCGCCTGCCACCGGATCGCCAGTACCCATTTCGCCTGCCACCGGATCGCAAGTACCCATTTCGCCTGCCACCGGATCGCCAGTACCCATTTCGCCCGCCACCGGATCGCCAGTACCCATTTCGCCCGCCACCGGATCGCCAGTACCCATTTCGCCCGCCTCCGGATAGCCAACACCCATTTCGCCCGCCACCGGATCGTCAGTACCCATTTCGCCCGCCACCGGATCGCCAGTACCCATTTCGCCCGCCACCGGATCGCCAGTACCCATTTCGCCACCCACCGGATCGCCAGTACCCATTTCGCCTGCCACCGGATCGCCAGTACCCATTTCGCCTGCCACCGGATCGCCAGTACCCATTTCGCCTGCCACCGGATCGCCAGTACCCATTTCGCCTGCCACCGGATCGCCAGTACCCATTTCGCCTGCCACCGGATCGCCAGTACCCATTTCGCCCGCCACTGGATAGCCAGTACCCATTTCGCCCGCCACCGGATCGCCAGCACCCATTTCGCCCGCCACCGCATCACCAACACCCATTTCGCCAGCCACCGGATCGCCAACACCCATTTCGCCTGCCACCGGATCGCCAACACCCATTTCGCCTGCCACCGGATCTCCAGCACCAATTTCGCCTGCCACCGGATCTCCAGCACCAATTTCGCCTTCCACCGGATCTCCAGCACCCATTTCGCCTTCCACCGGATCTCCAGCACCCATTTCGCCTTCCACCGGATCTCCAGCACCCATTTCGCCTTCCACCGGATCTCCAGCACCCATTTCGCCTTCCACCGGATCTTCAGCACCCATTTCGCCTTCCACCGGATCTCCAGCACCCATTTTGCCTTCCACCGGATCTCCAGCACCCATTTTGCCTTCCACCGGATCGCCACACCCATTTCGCCAGCCATCGGACCGCCAGTACCCATTTTGTCTGCCACCGTATCGCCAACATCTTCTTCGCCCGCCACCGCATCGCCAACATCTTCTTCGCCCGCCACCGCATCGCTAACACCCATTTTGTCTGCCACCGGATCGCTAGCACCCATTTCGCCTGCCACCGGATCCCCAACACCCATTTCGCCTGCCACCGGTTCGCCAACACCCATTTCGCCAGCCATCGGACCGACAGCACCCATTTTGTCTGCCACCGGATAGACAGCAATTACTTCGCCTGCCACCGGATCGCCAGTACCCATTTCGCCTGCCACCGGATCGCCAACACCCATTTCGCCAGCCATCGGATCGCCAACATCTTCTTCGCCTGCCACCGGAAAATGCCATTACTACCGATTAAAGTTCCTTCGCTCCCATGGCAGACTTTGGGAATGGACTTATTCAAATGGAACGGGCAAAACTACATCTTGCTTATAGACTACTACTCCAAGTTTGAAGAGGCGCAGCAACTCCATACAACCAATGCGAAAGCTGTAATAAAATTTTTGAGTGCCCAATTCGCTCGCTATGGAATACCGCAACGTATAATCTCAGATAACGGTCCCCCGTTCACATCATACCTTACTACAGAACAGGGGAATAAAACATGTCACAGCAAGCCCCTATTATCCTCAAAGTAACGGACAAGCAGAAAGGATGGTCCAAACGCTCAAGAATTTCCTCACCAAATCCCGAACAGAAGGAAAAGACCTTAGCCATGTGCTTCTAGAATATCACGGAACACCGATGTTAGATGGACTAACACCAGCAGAAATGCTAATGGGCAGGAGGCTTCGCACGCAGTTAATAACCAAAACGAGATCATTAAAACCAAACTACCCGACAAAACACATGACAGCGACACTACAGAGGCGACAACAGCAGATGACAGACCAGGCGAACAACCGCCCGCATAAACCTCTAAGCATCCTCCAGAACGGTGACAACCGACACCCGGAAATGGGAAATGGCTGAAGTCATGCAACACGCAGATACACCAGACTCCTATTGGATTCTAAATCAAATAAATAAAACCCTCCGTCGAAACAGGATTCACTTAAGACCACGACACGTCCCGCTAGAGCAAGAACCACCAATTCCAAGCCGGTACTCCAACACAACAGCGAAACCTGATATCCACACATCACAAAGAAGAAACAATAAACTTGCTCGCATCACGACGTACGGCAGACCACAAAACAAAACGCATGAGGAGGTACAGCAGGTACAAGAAGCTCAAGGGACGACCTCTACCACGGGAAATCCTGATGAGCCAACCAGGGGAACAATACCGACGATTTTTGCCACGAGACATCCGGACAAGTCACCAAACGTAACCATACCGCCAACGAAACCAATATGGGCGCCTACTAGCTAAACCAGATCGATTTGCAGCGCAGTACTAAACAATAAAGAATAATTCATGTCTATAACTCAGAAATGCCAATGTAGAAAAAAAAGTTGTTGTATATGTTAGGTCTAAAGTCGGCTTACAAAACTATTAAGATAAGAAAATAGACATCCCATTGATAACAGATACGAGCTGACTTTAGACCTGGTAAACAAGAAAGAATTGGTTGTTCTTTGATCGCGACATGAATAGATTATAAAAAAAAACGTCTTGGTTTGGACCAAGGCCGAAAAAACAAACGATATGTGTGAGCTTTATCAATTGACTGAAGTTCAGATATTGAAATTTTTTTATAGTTATTTCTATCCACTCAATCCTTATCCAATATTTAATTCAATCAACTGATTTTACTGTTAATCGATCTAGTCCCTCTAAATTAATTGAAAAAATTACATATCTACGCTTTTTCAAGAACAATTACATTTTCCGAAAACATTTTATTATGAAATTAATTATTTTGAAGGGAAGTACAAGTACGTGTTGAGGGATCAGTATTGAATATTTGAAATGTTTTACTGGATGTCTAAAAAGAGCAAGCGAACTTTGGTATAACTCGAATGGAAAATGTAAATATTTAATAGATGCCAAACCAGGGTGTTGCGCGAATTTATACATTTAATTTCGTATATCGAAATGCTACATTTCTTTTGTCGCCTCTATGAAGGTAAAGTTTGCACTGGAACTTCCATTTCCGTACTTTAGAATTTCTTGGTCATAACTCAGTCTTCATT
This sequence comes from Phalangium opilio, assembly GCF_054372755.1. Classification (NCBI taxonomy): domain Eukaryota; kingdom Metazoa; phylum Arthropoda; class Arachnida; order Opiliones; family Phalangiidae; genus Phalangium; species Phalangium opilio. Next base: position 2,543,574 of record NW_028324255.1, read on the forward strand.
TGAAACGTCACCACCCCTTTCTACATTGTTGGCGCTACTTTTACACCGGTTTCGTATTTTAGCAAGCGTAAAGATCATTTCGGAAAACACAGGGGCGAGGCCACCATTGGGGTGTATTCTCCCTCGCACCAAGGGTCATCGCCAGACGTTGCCAAAGTTCACTACGGGCAGGAGGCTAGTCAACTAGCACTGCCCAGGGAGAAGCACTGTCTATAGCGGTGTTTCTAAGCGAGCGAGAGAATGAGAGAGAACACCCCAATGGCGGGATCACACCTGTGTTTTAGTTTCTCTGTATGTAATTTCCAAAATGGTCCACTCACTTACAAATGTACACCGATTACACTGAGTGATCGGTCGTTCGGGCGCTAGCGAGTGACAAGCCATAACCATAATCATTCATGTACACGAATGTTTTATAGTGTTGGGTTAATAAGGTTTGTGGGCAAGTCCGGAGTGTCATGTACCGTTTACTAATGTGAAAAGGTTTCGATCTAGTGGCTGAGTGTGGTGCGACGGCTCAGATGACCCATACACTGGAACCACTGGTTATTATAAAACGCCATATATTGGGAAAATAGAGGAAGGGAAGGGATGTCGGAGTTAAATGTGACCTTCTTGGCATAAGTAGTAATGAATGATGTGTTTAACCATATTATTTCCGCGGGAAATGAATATAACAAGACATTGGTACTGAGAAGTATTTCTGTTTATGTGATCTGTACCCTTTACCACATAGGATAAACTTTGTTGCTTTGTCTTAAGTAGACGACATTCACTGTAAACGACAGTCTTATCAACAACTTAAAACAGATTTAAACTTCTTTTGGTGCAAACTTGAAAATTTTTCAAACCGCAGCAACAAATTAAAACTATGTCGGTCAAGGTGCTTACAAGTTAGTGTTCATCGACACGAAATCCCTTCAAAATATTTAATTTCATGATAAAATGTTTTCGGAAAATGTAATTGTTCTTGAAAAAGCGTAGATATGTAATTTTTTCAATTAATTTAGAGGGACTAGATCGATTAACAGTAAAATCAGTTGATTGAATTAAATATTGGATAAGGATTGAGTGGATAGAAATAACTATAAAAAAATTTCAATATCTGAAACTTCTGTCAATTGATAAAGCTCACACAAATCTGTTGTAGTAGTTTGTAAAACATATTTTTTTAGTATATAAAAAATAGACACAATGTAAAATAAGAGTTTTTTAACATAACTATAAAAACGATGCCCGGCCTAGCAGGCGAGGCAGAACTGTAGGACGACTGAATAAAGAAAGTTAGTTATTATGCTTGCGTATTATTATAAATAACAGTAGCAAATACAACATGGCGTCAGAAGTGGGGTAAACTCGTTATATCCTTGACCAAAGTCCAACCAAGCGTCATGACGTCGTTCAAAGCACCACCTCCATTCCAACCCGGTGACTCTCCCGCACTGGCCTGGCAACAATACCGGGAACGATATCACATATACTCCGTTGCTTCAAAACTCAACAAAGAAGACCAGGAGCAACAGAAGAACGTTTTTCTTCATGTGATAAGCGACGAGGGATTACGAATTTATAAAACCCTGACGATAGCCCAACCAGGGGTAGCAGTACCAACGCCCGCAACGTTAACTCTCCAACACATCCTGAACGCCTTCGATGAGTATTACAAGCCCTATAAAAGCACTAACATGTCACGCTTTACCTTCTTCCAAATGAAACAGTCTACCCATCAAACTTTTGCGCAATTCCTAACTGACCTCAAGACACTCGCACCGGCATGCGAACTTGGCACACTACAGGACTCGCTCATAGCTACCCAAATCCTCATCGGTACAAAAAGTGAAGCCGCACGAAAAAAATTAATCCTATTCATCAACCTTCAACTGGAAGATGCAATCACCACGTGCCAAGCCGAAGAATATGCGAATTCACACCTCCAACTGATGACACAAACAATCAAACCAACGCCTGGCGAAACATCTACAGCACTGGATGCCATCATGTTCAATAACAACTCCCGCGCACAAAACAGCTCCTCATATAAGAGAACTCCACGATGCACAGCTGCAGACGATAACCACCGCTATCAGCCACGACGAGGACATCCACCACCACAACGAAAACAACCTAGATATCAAGACCAACGACAGTATGCCCCCCAACCACGTTATAACAATACCCCATACTGCCTACAGTGTGATCTACAACATCCCGCTCGCCCATGCCCAGCCATAGGCTCCACATGTCGCGCCTGCAACGGCAGAAATCACAGGGCCAGCACATGCCGGTCAATACGCTCGCTCGAGGAAATGCGTTATCAGATGGAACCAATACATCAGTGGCCCCAGCAAGAACAGCCGGAAGGCAACGCACCATTACAGCAAGAGGACGATTCTCAGTTCGCCCCATTTCACATCCACTCGCTAAGCCTCTACACTGTGAATACGGAGGAAGCGACTCGACCCGACGATCAATGGAGAGCAACGGTGCAAGTGGCTAACGTAAATGTCGAGTTCAAAATTGATACAGGATCACAAGTAAATGTACTACCAATAAACATATACCAACAAATTCCGGAACTGCCGCCACTACTTCGACCACAACACAGCATACGAGCTTACTCCGGACACAATGTCGCCGTACTCGGCATAGCATACTTGCCCTGCAGATCACACAGCCACAGAGCAAATAGCTTGTTCTATGTCACACCAACACACTCAACGCCGATATTGAGCGGTCAACTGTCCACAGAACTACGCCTTATCACCCGTCTCCATCACAATACGACGGCAGGTCCAACTAGCAACCTGGACGAGATCAGTTACTATCACGGCTCACATGACCACGCTCCTGCACCAGAGGTACCATCACCCAGTTCAAGCCCTAAGGAAATTATCCAGGCATACAGTGACGTGTTCGACAAGATAGGGAAGCTCCCCGGCGAATACGAGCTACACTTGAAACCCAACGTCCAACCAACAATCTGTGCAGCCAGAAAGATCCCCCTTCAACTACGCCAAACAGTACGCGACGAACTCACGAGAATGCAGGAGAACGGGGTAATAGAACCTGTTACTGAACCGTCTGAATGGGTCCATCCGATGGTGGTAGTCAAAAAAGAATCTCCACCAAGTGACCCAACACAATCGTCAAAACAGAAAGGCCGTATTTGCATCGACCCAAGAGGCTTGAACCCAGCATTACTTCGGACCCAATATCCAATGCCGACAACACAGGAGATATTCGCCAACTTATCGGGATCAAAATACTTCACGGTACTAGATGCTCAAAGTGCCTTCTGGCAAATCGGCCTTATAAAAAGCAGTTCTCGCATTTGTACGTTTGCGACACCGTTCGGACGATTCCGGTTTAAGCGACTCCCTTACGGCATCGCCACCGCCTCGCAACTATTTCAAGAGGTGATGCAAGAGTACTTCGGAGGCTTGGATAATGTACACATATCGACCGACGACTTCATCATCCACGGACGTGACCAAGAAACGCATAACAGAGCCCTACTAGCCGTTCTTAGGCGAGCACGGAAAGAAGGTCTGACTTTCAGCTCAGGAAAGATGCAGTTGGCGGTACCTCAAATTAAATACCGGGGACACATCATCAGTAAAACAGGCCTACACATTGATCCCAGCAAAGTGAAAGCCATAACGGATCTACAACGACCAGCTGACAAGACCTCTCTCCAACGCTTTCTTGGAATGGTGAACTATTTGGCCAAGTTCATACCACGCTATTCCGAACGTACAGCACCACTAAGGGATCTTCTGAAATCAACAGCCGAATATCAATGGGATGCCAACCTACAACAAACATATGAGGACAATTCGCTGATAACTGCTCCGGTACTCCAATTTTTCAACCATGAGACCCCATGCGTGTTATCAGTAGATGCAAGTCAATATGGTATCGGTGCGGGCCTCCTGCAAAATGATCGACCAGTCGAATATGCATCAATGACGTTCAACCAAACCCAAGTCAGATACGCACAGATAGAAAAGGAGTTACTAGCGATTCTCTTTGCCTGCGAGAGATTCCATTATTATGTCGCGGCGGCACCAGTAACGATACAGACGGGTCATCGTCCTCTACTTGCAATCATCAAAAAGCCGTTCCAGCTAATGTCTCCCAGCATTCAGCGACTAACGCTACGACTAGCACGATACGACCCCATACTAAAATACGTGCCCGGATCGCAAATATATGTCGCTGACACTCTCTCAAGGGCACCGAACGCGGACGTACAGTATGAAACAAGTTACCTGCAAGGCCCCAACGCAACTGTATACAGCTTAACATCATTATCAAAGGAAAAAGACGAGCTATTTCGACAAGAAACAGCAAGGGACAAGACGCTGCAAGACCTGCTAAAATTAATCAGGAATGGGTGGCCGAAAAACATGACCAGTATCCCGAACAAGATAGTCCGCCAATACTGGTCAGTCCAAGAAGAACTCCATGAAGAGCACGGCCTGTTGTACAGAGGTGACCGCCTCGTAGTACCGGAGAGCCTACAACGGGACATCATGGCACAAATACATGCAGTACATCAGGGTATCACGTCTTGCCTAGCAAAGGCCAGAATCCACGTGTATTGGCCGAACATGTCGAAGGATTTGACTTACTACATCCAATCATGCCCTGTCTGCAGACAACACGATCGAGCTAATACAGCCATACCGTTACAACCATTACCAATACCACCACACCCATGGCACACGTTGGGAACAGACTTGTTCCATCAACAAGGGCGCAACTTCATTATTATAGTTGACTACTATTCGAAGTTCATAGAAGTACAAGAACTGTCCTCCACAAACGCACAAGCAATAATAACGGCGATGGCACCACATTTTGCAAGACATGGTACCCCTCGGAAAATCGTCAGCGACAACGGCCCACCCTTCAACTCGGCAGCATACAAATCATTCCTGGCTCAGTGGGACATAGAATACGTAACGGCGAGTCCTACCACCCACAAACAAACGGGCTGGCAGAGAGTTCCATACAAACCATCAAGCACTTATTGGGGAAAGCCCAAACTGATGTAAAGAACATCCATCAAGTTTTGTTGGAATACAACACTACACCAAAAGTCGACATGGCGTCTCCAGCGGAAATCTTAATGGGACGACGGTTACGAACACCCTTAACAACTAACCAACAATCCATGAAACCACATTATCCCACTGACGAAACCACGGCGGCTCTACAACAACGGAGTGAAACAATGGTGAGATACTCCGAAAACATGCCTCATAAACCATTAATGCCACTGCATCCTGGAAGCAAAGTTCACTATCTGGTAGGACCCAGGAATTGGCTACCGGCAGAAGTACAACACCCAGACAAACAGGTCGACTACTACATAATCCAAACACAAGAAGGCAAACTACTCCGCAGAACGAGATGTCAATTGAGGCTGGACGGAAGAAAACACTCGGAACAACGCCAGCAAACACAACTGCAAAGACCATTAACAAAACAAGAAGCGAATCAAGTCAAAGCAAGAGAAACATCGTCGGAACCATGGGCTACAACCATACTACAAACAGGGCAAATCAGTCAAACGGAATACCTAACTAGGCAAGGGGAAGAGCAGATCAGGCCAATGGAAGACCAACTTATACGAACGGGAGAGCGGACTATACAAACTAAAGACTCATTGGAACAACGTAACAGCCCACAAACAGCAACAACGACACATAGAAGTCCAGTAACAGTTAGAAACCAACAGACCACAGATCAACGACTAACGACAACAAGGAGTGGCCGAATCAGCAAGAAGCCAATATTATTCACGTCAACCAGTTTCGTTTAAAAAAAAAAAGTTGTTGTAGTAGTTTGTAAAACATATTTTTTTAGTATATAAAAAATAGACACAATGTAAGATAAGAGTTTTTTAACATAACTATAAAAACGATGCCCGGCCTAGCAGGCGAGGCAGAACTGTAGGACGACTGAATAAAGAAAGTTAGTTATTATGCTTGCGTATTATTATAAATAACAGTAGCAAGTACAACAATATCGTTTGTTTTTTCGGCCTTGTTCCAAACAGAGACGTTTTTTTTATAATATCTGTCACTTCAGTCTTAATGTAATTAAATTTTGAATAATTATGTTTGCTTTACCGTCATACCATTGCACTCTAAAATATAACGGTGCATTCAAACGCCATTTATGCTGTTTTTACCGGTGGCAAAAAAGACATCATTTAGGTGTACTTTAACCCCATTTTTATGATCAATTCACGCCATTTTCTAATATTATTAAGGAAATATTAGGCATTTATGCACTATTTACAGTGGTTTTTAACATCTTTTTTAGGCAATCTGTTGAACTACTAATATTAATTAATTTAATGGTGTTAAAAGTAGGGAAAAGTACCCTTTTATTAAACCAAGTGAAGTAAAAAACTGTGAAATAGTTGTTAAATATTATTTTTTTTATATTCAGCACCACGTTTACGGTGTAAAACAAACCCGTTAATACACCATTTCAAGTCCCTGTTTACCCATTTAAAGACCCTATTTCCCCCGTTTTAAGGACCTATTGACCCATTTCAAGTTAATAGAGCTATTTCAGTGGGGGAAAAATTTCGTCTGCTACGAAAATTGGGCCTGCCTTTGAGTGTAGGGCGGCAATTTTATGAGGGTTTTCTCTATGGGCAAATAGCATTGGTGACGTAGCCATTACCCCTCTGAAATAGCTCTATTGTACTATGGTAATTAACCGCTCGCCTGCCTTACGACCGAATTCCCGTTCGGCTGAAAACTATCGCAATTTGGCGGTTTTGGATTTGGTCTAATGGGACAAACATCTTGGCTTAATTTATAATTCTATCTACGCCCGTTAACATCTGATTAACTTATAAAGATTGAGTGGTAATGTAAAATGAGCAAAAATCCCGTCTATTTTCTAAAACATTAAGCAAAATTTATTGTTTAGAAGAATGAAATATTTTTAAGTCGCAGAAATGCACCGTTATAAAGCGAATCGCTTATTTTTACCTCTCCGTGCGACGTAGTCCAGGAGAGGTTCTGTAACGGCCGTGTCTGTCTGTCTGTCTGTGGTTACACCCACGTGACCACGTTCGCAGTTTGCGTATCGGAGCAAACGTGTTCGCCATTTCCGAACTGCTTTCACAGTCACGGAAATGGCTCCTCTACTTGAGTTCTCACACCAACATCTTCTGGTCTTTGTCCATCCCACACGGACACCAGTCTGTTCTTACTGGCTTCTAATCACCACCATCTTCTGTTCTTTGTCAATCCCACATTGACAGCAGTCTGCACTTACACTGGCTTCTAACACCACCATCCACTGGTCTTCCGTCTATTCCACATAGACACCAATCTGTATCATTGGCTTCTTCTCCATTATCATCGTTTGGTTTTAGGATATACGCGGCGATCAGCTAGGGTTACGAGAAACGTCTAGCCTCCCTAAGGTGCGATCGCCACCAAAGGTTTTCGCAATTGCGCTTTTTCCTTACTATTATAATGGAAACGAATCGTATATATACCCCAAAATTTTAAGAAAGCGGGCAAGAGGGGTACCCTTCACTTTAAACGTCAATATTAGCAAAGTTTGAGATGATATAGGTATAACTTTATTTTAAACGATTTATCTAGTATTAATGTTAATTATTGAAGATTAAAATAATTAAAAATAATTATATTTATTTAAATATTAAAGATAAACATCTCGAGCAAAGAGAGAGATTATCATTGCCTCCTATATCTACCAAGGCCCGTGCATGCGATATATTTCCTTCATTGCCTCCTATATCTATCAAGGCGCTAACATTGTGATATATTTCATTCATTGCCTCCTATATCTATCAAGGCCCGTGCATTGCGATATATTTTTCATAACAACAACAAAAATGGGAAGCTCCTCTCAGAAACATAATAATTTCTTTTCTCTGTATATGACGAGGGGCTACTCACTTCCCCAAAAAATGTACACCAGATTTCTTATTTCCAAATATTTCCGATTTATTTCTATTATTTTTGTATTTCTTTATTTCCCGATATTTCTCCTAAAATTTACAATATTTTCACTATATTTCCTTTAAATTTCCAATATTTCCGTTATTCCTTCGTATTTCTAATATTTCTCAGTATTTCTAATATTTCTCAGTATTTCTAATATTTCTCAGTATTTCTAATATTTTTGTATTTCTTTATTTCCCGATATTTCTCCTATAATTTCCAATATTTCCACTATTCCTTCGTATTTCTAATATTTCTCAGTATTTCTATTATTCCTTCGTATTTCAAATATTTCTCATTATTTCGCTATATTTCCGATATTTCTCATTATTTCCCAATATTTCCGATATTTCTCATAATTTCCCAATATTTTCCCAATATTTTCGATATTTCTCATTTCCCAATATATCCGATATTTCTCATTATTTCGCTATATTTCCGATATTTCTCATTATTTCCCTATATTTCCGATATTTCTCATTATTTCAGATATTTCCCTAGATTTCCGACAAATTTCAATATTACGATATTTCTCGAAATATTGAAATATATTTCTTAAGGCTTGTACACCATATTTCGTAAGTGGCTAGCCCCTCGGTATATGAAATGAAAATATGGATAATATTGCGCTCCTTCTTTAATGGTATGAATCCTTGCCTGTCTATTAATATTTTACGTAGGTGTAATACGTTTTTAGAGAAGTCTAGAGAGGATAAACATAAGCGAGATTGTTTCGGAAAAAATACTGCTTCCACTAATGGGTTTATACTCCTTGTTACTGTTGTATAGAGTAATCATGATAAAAGCTTAAAAAATTACGAGAGGACAGACCTTTTTAATCCTCTTGTTTTATTCTTAATAAGAATATAAAACATTTATTTTGTATCAAAAAATATTTTTTGGTGCTAAGATTGCTTTAAAAAAATCCAAACGGTTAGGCATTGGTAAAAAAACAAATGATATTTTTCAAATCTAATGAGATAACGCCCACCTATTTGAAAATTGCCCTTTTTTATCCGCGGGAGCCATTCTTAATGAGAATTTCGATGCTAGTAGGTTGTCAATTAAACTACCGGTATATTATTGTTGTTGGGAATTGGATATTAAGTCAAATTAAGTGGTTGTAAAGAGCCAGCAGGTTTTTGCCGCTTCTTTTTGTGAGTATTTGATTTTTGTATGTAAAATGGAGGAAGATAATGTTGAAAGTAAGGATGAAATGCGGAAGCGCAAAGCGCGGGAAAGGATGAGGGCAAAAAGGACGACGTTTTCATTGGATATTGAAGTTTATATAATCTTCTCGACACGGAGAGGTAATATTTTGGTTTTCCCAACTTGTAATTTTTAAGTCAAATTACGTAACACTGTAACGAACATAAACGAAGTTTGAACATAGCATGAGTTCCCAAAAATAATTTTCTAACGTAATATAGTGCCTATATTATTACATATTATTACAAGTTGGGAAACCAAAATAAACCTCTCCGAGCCGAGACGAATTTACTTTCCAAACACAGATCCGCCAGCCAATGAGACAAACCGGAAATACATAGTTCTAATCGGCGAGATATTGCCATGATCATTTGTAAAGTCTAAAGCGTTTAATAATTTCCTGCGTATCCTCAATAATTCTAATGAGGACCTAATATCTATCACTTAATTGTGTATTTAACTTTCGGCTCACTCTGAACCGTTAAGACCTCCTATAAGAGGACATGAAACAAGGTCAATTCTGGTTAAAATCTAGGTTATCTTATCTCAAAGACCCAGTCGTTTCAACACGTATGGAGAGATGAAGTATTAACATCCTTATTATTTAATGAAGCTAAAAGTTACGTTTACACTATATATAAATGTAGTAAAGATGAATTAAAAAGTAAACACCAAATTTTAAATGTTAATGTCAAAAGATGTTCTTGGAATATTGAGATGAAACAGAGCTTTATAGCTACACAACTACTTAAAGAATCGTAATGCCGAAAAATATTTAAGTATTTCTATTTAATATTCTGCAAAAAGAAAATGTTATCGTTTTGTAAGAGATCTTTTCATCCTACTCGCTTTATATTAACTTTGATATGCGTGTAGTGTTTCGATTCAGATGCAATCTTCATTACTCGTTCTATATTAACTCTCACTTGTGTCAGTACGTAGAAATAAGTTTATCTTAAATAATTAATTAAATATAAATGATATTAATTATTTTAATCGCCAGTAAATAACTTTAAAAATAGTTAAATCGTTTAAAATAAAGTTGTTCCTATTATCTTTCGAAACTTTGCTAATATTGACGTTTAAAGTGAAGGGTGCCCCTCCTGCTCGCTTTCTTCAAATTTTGGGGTATATATACGATTCGTTTCCATTATAATAATAGATAAAAACGCATTCGCGTGAACCGATGGTGGAAGCCCTGCCATTGAGAGGCTAGACGTTTCTCGTAACCCTAGCCGCTCGCCGCGTACATCTTAAGCCTAACGACGACAATGGAGTAGAAGCCAATGTTACAGATTTGTGTCTATGTGGTATAGACGAAAGACCAGTAGATAGTGGTGTTAGAAGCCAATGCTACAGATTGGTGTCTATGTGGTATAGACGAAAGACCAGTAGATGGTGGTTGTTAGACGCCAATGAGGATAGATTAGTGTGTATGTGGTATACACAAACTAGTGTCCATGGGGAGTGGACGAAAACCAAAACTGGTGGTGTGGAAACTCAAGTAGAATAGCCAGAGGAGACAAACCCAAATTTCCGTGAACTGTCCGGAGATTGGGAACACGTTTGCTCCGATACGCAAACTGCGAACGCGGTCACGTGGGGCGTGACAGACACACACACACGTCCAGTGTAATACCTCTCCGTGACGTCATCGTCGAGGTAAAAAGCAAATATTTTTATTTTTAAACGCTGTCAACGATAAAACGTTTGTTATTATTGAATTTTTTTTATTAAATTTATAGCATTTATAGGATAAATAAGAGGCACAATGCTTGAAATTTGTAACTCAATGAAACGTAACCTAACTAACATATGCCTTACTTAACCCGACCTATAAAAAAAGCAATATTTTCAACGTTTTTAGTTGAAGGACCTTGAAAAATAAACGATTTTTTGGAAAAGGCCCGTGTTGTTTAGTAATGACCTAATATTAATCTCGGTTTGTAAAATAAAAATAAAAGTTTTATGCCATGAAATATTTTCCAATAAGCAATAATTGAAAGCATGTATTTTTAAAAAATTGTGCATACAAAACTCAGAAAGGTTTTTAAGTGATGTTTTATAAAGTAAAACATGCTCATTATTAAAACCAATCTGACTCCATTAGTTGTTCCCCAAAAGAGTTCATTTGGATAATTTTAACGGCATTAACTTATAATCGTGTTCATTCAGGATTGATATAATAAGAAAGCTTTCAACCTGTACATACACAATAGGAAAGGTAGTGAAGTCCCACTGAACACGACTATAAATATTCCTGTAAATCAGGCGTATAGTCCTGAAATGGGGTGAACAGGGGTTTGATATGAGATTAATAGGGGTTTTAATTTGGGACTTGAAACGGGGGTAAATATGGACTTGAAATGCGAGTAAATATGGACTTGAAATGCGGGTAAATATGGACTTGAAATGCGGGTAAATATGGACTTGAAATGCGGGTAAATATGGACTTGAAATGCGGGTAAATATGGACTTGAAATGCGGGTAAATATGGACTTGAAATGCGGGTAAATATGGACTTGAAATGGGGGTAAATATGGACTTGAAATGGGGGTAAATATGGACTTGAAATGGGGGTAAATATTGACTTGAAATTGGGGTAAATATTGACTTGAAATTGGGGTAAATATGGACTTGAAATGGGTGTAAATATGGACTTGAAATGGGTGTAATTAAGGACTTGAAATGGGTGTAAATAAGGACTTGAAATGGGTGTAAATAAGGACTTGAAATGGGTGTAAATAAGGACTTGAAATGGGTGTAAATAAGGACTTGAAATGGGTGTAAATAAGGACTTGAAATGGGTGTAAATATGGACTTGAGTGCTCATTTAATAGTAAAGATTAAAAGGAAAATTGAGTCTGGGTGAAAGATAAGTGTAGTTTTAATTTTAATTAAATAAGGTATCCATGAATTTAACCAAAAAAGTCGTGTTTTGGGTTAATTTCACCTTAATTTTATTTAAGTTTAAAGGTTTATCTCGATTTAGGTTTATCTCGATTAAGTTTAGTTTAAAGGTCTATCTCGATTAAGTTTAGTTTAAAGGTCTATATCGATTAAGTTAAGTTTAAAGGTCTATCTCGATTAAATTTAGTTTAAAGGTCTATCTCGATTAAGTTTAGTTTAAAGGTCTATCTCGATTAAGTTTAGTTTAAAGGTCTATCTCGATTAAGTCTAGTTTAAAGGTCTATCTCGATTAAGTTTAGTTTAAAGGTCTATCTCGATTAAGTTTAGTTTAAAGGTCTATCTCGATTAAGTTTAGTTTAAAGGTATATCTCGATTAAGTTTGATTTAAAAGGTATATCCTGATTAAGTTTGATTTAAAGGTATATCCTGATTAAGTTTGATTTAAAGGTATATCCTGATTAAGTTTGATTTAAAGGTATATCCTGATTAAGTTTGATTTAAAGGTATATCCTGATTAAGTTTGATTTAAAGGTATATCCTGATTAAGTTTGATTCAAAGGTATATCTTGATTAAGTTCAATTCAAAGGGTTATCCTGATTAAGTTTAATTCAAAGGTTTATCCTGATTAAGTTTAATTCAAAGGTTTATCCTGATTAAGTTTAATTCAAAGGTTTATCCTGATTAAGTTTAATTCAAAGGTATATCTTGATTAAGTTCATTTCAAAGGTATATCTTGATTAAGTTTAATTTAAAGATTTATCCTGATTAAGTTTAATTTAAAGGTATATATTGATTAAGTTTGATTTAAAGGTATAACCAGATTAAGTTAAATGTAAAGATTTATCCTGATTAAGTTTGATTTAAAGGTATATATTGATTAAAGTGTTAGTGACATAATTTTCGTCACCCACAAACTTAAAATGCTAAAAAAATCCTTGAAAAATCTATTTTATTATGATATGTTTACTTTTGTATTTGGTTTCGTAGAAATATGTAAAATTGCAATCAAAGTTTAGTGTTTGGAAAAGGCCTAGTTAAAATTTTGTTTCGCTTGATGACGTAGTAAGGAGAAACTTTCACTCTAGATGTCGCTCACGTGACGTGTCTCAGTCTAAGTGTTAAGCCTACTTTATTCATATTCGCGCGGCATTAGTAGAGTCGGGAGTCTCGGCGCGCGCGTTTGGCTTTTCCGCGAGATGCCGTGAGTGACGAAGCAAGGAGAAAACCCGCCAAAAATCTTCTTCGCAAATTTGCTTTTGCCCCCCAAATTTCAAGTTTTTAAAGTGTTTTTTTCTGTGTTTTACTTCATATTTAAATATTAATCAAGCATATTTTTGGAATCAGAAGAGTTTAAACTCTCAAAAAGTAAGGTTTTCTTTAGATTTGAGATAATTTTTAAATCACGTCGCTATTCTTTTAAGTTTGATTTAAAGGTATAACCAGATTAAGTTTAATTTAAAGGTATAACCATATTAAGTTTAATTTAAAGGTATAACCATATTAAGTTTAATTTAAAGGTATAACCAGATTAAGTTTAATTTAAAGGTATAACCAGATTAAGTTTAATTTAAAGGTATAACCAGATTAAGTTTAATTTAAAGGTATATCCTGATTAAGTTTAATTTAAAGGTTTATCCTGATTAAGTTTAATTTAAAGGTTTATCCTGATTAAGTTTAATTTAAAGGTTTATCCTGATTAAGTTTAATTTAAAGGTTTATCCTGATTAAGTTTAATTTAAAGGTATATCCTGATTAAGTTTAATTTAAAGGTTTATCCTGATTAAGTTTAATTTAAAGGTTTATCCTGATTAAGTTTAATTTAAAGGTTTATCCTGATTAAGTTTAATTTAAAGGTTTATCCTGATTAAGTTTAATTTAAAGGTTTATTCTGATTAAGTTTAATTTAAAGGTTTATCCTGATTAAGTTTAATTTAAAGGTATAACCAGATTAAGTTTAATTTAAAGGTTTATCCTGATTAAGTTTAATTTAAAGGTTTATCCTGATTAAGTTTAATTTAAAGGTTTATCCTGATTAAGTTTAATTTAAAGGTTTATCCTGATTAAGTTTAATTTAAAGGTTTATCCTGATTAAGTTTAATTTAAAGGTTTATCCTGATTAAGTTTAATTTAAAGGTTTATCCTGATTAAGGTTAATTTAAAGGTTTATCCTGATTAAGTTCAATTCAAAGGTTTATCCTGATTAAGTTCAATTCAAAGGTTTATCCTGATTAAGTTCAATTCAAAGGTTTATCCTGATTAAGTTCAATTCAAAGGTATATCTTGATTAAGTTCAATTCAAAGGTATATCTTGATTAAGTTTAATTTAAAGGTTTATCCTGATTAAGTTTAATTTAAAGATTTATCCTGATTAAGTTTAATTTAAAGGTATATACTGATTAAGTTTAATTTTAAGGTTTATCTTGATTAAGTTTGATTTAAAGGTATATATTGATTAAGTTTGATTTAAAGGTATATATTGATTAAGTTTAATTTAAAGGTTTATCCTGATTAAGTTTAATTTAAAGGTTTATCCTGATTAAGTTTAATTTAAAGGTTTATCCTGATTAAGTTCAATTTAAAGGTTTATCCTGATTGAGTTCAATTTAAAGGTTTATCTTGATTAAGTTCAATTCAAAGGTATATCTTGATTAAGTTCAATTCAAAGGTATATCCTGATTAAGTTTAATTTAAAGGTTTATCCTGATTAAGTTCAATTTAAAGGTTTATCCTGATTGAGTTCAATTTAAAGGTTTATCTTGATTAAGTTCAATTCAAAGGTATATCTTGATTAAGTTCAATTCAAAGGTATATCCTGATTAAGTTTATTTTAAAGGTTTATCCTGATTAAGTTTAATTTAAAGGTTTATCTTGATTAAGTTCAATTCAAAGGCTTATTCTGATTAAGTTTAATTTAAAGGTATATCCTGATTAAGTTTATTTTAAAGGTTTATCCTGATTAAGTTTAATTTAAAGGTTTATCCTGATTAAGTTTAATTTAAAGGTTTATCCTGATTAAGTTTAATTTAAAGGTTTATCCTGATTAAGTTCAATTCAAAGGTTTATCCTGATTAAGTTTAATTTAAAGGTTTATCCTGATTAAGTTTAATTTAAAGGTATATCCTGATTAAGTTTAATTTTAAGGTTTATCCTGATTAAGTTTAATTTTAAGGTTTATCCTGATTAAGTTTGATTTAAAGGTATATATTGATTAAGTTCAATTCAAAGGTATATCTTGATTAAGTTCAATTTAAAGGTTTTTCTTGATTAAGTTCAATTTAAAGGTATATCCTGATTAAGTTCAATTTAAAGGCATATCCTGATTAAGTTCAATTTAAAGGCATATCTTGATTAAGTTCAATTTAAAGGCATATCTTGATTAAGTTCAATTTAAAGGTTTATCTTGATTAAGTTCAATTTAAAAGTTTATCTTGATTAGGCTCTAAAATGTATGTCAATAAATAATTCATCTTAATTGCATTTTTAGTGGAGTTTTTGATTCTTATTTTACTATAAACTTTTGAATTTCGAGCCTATTAATGTACTTTGAAGATAATTGAAATTAACTTAAGTGTGAAATAGAAATATGGGGCTATATCAACAGCTATATAGTTTTAATATTAATTAACTAGTTCATTTAAAAGTTATTCGAGTTTTTATCCAAAATATGCATATATTATGTTTAAATTCACCCTAATTATACTTAATTGAGTTAAAATTAATGAAGGATTGTGGTTTGCAGTATTGATTTAGCTTATAAATTGAGCTTGTTTAGATGAGTTTTTGATTAGTTCCAACACATAGCCCCGTACTAAATTTGCGGTAACGTGAAGGTTAACAATAAAATATGTTGTAAGAGATCACTACAAAGTTTACAATGTTAATGAATGATGTGATTCCATAGTTTCGCTGAAATACCAGTAATTAAATCAAATACCTAAGCAATTCATAGCAATTCTGACAAATAAACGAATGGCAATGAGGACTGTGGAAATAGCGAATGTAACCCTCTGTTTCCCACATGGTTACGTTTAAAAAAATCTCCACATGTAATTAATTTGACTGACTAATTAAATTACGTAAAGACAATGTTCCCCTGGATTAACCAGCACCACTGTTACTTATATTTCTGAATTAAACAATCCTTACTTGGTAACAAATAATTTATATAACGAAATATCATTATATACGGACTGTTGCAACAGGAAAACATTGTTTTAACGAATGATGTCGTCCTCTACATTGGTTGAGTTTCAGGAATTATACCACACACCTTCACAATTAGTAGCATTTTAGTGAGATTAACAAATAATAAAACCCTGTATACCTCAAAGGAATGTTGAATTAACTGCTATAGAAACAGTTATTGTAACGGTTACGAGCTTCTGAAATTTTAATAATACTTCTAAAATAAAATAAAGATAAGTCCTTCAAGTAGCAGATCTTTTTCGACAACATACTGTTACTATCCTAAAGGTTAAAGAAAGATCAAGAAGCATCACTATTATTAAACTTATCCAAGTCTGTAAACCAGGGTGAGAAATAAGGCGGTGGCACTGGGCAAATGACCAGTTTAAAAATTGTTTTGACCAGTTTATTTATTAAATGCCTGGGGGTCCAGTGGTCACCGTGACCACTTTTAAAATTCCCCTTCTTTAGTAAAAAATAAATTCCCAGTAGTGGGTTATAGAAATTAATCCATTTCAGCGCAGCTCTGACAGTATGTAGAAAACTTAGTGGTCATTGACCAGTTTTTTAATTAAAACCCTTGGGCTCTACTGGTCAAATGACCAGTTTAAAAAATTTCCTTATTTCTCACCCTGCTGTAAACCAAAAACGTTGCAACATAACCTTCAGCTTAAAAACACGAGAGCGTAAGCCAAACTAGACGACACTGGAGGCTCGGAAGCTGGGTAAGTGTAACTGGGTTCTCCCTAGAATCAAGAATATATACAAATAAAATACATAAGAAACCTAAGCCTTGGTCTTAAAGAACATCCAAAAACCAATATCTTATAATATAATGAAATCAATTACCTTTAGTTTTCCTGGATTGCTTTATTAAACAAAATTTCGACCTGATAGCAAAGTGTTTCTTAGCAAGAGTGTTACAGAATATTTATAAAATGAAATAAATATTTTGAGCCGGTAAAATATTAAACAAGCGTCGACTGCTCAAAACAAGTTCAACCATGGACCCTGTATCTTTTTAAGATTCAGGCTCCATGGTTCAACTTCCACAGAATGAATCAAACTGAAAATGTCAACTTAACTTGTTATTTGGCACAAACCTAGGCCCTCCCTTGTACTCAATATGCTTGAAAATTGAAGAAATGGGTATCAGCGCGCTAACAGGTTAACCTGACGTTTAACTCAAGAGCCGTACTTCAGTAATTAACTAAAATTAACATACTTAGACTTAATTGTTTCTGATTAGACTAGCCGATCGCACACCCTGAATACTTAATTGTTAAATTAAGAGTATTCCGAAAAGTAACTTCGCTCTAGTTTTTCAGTTAGAGGTGGTTAAATATCACGAAAAACCCCATGTTAATCTCCTTAGGAAAATTGGTAAAAGCATGTGAATTTTGCTTTAACGTTACAAATAATTATAATAAAGCTTGAGTTAAAATCTATATCGGGGTTTTCAATTTTAATCCAACAACTACAACAGGCATAAATTATTCGAATTAAAAAATAATCTTCTTTATAGAAGACCTTATAGGAATTACCCTAAAAATATATTTACCACCACGACTAAGATTAAAAGCCATGCGTTTATTGCATGACCACTTTATCAGCTCATAGGGGCAAAGATAAGACTCTGAGCAAAGTAGCTTTTAGATATTGGTGGCCAACTTTAGTAAAAGGTGTCCAGGATTATGTTAGAGGATGTAACTTATGCCAAGAATTTAAGGCTAGAAATAGAAAGAAGCCAGGGCTGATAAAACTCTCAGAAATAACTAGTCCTTGGGATCAAATTAGTATCGACATAATGGGACCTGGGACCTTGCCCCCAAAGTATACACCATTATAATTACTTAATAGTCTTTGTCGATTATATGACAAAATTCGTGGAGATGATTAAACTAAGGACTATTACGGCTCAAACTTGTGTACAAGATTTAAGTTCATTGTTACTAGGGGGAGAGGTCCTGGAGGAATCTTTAGTGATAGAGGGTTCAATTTACTTTTGAAACTTTGGCTACAGACGTGCACAGCATTTAGAATTAATCCAAAGTTTACTACCCCGTACACGCCTAAGGGAAATCCCACCGAACGAGTAATTAGAGTAATAGGCGAACTTATATCTTTCTATGTAGGGAATCACCATGACAGATGGGATGAATCCCTAGACATTCTTCAATTTGCTATAAATTCTGCACCCCATGAAACCACGGACAGATCCCCTTTCTTTTTGAATTTAGGGCGGGAGCCACGTTTCCTTTGGGATTTAGAAATTGAAGAACCCATTCAGGACCCTGATGACCCCGGTCGTAATAAAGCTTTAAAAGTTCTTAAGGAACAATTAGAATTCAGTAATGAATTATCTAAATTAGCTAAGGCTCATCAAAAGAAATACTATGACCTCCGCCATGACCCTCTAGAATTTGAGGTAGGAACATTAGTATGGATGGAAACCCATCCTTTGTCAAGTACGACAGGTCAAATTATGAGAAAACTCAGTCTTAAATGGGCAGGTCCCTTTAAAATGATCGCCAAACATTCTCCTGTAGTCTACGAGTTATAGGATGCTAACTCAGGGCAGAATGTAAGAAAAGTCAATCTAGAACATTTGAAACTTTACTGGACAAATGTAGCTGTCTTCGACAATGCCAACAATGCATCCGCTTCACAGTCAGAAGTAGCAGATGATCCTGAGTCAAGCTTTTCCCCGGACGGTGGTCGCGAACACCAACCTACAAGGACTTCCTCAATAACATCATCTGATACCTCGACATCAACTACTCTGGACGATCAAGCTGCAGATCAACAGATCATTCCTGATATTCCAGGTGTACCTCGTCAACCTACTGACTCTGATAGTGAACCGGGCATGGCCCTATTTGAAGACCCTCCTCTCCTACTCCATACCAACCACGATATGCGATCTTTCCAGCTCAGTAGTCCATCTAGGGACAGTCCGCCTTCTGCGACAGGGGAGGCTTCCCCGTCTGATCAGGTAAAATCAGTCGCGGAAACTGAGCTACACAAATCAACTTCTAGTTTTACGGAAGAGATTCTAAAGCCTGAGCAGAATTCTAGTTTTACTGAAAGATTTTAACACCTGAACAGATTTCTCAGTCGCATTCCCAATCGCTGCGTGCGTCCGAAAGTTCATCGGCCACATTATCTGAGTCTATGAGGACTCCTAGAATAAACAGGGTTACCTTACCCGATGCTTATTTAGAGCCTTTTCGATTGGGATGGCGAAGAGAAGTGTCCAAAAGGGCAACGGTTAGGCCAGGAGGCCATGAAGTCGATATTTACTTTCGCCCTCCAGACAATAAAAGATTAAGGTCGCCTTACGAGGTCCAAGTTTAACTCCAGAACAAATAAAATAACAGACCTAAACAGGGAACATTTTTCCTTTACCCGAAAGCCAATCTCTGTTTTCCCATGGGAGTTTATCTCCCAAGCAAATAAGAGAAATTACTAAAAGAGTATCATTTTAGATGGCCGAAGGAGGCAGACCTTGGCCAGTTTATTTTGAGGCCCCCAGAAGGAGCCACGATTACAAAAAAGAACAAGAGATCACCTTGCAAATTGGAAGAAGCCCAGCGAATTTGCGATGAGTATGCAAACTACTGCCTCAATTGTGGACAAACGTCACATCGCCAAAAGGATTGTTTCATTCCAAAAAGGGGAAAAGATTCCCCTCTAAAATGTATTGATTTTGGGGGCCCACATTGGACAAAAGATTGTAAAACACCTCCTGAAGAAATACCGATAACCATTATGATTTCATCGGGAGAGGGACGCTCACTTGATATGGAGGACAATGATTCTGAACTTGAAACCCGTCCGGAACCTGAAAACCGTCCTATCACTGTATACAAACGTTTTAAAGAGGAAGTGCTTCGTCGGACCGACCCCGCTCCTTTTCCTCCTCTCCAAAACCTGCTCACTCCTACTACTCTTCCTCCCATTCCCCTTCCTCTTCCTCCAGCTCCTCGTCAGCCTTGGAGTCCTGTTGTGCCTCCCTCTGACGAAGATGATATATATTGGGAACGTTTCGGAGGAATGTGATGGATCCCTCGAATTCGGATACCAAGAGTACTCCTTGCAACCAAGATCCAACATGCAAAACATCCACTTATTTGGAGTACAACTCAATGCTGGCGTTGCCATAAGATTGGCCACCACGTAGTTTCCGATTGCCCCGGAGGGCACAGTAGAGAAGCCATGGCCCGACTCGAGCGGTTGGAAAAAAAGCACCCAAATTGAAACTCCTTGGATCTGGCAAGGTATATTTGGCTCCATGTTACATGCTCCTCCTCCTTTTCTTATAGTCTGTGATTTTTTTCCATAATGTTTGTTATTCCGTAGTCTTCTCTCGGAGAGAGCGTTTTTGTTAAGTTAAACCTGTTAACTTGTAAGGACAATTTCGGGTTTATCCCTTTCTTTATTAAAACTTAAGAGTTTTACTCTTCTAATTTTGGATAAACAAGTAAGTTGTCTTTTATTTATTTTATGGCCCTCGGGAAAATATTCCCTTCGTTAAATTATTCTATTGAGGGTTACAATGTGTTCCAGCTTTGGTTCTCAGCACGAGCAAACCCTGGTTCCTTGGTTGAAGTGATTTTGCGGTAATCTATAACGTCGTTTTAAGGGTGCTGACAACATACGAAGGAAATAATTTGAGACAAAAGACGAATTAAATTCTGATATTTAGGATTTAAAATCTCGACGGTTTAAATCCAGTAAATTAGTAATTCTATTGTCTGTTGGCTGCACGCACAAATCTACGTTAATAATCACAATTAAGCCGCTCCAACAAAGAGATCTGGGTTTGAGCTCGCTGACAACTAAAGCTGGAACAGATTATGTATCGAATAAGCTGCCGTCGGATATACGGAGTTGCTTATCCTCTAAGTGTGAAAAGAAATACCCTCAAGCACATCCTTTATCCCTAATAAAAACGGAAGTGAATTTTTAAAAAAATTGTGTTCTCTCGCGGAACCCATAATTACCAGAATTAAATTTACCATTACAATTAAATAAAATTACTTAAATAATAATTACAATATCAATATATAATTATTTAACTTTAAATCAGCACGATCAATTAATTTAAATTATAATTAAAAATAGATAGATGGCTGGCTATATAACTAGATTTAAAAAATTTACATCACTGAGGTTGGAGCCTTGGAGTAATAGTAACATAGTTTACAGACTAGGAGGATTCATACATTTACGAAAGGAGACCCAGTGAGTCAGGCCTCCTTTGGTAACACTTGAAGCCTGGCCTTCCTGTGTAAATGGTATGAGTCCTCCTAGTCTGTAAACTATGTATTCTCCCTAATTACCTTAATGTTCATTTTTTTGAGGAACTTAAGTTAGAGATTTTTTATTTTATACATTCTAACGTCATTTTTACCTTCAATACCTTTTATTTATAGTTGAGTAGCATAGTTTTTAGAATGATAACTTAATTTAAATGTTATGTCAGTTTGTAAATCTAGCTAATTGAATTCCCCCTTTCCCACAGAGGTTTGAAATTTAAATCTCTTGGGAGAGACTAGAGGTCGTTAATGTTTAGTGGGTATTTTCAAAACTTGGATTCATTAAAATTGAAATTCCAAATTTTAATTAAATACTTTTTGTTTGATACGTTCTGGGGTTGGCAACCAGTCTGGGTGAGTATGGGGCTAAACTTTACTTTAGCTCGCGCATTTTAAATACAGTTTTTTCAATAAATATGATTTATTCATGATTAATTATAGGCTAATTTGTTAAAATTAAGGTGCGGAAACTAATTAAAATATATATTTTCCATGTTTTTTAATATTTTACCCTTTACCTTTTGGTTCGATTATTTTAGTTTTCCAAATAATATCACACCTTTTCCAAAATATTGTTGTTTATCTTCATTTACTTCTCAAATAATATTACGCCTTTTCCAAGATATTGTTTATCTTCATTTACTTCTCAAATAATATTATGCATTTTCCAAAATATTTTATTTTGTTATCTTGATTTAAGTTCCGATATAATATTGCCCCTTTTGCCAAATTTTGATTAGGTTCAGGTAAGGTTAAGGTTTGGTTTGGTTAGGTTCATGTTTGGCCGTCATTTAAAGGTTATATTTTCAGAAATCCTTCCAATAAACTCTGCCGATATGGACGACAAAAGCTATGAATATATTGATTAAAATAGTTTCAGCAACTTAAATGTAATTAATTAACATAAAACTGGGTGCTACGGTCCATTACATTCAATTCTGGCCGTGTCTGGGCTCATTTGTCAGCAGAAAAATTTGGCATGCTAATATCACACACATCCTGTGAACTCTGGCCAACATTTCCTATCACTGGTTCATTTTCAGCTTCAGAGCAAATCTCTTCTTCTAACATTACATCATCAGCTTTAGATGTAGAGTCTAAATTACAAAATACCAAAGAGTTTCAAAATTAACTAACAATATATAACAAAAATCAGTATGGAGTAACTGATCTTAACAATAATATTTATTATTAACCCGACTGAGTGAGTCAGAGTACTGTCAAACAGTGTTGAAGGACAACCTATCAAATGAATTTTTATTTTAATATGTAATATCATGACCTAAAATATTTTTCTAAATTGGTATTTTCATAAAACCATTCTACTTAACCCAGACGAAATGCTTTGAACATATTCAAGTATGTTCTCTTAAGGACTCAGCTCTAGAACAGCGGTAAGACTTGAGGGGGTGTGACGTACTACTATCCCATCTGAAATTTCCCTATTACTTTGGTGACTAGTTTCAAAGCCAAATTATTTTTCCTTCTGTCACATCTTTTAAAAGCCTTATCTACCGAGGCTAAAGTTGTGTTTCAGGTTAAGTTTGGGGTTAATAGTAATAATATTATTAACCAGTCTGGGTGAGTATGGTCAAACAGTGTTGAAGGAAAACCTATCAAATGAATTTTTATTTTAATATGTAACATCATGACCAAAAAAATTATTCTAAATTGGTGTTATCATAAAACCATTCTACTTACCCGAAACGAAATGCATTGAACATATTCTGGCGTCTTCACTGGCGTCTAGTATGGATCGGGACGTCGCAGGTTCGCCTCCCGGCACCGACAGAAAAATAATTTCAATTGAAATAAAATACGTTACACCACCTAGGAATTGTAACTTGAACTATGGGTGAATTTGGAGTCGAAAATTCGCGGGAAATTTGAAATTCAAAAAGATTATTTATGACAAATTCATCAGGTCACAACATATCCAGCCAGCCGTTCAGCCAACAAAGGGCAGAACAATAAGTTTTCCAGCTCTAAAGAGCGGCAAAACTTAAAAAAAACCACCCGACTTACCCTTGAATGAAATTCCCCCTCCCCAAAATTTCTGAAACTTTGGTATGGTAATTTGGTCCCATCAAGACATCTCCGCTCATGGGAAAATAATTTATTTAACATTAGAGTATCATGTCAAATTAAAAGGACACGATAAAGAATGGGACGCGGGATTAGAGATGAAATTAGGCTAGGGAAGTCCAGAAAGTCTTCTGAGGTTCAAATGATATGAAATCCTTGTCACATTGAGAATATGCATTTACAGACATTTTTTTTATTTAATAAATTTTCTTTATCTTTAATACTCTTAAAGAATCAAATATAAAAATAAACAAAATAGAGAATATTGTTATGATCGGGAAAGTATCTATTATAATTCCTATCATGGCATGAAAACACTTTTTTACGCAGGTACATAAGTAGCATATGAATACTTTTGAGCAAGTTTTACTTCTTTGATGAAATCTCAGTTTAATCTTGACTTTCTATTTTGCTTTCTTCATCGGACCTGAGGGAATTATGTGATTGTAGCTATCATAAGTTCATAAGATATGTTTGGCCATAAGTTTGACGCAGGTTAGAAGTGACGTAGGTCATAGATTCTCGTAAAGCGACGCCTGGTGAATTACTATTGAGAATTGACTTCACTCGGTTTTGCAGTCCATCTTCCTATTTAGTCTGTACTAAGCCTTTGACAGCGTCTCACCAGGGTCGCTTTACGAGAATCTATGACCTACGTCACTACACGACAAGCTCTCAGTAACCAGTGACAAACATCATTTGCATAAGCGCTCATGAGAAAAACCATTTAGAATTGAACAAACTCGAGGAAAAGTGCCATTCGAGAATTGAACTACGGATCGAGTTTCATACTAACAACAAAACCTCTGGTATTCCCTCTTGACGAGGTCCGCCTTCCGTTTAAAGTTGCTGGTTAGCACTTTCGGTTGGCATTTTGATGCTATCAAGAATTTTCTGAAGTAATGCGGCATCTTTCCTTTACACCTGCAATTAAACAATTAACAACCTATCAAAGGTAAATTATGAATTATTTTAAGGACAACTGAAATCAGTACCTGTACTTGGACAGAAAGTGTAACGAAGTCAGTGGAACGGTTAATAGCATTTCTGGGAGCAGCACCTGTGGCACCCGAGCAATTGTCATTAGTAAATCTTGCAAACTTTGAACAGGGTTCGTCAGCATCATTTTCGCGGTCGTTCTGGCGTCTCTCTGGTCTGACGGGAACTTGAAACATAATGGATTCGCCTGATTAATAAATTAGAACCATCCCTTAGGACATAATTAGCTCTAAGTACTAACCACTCGTTCTACTTGTGGACGCGAAGCAGGCGTCTCTCAGGCAAATTGTTGAGGACGTCACCTCATTTTCAATAGGCCTCCCAGTCTTATATTCTACCTCACTGTTCTTGATGGTTTTTTCAATTCGCATTTGACTAGCGCAGACGAGAACCTCGACGAATTTACGTCCCAATTCGATCCCTCTGTTGGTAATTGTAAACGAAAGGTGAAATACCCGAATATAACCTGCTTATGGACTGCGGCTTAATCACTTGTGCTCCAACGTGAAGACAACATCAATGGCACGACGGTTCATCCCACCTTTGCAACTACTGTAGCACACAAAGACGTAGTTCAAGGTTTGGAAACCAATAAGAGGATCAGGTCTTTGCACAGTACAAGAACTGGTTGCGTGTTCTTGATAGATGGAATTTCCCTCTTGGCATCGGATGACGTGTTTAATGTAAGTAAAACCTTCGGCAAGCCAATGACGCGAATTTTGAGAAAAGAAATTGAGAAAATGTCCTCTCAACAAACATAATAATAAATACCTATATTTGTTTTATGGTTATCAGCCTGATGAGTCAGACATCTGACTACCACACTATTAACGTGTGCTGGGTCTCTGAAGTAAGCAGTGGCTCGAATGTAACTTCCTTCGGGAGGTAAAGGGTCATCGAAGAATTTTATGGGACATGGCACGTAAAAGTTCACAAAGAGTTTGTTTAGTAATTTAGAATAACTTTTATTTATATGTGTGAGTTTCGGATTAATTAAAACACCTGTGAACTTACAGTACAAGTTGTGCTTTTATTTTCGCTGAATCCAATGTTAAATGAGTATCTTCCAGTTTCAGTACTTTGCCGGAGCACAAAATTAGGAATAGTTATAAACCTCAAAATAACTATTTAAAAATATGCTATCAGAACTCACTGGCGAGATTGCAATCCTTGACAATATATAGGTATCTGTGATTGGTTTGATAGTAGTGAGGTAGACTCCTCTTGAGTATCGAAATTTCCAAAACCTTTGCCTTTATGTGCCAATGAGGTAGTTGAGCATGCCTAATTTTGATTCCACAAATCTTGGGAACAAGATATCACATCTTCCTGGCTGGACATTTTTCTTGAATCCGCAATGAAATAATTGAATTGGAAAATTATTTAAGTCAAAAGATAGTTTTGAAACGAAAATTTGTGTTTCCATTTCCCACATTTTTACCAGTTTTTCCCGAGTATTTCCGGTAATTTATACCCCAATATTTCCCGCAATTTCCCCCCCCCGACTATATTTCCCGCAATTTCCCCCCCCCCCCGACTATATTTCCCGAAATTTCCCCCCAGACTATAGCCACCTCCTTTAGCAAACCTTCCGACCTACTCAACTACGGTATTTAGTAGAGCTCGGCATTTTCGATCAAGTATCCACAAATTGGTGGATAACCGATTATTTATAAACAAATTTGTGGATTATAATACGATTTAACATGTAAGTTCTGTGGATAATTTTCGGGTATGGATAAAGATAAAATAAAGTGGATAATTGATCGAAAATGCCGAGCTCTAGTATTTAGAGAGGCCATCTTCCAAACTTACTCGTTTTTAGCTAGAACTCTAGGTCTGATTAGTCTATGCCCTTTTTTTCTTGACGCCTAGAGACTAAGACCGAGAATCCCTCCCTCCCAGGGTCTCCCAGAGTCCCAGCTGCGTGCCCTCCAGCGTCTGATTCTTGGCGCGAACTTGTCGATCGTAGTTAACACTACCGCTAACCTCATGCCGGTGTCTCTCAGTAAGTTAATTATTGAAGACAATTCGGACTGCCATCCGAAATAGATGAAAATTTAAGAAGTTTACCCGGGCTAGTCCAGTCGGAGCAATCACTAGGCTCATGCGTTTCCAATGTCAGATATTCATGGGAAGGGTTTAGTTAGTAGAGACATCTACGTTTTATTATACAGTTTGTGCAATTTTCTTTCTGATAAAAACCTTCAGAAGTACATTAGGGCGGTGGGAGCTGGTTTTATTTGGTCTTGATGGTTGTAAAGCATAATAAAACTTGTGCCTACATTCTGAAACTCAGAGATATTAAGAGTTTATTAACTTCATATATAAATTTGAAACAAGATAAACTTGCCTTAAAAAGTAACAACAATTGATTTCCTTGACCATAGTTTTTAATTATACCATAATAATTAATGCACTTTATCTGATATTAAGAAAATCCGAAATCATAATGTTAAACTCGATGGAGCTTATCATTAGGAGGTGGATAAATTTTTGCGAGTTAGACCCAAGGTTTCGCGACCAAGAGGGTACACTTTTTTCACAACCTAACATTACAGCACTAGCAAAGGCTGAAAAAGTATAGTATCTCATTTCGCGTAGTGTAAAGTTAAGTTGACCTTTTTGTATAGGTTTGAAAAAATCTTTTTAAACCACGCGCTAGCATCACGCGCCAGCACGTGCGACATTTCATTAAAGTTTCAATTCAAGTCTCGCGCTTAATTTCACCATTTTGATTCTCTAATTATGTTCACGTGATTTTTTAAAACCTTTTTGGCCTATTTTTGTCTTTCTAAGCCTAAGGTTAAGTGATCACAATGCAATAGATGGAGAATTTTTATAATATTCTTGTAATTATCAGCTACTTTAACCAACGTGGTTTCAACGAATATTTAGAATAATTTTTTTATACAGTGCATTCTACTTTCCGACAATTCCAAATGGAAGTTACAATTTAGTGAAATACAGAACAATATAATTATTGTTAAAGAAAGGTCGACTGAGCTTGACAATTCCAGAACCAATTCTTCCAAAAGAACGTTTTTCCCCAAAAAGGGACAGATATTATACAAAAACGAGTTTTGCTTCGCAGTCCTTAAAAAATGCATTTATACACAATCCTTGGCGACACTTTTTCAAACCCACAAAGGACCAGAAATTAAAAATTATAAAAAGAATTGCAATATGAAATTAAGTTTAATCGATATGAGAAATTGGGTTTTAATTGCGTAGTTCAAACATTTGTTATGATTAGAAATTTTACAACAAAAAGGGTATAAATGCGGCGTTTTGGAACAAAGAGCTAAAATCAAGGAAGTTTAAAACTCATACAGGGTGTAACAACACTCATAGTGAACATTTATTCTGAATGTATGATAAATGTCAGAAATACGACACTGCATTTAAAGTCACAAATCATAATGACGGGTCTAATTTTAGGATTAGTAAAGTGAAATTTTAATCGAAATAAGTATTCTTCTTACCTGTTCCACCCTGAAAAATTAAAATGCTAAAAGCTCATTTTGTATTTTTTCGCCTAAATTATTTGACATGGATAAGTTTTTACGAGAACAATTTCGTACGTGAAAATCTAAGCTCCCTTATCTCGAAGGTAGGGGCATGGATGAAGGATGCGCGTGCGGAAATTTGTTTTCACGCTATAGGATCGGCAACTCCCTATCTCGAACGACAGAATATTCTGTATATACTCTGTTACAACGTCGGTTGTCAGCACGCGCAAAGCTATTTCTCTATGTAACGTAGCTTTGTACGTGCTGTCAAGAGACAAAAAACTTCAGGATCTTCAGGATTTAAAATATCCGCGAGTTTTTTAGCTCGAGTGCACGGACCTCTAGACCTTAGTTTCAAATGCGTGTAGTAGACTGTATGCAATTTCACACGTATTTGAAACTAAGGCCTAGAGGTCCGTGCACTCGAGCTAAAAAACTCGCGGATATTTTAAATCCTGAAGATCCTGAAGTTTTTTGTCTCTTGACAGTACGTACAAAGCTACGTTACATAGAGAAATAGCTTTGCGCGTGCTGACAACCGACGTTGTAACAGAGTGTATACAGAATATTCTGTCGCTCGAGATAGGGAGTTGCCTATCCTGTAGAGTGAAAACAAATTTCCTCACGCGCATCCTTCATCCATGGTAGGGGTGTTCGGCCGTTCGCTTTTTTAAATCTTTCATTTTAAATCGAGGTCTAAAAAATTATTAGACCTTATCTATCGCAATGTTTTAACCATTTGGTTTTCGGTCGGCTAGCTGGAGGCTAGTTTCCAATCTTGCGTTTAATTACCTGTCATCGGTAATCTAGCTTAATTACTATGGAATTATGAGCTTTAACATAACAACTACCAGGGGGACCCTAGTCGCTAGTATTAGATAAGATATTGTCGTCTGCTACCATAGTTGACTTTATACTGAGATCTTTAATCTAGTTTTGGTTGCTTTCTGTCAGTTGAGCGGTGCAGTACTCTTCCTGTTGTGTTTGTATGTTGAATTAATCAGACAGGTTTGCTAACACTTAACAACATTTATTTGTACCAAAATCCTTATGTATTTATTAGAGATAACATTAGCGTGCGACTCATCCTTGAGCCAGTCGAAGAGTGTCTTTCTTTTTCCTCCCTCTCCCTTTCTTTCTCCCTCCTCCTTCCTACCCCCTTCCTTGCTTATCGCGCCATCTATTTATCCACATGCATACTAATATTTTGTTACAACAATATCCCCCTTTTTTTTTTTTTTGTTTTGTACATGAAATGAGGATCGAATGATATGCAATGGTAGAGTTATTCGCGAAAGCGGGCTGGTTTCTGACGTTGACGCTGTGGACGTGTTCCTTGCGTCTTAGGAGTAGCAAGCGGTGCGTTGGAGCTTGGGTCGCCTGCTGCGGTTGCTGCGTCTATTTGAAGTTGACCAGGTGAACGTACCTCCTGTGGATCTGATGGTTCAGTCGTGGTGACGTGCGGTTCAGTTGTAACTGCTGGTGGTTCTGCCATGGCTGCCTCTGTAGGTGCTGCAGCGAGTTCAAGAAATATCGGCATTCTGGGTAGTAAAACTGGTAACCCAATTCCTAGTCTCGGATTGGAGATTTCTTGCGTTTCCGCCGGCGGTGCTTCCGTGTCGGTAGCTGAGCTATTGTCTGGATCTGGTGCTCGTCGGCGAAGTTGATTATGGTGTCTCCTTATGGTTCCTTGGGCCGTCTCGACCTCGCACATGGTTTGACCAAGTAACTTCGTGATTGTTCCTTTAAACCACTTGGGGCCTCTACCGAAATTTCTGGCGTGTACAGGATCGGATAGTTTGAAATGCTTGTTTTCAGAATCTGCAGATTGTGAAACGTCTGGTGTCTCCGTCCTTTTGTGGAACTTCTTCGTTGGGTGAAATATGTCGAGTCGCGACATTATCTGGCGTCCCAGCAGGAGCTCCGCTGGTGATTTCCCTGATACGTTAGGAGTTCTCCTATGGTTTAACAGGATACGGGCTAGTCTAGTTTCCAAAGTTCCCGCCTTGAAAGTGTCTAACCCTTCGTGTAAGGTATCGATGGCTTGTTGACTGATCTTCTTTAGCGAGTCTTTAACAGTACGGACGGTGCGCTCTGCCTGTCCGTTGCTTGCAGGGTGATACGGAGCTGTTCTTAAATGGGTTATGCCATTCTGCGCCGTGAATGTATTGAAATCTTCACTTGTGAAGCAAGTGCCATTATCGGTTACAATGGTTGGAATTATCCCGAATCTTGAGATGTGTTGTCGCAAGCATCTGATGACCGCTTCTGTCGACGTGGTTGTTGTAATATCCAATTCAATCCACTTACTATAGGCATCGACAGTGACTAAGATGTATTTATTTTCAATTGGACCTGCGAAGTCAAGATGAACTCGTTCCCAAGGTCCTGCGGGTTTCTTCCACTCGTGAAATTTTGCCTTCGGCATTGGTGCCGCATTTTGACATACGCTACATAATTGAACCTTTTGTTCAATATCCGTATTTATTGTTGGCCACCATATTTTCGCCCGGGCCAAACTTTTCATGGCTACGATTCCCTGATGGGAGCTGTGTAATTCTTCCAATAATTCGTTTTGACATGCCGTAGGGATGACGATCCTGTTTCCTCTGAGTATTATGTTATCGAAGTTTGAGAGCTCTAATCGTGCGCGGTGATATGATTCCAGATCAAGCGGTATTTTTCCGTGTGGCCATCCTTTTCGCATGTAATTTGCTACTAACTTGAGAATCGGATCTTGCTGACTGCAGATGTCGAGCTTTTTAACCGAGAGAGGGCCAGCATTTAGATCTTGTAGAAGAAGTACGTATTCTGATGGAACGGGTGTTACAGTAGCTTGTATTTTTAACGGCAACCTACTTAACGCATCCGCGTTTCCATTAAGTGAGCCTTTGCGGAACTTGATTGTGTACGTGTATGAAGAAAGTACGAGCGCCCAGCGCTGTATCCTGGCCGCTGCCATTGGAGGGATTTGGGTCTTTTCCCCAAATAACGTAACCAAAGGTTGATGGTCCGTATGTAATGTAAACTTTTTTCCGTATAAATAATCCCGGAACTTGGTTACGCCGAATATTATTCCAAGAGCTTCCTTCTCAATTTGCGAGTAATTTCGCTCGGCAGTAGTCAAACTCCTGGATGCAAAAGCGATTGGTTGATCTCTTCCATCTTCATTGACATGGGATATCACAGCGCCTAAACCTACTGGTGAAGCGTCCGTGGCAAGGTGTACCTCGCGTGATATGTCGTAATGTACGAGTAGATTTGATTGGAGAATGGAGGTCTTTGCGTCTTGGAATGCTTGTTTATGCGTCGCAGACCATGTCCACGTCGTTTCCTTATGAAGTAACTCATATAAAGGAGCTAATTTTGTACTATTCTCCGGTAGGAATCTTGCATAATAATTTAGAAGTCCTAGAAAAGAACGTAACTGTTCTAGGTTTTCCGGTTGTGGAGCATCCATTATGGCAATGATTTTACTTTCTTGCGGGTGGAGGCCTTCAGCATCAAGAAGGTGTCCTAAGAATTCCACCTGTCTCTCCAGAAATTTGCATTTTTCTTTTCGGAGTTTCAGACCGTTTTCCCGTAGTGTGGTTAATACTGCGTCTAGGCTTCGTAGATGATCGTCTTCCGTTCTACCCCCGATGAGAATATCATCTTGGAAGGGTGAAACGTTACGGTGATGTTGTAATACTGCTTCCATGTGTCGCTGAAATAATGCTGACGATGATGATATACCTTGAGGTAGACGTTTGTATCGGAAAAGTCCCTTGGACGTGTTAATCACTGTGAAATCTTGAGATTTTGGGGAAAGTTCCAATTGGTTGTAGGCTTCACTGAGATCGAGCCTTGAAAAGAATCTGCAGCCTGCCAGCTTGGAAAATATTTCTTCTGCTCTGGGCAATGGGTAGATCTCTGTATCCAGATTTGGGTTAACCGTAGTTTTAAAATCTCCGCAGATTCGTATTGCGTTTCTCTTAATCGGCTGCTTTCCGTCTTCTTGTACCTCTGGTTTACGTATCTTTTGAACAGGAACTATCGGTGAAGCGAAATCAGAAAAGGCAACGGGTTCCAATATACCCACGTTGACCATTCGTTGGAGTTCCTCCTCCACGTCTTCCTTGAGGGCGTAAGGAACTGTTCTCGCCTTGCAATATTTCGGAACAGCGCCCTCCTTTAGGTGAAGTTGCACCTTTACTCCCTTTAGTTTTCCTAATCCTGGTGAGAAAAGTTCAGCGTTGTTTTGCAATATGTTTTGTAGCTTGCTATTGGCATGTTCACTACTTGGCTGAAGGGTTTTGTATACTCTTGTTCCGTTGTATATGGAAGGTAAAATGTTTAGAGATGAATAGAGCCATTTTCTACCGCAGAGATTCGGTCCTTTTCCTTGTACGATTAAGACTGGGAGAATCGCGGTGTTTCCATTTGTGCTTACTGAGACTTTGGCTTGACCTACGACTTGTAGAACGTGACCAGTGTATGCCTGTAGTGGCGCCTGATTGAAAGGATGTATTTCTGGCTTGTTCGTAAGTTTATCATACCACATCTTTGTAATCATAGCATGTCCTGAACCGTTATCCAGGTCGAACGGAACAGTCGTATCATTGATCTCTAAGTTCAATATTTCGGCAGGCGGTACGTAGTTATCGTCCTCCGAGAACGTTGGGTCTGAGGTCATGACGTTGTAAACTGGAAATCCATACTCGACTGTATCGCTGGAGTGTGTACTTCCTTGATTGGTAGTGTTCTGTATATGATTACTACCTCTGGGTTTCCTATGATTGCGTGACTTGCTAGTTTTAGGTGGGTTTGATGAAGGATTTACTGAAGGTTTCAAACATGCTGCTGCTAAATGCCCCTTCTTTTGGCATCTATTGCAAGTCTCTTGAGAGTATGGGCATTCGTCAACCATATGTCCTGGTTTATTACATCGCATGCATATATACGTGTTACTTGCCGTAGATCGAATAGGCTGGTGACGTCCTTTTTGATCCATATTATTGGAGGGAATTTTCCGTTGATTATTTTTGTAATATCCGTGCTGTTGATTGGGGCCAACAGCGTTGATGGTGGAGCTTGTATTTCCATTAGAGTTCCATCCCTGTTGGATCTTCACTTCTTGTGTATTCTTAGAAGCAGTTTCCATTCCTTGAATGGCCTTGAGAACTGTTTCTAACGTAATGTTAGCGTCTCTCTCGCATTCCTCGAAGATTTTACTTTGCATAGCTGTATCATTTATTCCTAGAACGAGCTGCTCTAGTAAGCGCTCTTCCAAATTGGTACCCATTATGCAGTATCTCGTTAATCGCTTGAGTTCTGACATGTACGTTGCTAGAGACTCCCCCGCTTTTCGGACTCTTTTCGTGAAATGGAAACGCTCAACATATTTGCATGGTGTAGGGTTGAAATGTTTACTCATCTTGTCCATAAGTATGTCGAAAGATACTGTAGTTACATCTTCCGGTAAGACTAGATTTGTAAGTAGTGAAAGTTCGCTGGGGCCCAGGACTGTGAATAGTACTGGGGCCTTCATGTTATCAGGTACTCTGTTAACTAGAAAATGCGATTTTAATCGTATGGAGTATTGAGCCCAAGATTCTTTTTGGCTCTCGTAATATGGCAGTCTTCCTCCCTGTACTCTTGGTGGTTCTTCCTCCCGTTCTGCCATTCTGTATTATCTTCGCTTGCTTTGGTATGTATACGTTTTTGCTAAGCCTTTTTCCAATTCCTCCTGGACGTCTATGTAGTGTATTTAGGATTTCTTCGTATTTTGAATCCTTGTTGAAGTGTAAAATGAGGTTACGGGATTAAAACTTGCCTTAGTGTGTACACGAAATGCTAAGCCTTTCCCAGTCCCTCGTGGACATCTGTAGATGACTGTGTAAGTTGTATCCTTGGATTTCTTTCCGTATCTTGAATCCGTGGTTGTAATTTGCATGAAAATTGGAGCCAAAACTTGCCCTCGTGTGTACACGCGTTGCTAAGCCTTGTTTCCAGTTCCTCATGGACGTCTTCTGCTTCTGTATCTCCTTCAGGATTTCTCAGGGATCTTTTATTAATGCATCAGTTATGTAGATTAATCTGTTTACATCAATCCCATCTCCGTCGCCAATTTGTTGTGTTTGTATGTTGAATTAATCAGACAGGTTTGCTAACACTTAACAACATTTATTTGTACCAAAATCCTTATGTATTTATTAGAGATAACATTAGCGTGCGACTCATCCTTGAGCCAGTCGAAGAGTGTCTTTCTTTTTCCTCCCTCTCCCTTTCTTTCTCCCTCCTCCTTCCTACCCCCTTCCTTGCTTATCGCGCCATCTATTTATCCACATGCATACTAATATTTTGTTACAACACTTCCCTAGTAATTAAATGGTTTCTTTTATTATTTATTAATTGGTTTATATAGTTTATTTTACATGGTTAAATAAATGCGTTATGTTTGAGTTACGGGTTTTAATTTACTGCTAATTATCCCCACCACTCCTCAACATGGTAGCAGAGCGTGGTTAGTGGTCCGTCAACGAGTTACATGGGATGGCCACTGCAGTAGTTTAACAAAGCCCAATAATCGTAAACCTGTTCAGCATTGAAGACTACCGACTTAATTGCCAAGACAAGCCGACTGCCAAGGCTTAACTACAATAATGGCTGAAGGAAGACAGTTCAAGATGGGGCAGATAGTGAAGTTAAATTCTCACAATTATGCACGCTGGAAATATGAAATGGAACATAATCTTAAAGCAGAACGACTATGGAAGATAGTTACAGGGACGGAGTCGGAACTCAAAGAATCAGCGAAAAAGGCTGAATACGAGGAACGTGAGGCTAGGGCACACGCAACTATAGCCCTTAGTCTGGACGATGATGTTCGGGACACAATAATTGGTCATGATACAGCAGCTGCAGCATGGAAGGTGTTAGGGGACGCCTTAATGCCCAAATCCAAAGAAACAATTGGGAAATTATTCAAAGAGTTGGCCAATGCGGAATATCACGAAGATGAACCCATGAATACTTTTGTCGGAAGAATGACCAGGATTGGAGAGCAACTGAAGGATACTGGAAAACCTGTATCAGATAGGATCATGGCATATTTTATGATTGGAGCTTTACCCCAATCATATCAAATGTTAGCTGAAAATCTCTACCTGTTACCTGACAAAGACTTCACGACAACCCGCATTAAGGAGTCCTTAATGTCACAATATGGGAGAAGATTAATTGAAGCTGAGAAGGCTTCGACAGCAATGAGCGTACAGAGACCTCGACATACGAATCAGAAACCAGTCGACGATTATCCAAAACAAGAAACGGCAAGTAAATATAACAAGAAGAATTTTAATCATTCCAAGGTTCACTGGGGAATGTTACAAGTGTGGAAAACGGGGACATTAGGAAGCGGAATGTAGAAGTCAGGCTAAAACCAAATTTACAAGATGGCAATCGAATCAACGAAGACCGGATAACAAGGATGCTTTTTTTTGCAACTGCCTGTATTTCAAAACCAGGAGGATCAGACAGATGGGTAGTCGATACAGGAGCAACTCACCACTTCTGTAATAACCGAAGTTTGTTTTCAAACTACACACCTCAGAGATCGGATGTTTGCGTTGGAGAAGGAGGGACCAAAGCTCTAGGCGTTGGAACAGTTTGGCTACGTTTTGGGAAGACTGATTTCTGTCTGAAGAATGTATTTCACACTCCTGGGATGCGACATAATTTAATATCCGGAAGACGACTTGACTTAGCTGGATACAATGGTCTGTTGAACAATTCCCACTTAAAAATATATCTCAATGGCAAATTCAAGTTTCAAGCACCGGTGTATCAAGACTTATACACTGCAGAAGCACAAGCACTGAAGATGGAACCGGTTGGCAAGATACCAGAGGCGAATCACTCATCAAAACTTGGAACAATGGATCTTTGGCATCAACGTCTGGGTCACATCAACGAGGATGATCTAAATCACGTAATTAAGAATGAAATGTTACGAGGGCTGAGTAAAACTCCGGGAAGTTTGGAACTCTGTTTTCCTTGCAAGTTGAGTAAAAGTACAAAACAACCTCACAAGTCACTTAAAGGAATCAGGAGGAGGAGTTACTTC
This sequence comes from Phalangium opilio, assembly GCF_054372755.1. Lineage (NCBI taxonomy): Eukaryota > Metazoa > Arthropoda > Arachnida > Opiliones > Phalangiidae > Phalangium > Phalangium opilio. Next base: position 2,579,909 of record NW_028324255.1, read on the forward strand.
AACTAGTCCATACAGACGTTTGGGGTCCTTCACCAGTCGCTTCACTGGGAGGAGCCAGATACTTTGTCATCTTTTTCGACGACTTCATTAGATTCATCTATATCTTTACGATAGCTAAGAAGAGTGACGTATTGTCTTGTTTCAAACGATATCATGTGAAGGCAGAAAGACAGACTGGGAAGAAATTGATGGCATTGCGTTCAGATAACGGGTTGGAATTTTGTAACACCGAGTTTAAGATATATTGCGATCAAATGGGCATCACGCATGAGAAGAAAAATTGTTATTCACCGCCAATGAATGGAGTTTCCGAACGCCTTAACCGAACTCTAATAAATATGGTCCGAGCATTCATGGAAGACGCAAAGTTACCAAATTACCTATGGGGAGAGCTTGTACATACGGCAGCGTACCTGAAAAATCGACACAGACATTCCTTACTGGGTGAGAGGGTACCCCTGGAACTGTGGACTAGACGAAAACCCGGCGTTTCTCATCTCAGAAGAATAGGCTGTTTAATGTTTGTAAATATAACGAAAGAAAAAGAAGCAAGTTTCAGTGTAGAGCTGAGTGTGATCTCTTGGTTGGGTACGCATTCGAAACCAAGGGTTACCGGTTCTGGATGCCGGATAGAAGAACCATCGTTGAATCGAAGCATGTGACCTTCGATGAGTCGAAACTTGGGGTGGATAATCTGAGAGGAGTAAATTTGAGTGGAGAGGAAAAATATCTGGATTGGTCGATGTTCAAATGGCATGAAAACGATGGCATGAACAAAACTTAGAAGACGGACACAACGAAGCACAAAACAATACAGTTCAACAAAACTTGGAGGATGGACACAACGAATCACAAGAAGAAACAGTAAATAAAGGGCTGGTGGATGGATGGTTTAGGGAGGTGTCGGTTCCTGTTGGTGGAGCGTCCAAAGGAAGAGTTGATATATACTACAGGAAGGATGGGTCTAGATTACGTTCAATAATGAGGTCAAGAAATACTTACGGAGAAATAAACTAAATGATGACATCAAAAAGTTTTGTTTCTCTCTGACAAACCTAACCACAAATTACATAACAGATAACCTACCATCAGTCTTACAAGTTCAAGGACCACAGGAGTCTGATGAGGAAGAATTCGATGACGCAGAAGATACTCTTCCTCAAGCAAATTGCGCAGAAATTCTAATACCAAAGAATTATGACGATGTTTTAATGTCCCCACAAAGGAAAAAGTGGCAGTCTGCCATGCAGGAAGAAATGGATACCCTAGAGGAGCGTGGGGTTATGGACAGAGTTGAAAAACCTGAGAAGAAGAAAATTATTGGCTGCAGATGGGTTTTTACTCTAAAGCGCGATAATAATGATGAGATTATTCGCTACAAGGCAAGGCTGGTAGCCCAAGGCTACAATCAAGTTGAAGGAGTCGACTACGACGAGACCTTTTCCCCTGTAATATATTTTTCGCTAATTCGGTTTTTCACCGCACTATTTATCGTCACGCTTGGATGGGTACACGCTCACATGGACGTCAAAAATGCATATCTTTATGGCGCACTCGATAATGACGTATTCATGAAAGAAGCACCTGGATTTAGTCTACAAGATACGTCGAAATGTCTCAATTTACGAAAAGCGCTGTACGGTTTACCACAGAGCGGTTGTCAGTGGTATTTAGAACTGTATATATTTTATCCCATCGAAAGCGATCATCATGGTCTACGTTGATGAATTAGCCGTGATTGCGGCGAACCAAAAATGTTTCGAAGATGTCTCTCATTTACTATCAGGAAGATACCAAATCAAAAACCTGGGTCCTATCAAGAAATTTCTTGGGGTTGAATTTATTATACTTCGGGGCGGTTCAATGAAACTTCAACAAACCAATTACTGCAGAGAATTGGCAAAACGATTTCAAGTGAAGATTGAATCGCCAGTATATATTCCCGCAAATCATAAGAACATTTTATCCAGAAGCGATTGTCCTGAGACGGAAGCAGAAAAAGAAGAGATGTCCAAATACCCTTATCGTCAACTCATTGGATGTTTGCTATTCGTAGCTCACCGTACTCGTCCTGATATACTACACACAGTTATATCTTTGTCTCAGTACAACAGTAATCCTGGACAGATACACTGGAATTGTTTGATACAGCTTCTACGATATGTCATATCAACATCAAGCATGGGATTGATATATCAACGGGAGAAAGATCCTCAGCTGAACTTTTACACGGACAGTGATTGGGGTTCCAATCGGGATACGAGTCGTTCCTGTTGTGGTTACATCGGGTATATCGGAAAGTCACCGTTCACGTGGAGATCATTTTTCCAGAAGTCAGTTTCACTTTCAACGATGGAAGCTGAATACGTCGCTCTTGCGGAAACGGTTACCGAACTCCTCTGGTTAAGACCTATACTTCAGGGTTTGCAAGTTTTTAAATTCAACCTGCTAAAACATTTACCGACTATACATTGTGATAATCAGTCAGCCATTTACTTTGCCCGAAACCCAGTTGAGAACAATCGGTCAAAACATATCGATATTAAATTAAATTTTATAGGCGAGAAACTAAATGAGAATATGTTCTGTTTAAAGCATGTATCGAGCAAAAATAATGTTGCTGATGTATTTACGAAATCTTTGCCTAGAGAAACATTTAAAAATTGTGTTAAAATGTTAAAATTGGAAGATTAATGTTATAGTTAAAGAGGGGGAGTACTGAATTATGAGCTTTAACATAACAACCTCCAGGGGGACCCTAGTCGCTAGTATTAGATAAAATACTGTCGTCTGCTACCATAGTTGACTTTATACTGAGATCTTTAATATAGTTTTGGTTGCTTTCTGTCAGTTGAGCGGTGCAGTACTCTTCCCTAGTAATTAAATGGTTTCTTTTATTATTTATTAATTGGTTTATATAGTTTATTTTACATGGTTAAATAAATGCGTTATGTTTGAGTTACGGGTTTTAATTTACTGCTAATTATCCCCACCACTCCTCAACAATTACCTGTCATCGGTAATCTAGCTTAATTACCTGTCATCGGTAATCTAGCTTAATTACCTGTCATCGGTAATCTAGCTTAATTACCTGCCATCGGTAAAATTGCTTAATTACCTGCCATCGGTAAAATAGCTTAATTACCTGCCATCGGTAAAATAGCTTAATTACCTGCCATCGGTAAAATAGCTTAATTACCTGCCATCGGTGATCTTGCTTAATTACCTACCATCGGTAATCTTGCTTAATTACCTGCCATCGGTAATCTAGCTTAATTACTTGACATCGGTAATATTAGCTTAATTACCTGAACTCGGTAGTCTAGCTCAATTACCTGCCATTGGTAATCTAGCTTAATTACCTGCCATTGGCAATCTAGATTAATTACCTGCCATCGGCTATCTAGATTAATTACCTGCCATCGGCTATCTAGATTAATTACCTGCCATCGGCAATCTAGATTAATTACCTGCCATCGGTAATTTAGATTAATTACCTATAATCGTTTATGTAGCTTAATTACGTGCTATCGGTAATTTTTCTTAATTACCTTTAATCGTTTATCTAGCTTAATTACCTATAATCGTTTATGTAGCTTAATTACGTGCTATCGGTAATTTTTCTTAATTACCTATAATCGTTTATCTAGCTTAATTAACTGCAATCGTTAATCTAGCTTAATTACCTGTAATTGTTACTATCCCTTCGTATTGAGGACGGCATCAGTTTCGAAATTATCAGCAAAATCGAATAATTATCACAAAAGTTATTTGTTAATTCCAATTTCTTCCTTAAAATTGTTTTATATACATATTAATATCTTTCAGTTTTTGCAACGAAAGAGAGTAAAATGAGATAAACGTCCGCGGTTTAACAGCGTAAGTGCAAGAAAGGCTTTCTCCTCTGCTTTATCCACGGTAAAACGCCGTAAGTGTAACAGTGCAACAATGTAAGTCAAAGCATGATTAAAAAACATGAAATTTAGCACTTAAACTTATTTTTTCTCAAAAACCTTAAATTTGATCCTAGAAAAAGGTTTATATTTTGATATAAAACCGTTCCCAAACGTAACAAACGAATATTTCATTTCAAAAGGGTGGCGACAAAATGACTAAATTTCAGAAAAACTCCATGTTATTTCTATGGGAAAATTTAACTGATTAATTTTATGGAAATGAAAAACACCCTTAGCAGCTTTATTTTTTATAAAATAAACTAATGGGTGGATCTTTTTGAAATATTAACCACATATTGAGGGCCCGAATTGTAGTTCTGTGGAATTTTTTCGAAACAATTAGTTATATATATACATTAAGAGCAATATGAAGTCTTATCTAAGAGAGCTACCGCTCTCCTAGAATACTTTAGTGGCTAGTATTTCAATTTGCACTATGGGTATAGGTGGTATAGGATAGTTCTAGAAGGTTCGTTGTCAATTTTTATGGGCTAGTTCCTCTATTATTGTAGTTATTTTAAGCGGTACGCAACAATTTAGTCTCGCCGATTTGGTGTTGGGACAAATTGGTCCCGGAACAATTGGATCTCCGTACAAATTGGTCTCTGGACACGAAAGTCTTCATTTAAAAAAATATCACCCCTTCAGAATTTTTTAAAACACCCAAATTATACCAAACCCAACCTTACCTAACCTAACCTAACCTTATCTAACCTTACCAAACCTTAACTAACCGAACCTAAACTAACCTAAACCAAAATTGCCTTGAACAACAATTAAAAGTAAAGAAAATTTTTGAATGCGTGCATTGTCTCAAGTGCCTTTCGAATTACTTCCGGCCGTATTTTAGCCCAATGCCTCGGTTTTTATCATACTTATACATTGTTTAAAAATTTATTGAAAAAGTGATAGAACACTTCCAGTGCTCTGTATGTAATATTGTTATGAATAAAGATCCTTTATCTTTAATATGTGGCCACACTTCTTGCCAAACTTGCCTTGAACAACAATTAAAAGTAAAGAAAATTTATGAATGCGTGCATTGTCGCAAGTGCGTTTCAAGTGACTTCCGGCCGTATTTTAGACCATTGCCTTGGTTTTTTTCATACTTATACATTAATCAGAAATTCAAGAGGAAAGTAATTGAACAGTTCACCTGCCCAATTTGTCATAAATTTGTGACTGATTCGGCAAGACTAACATGTGGCCACAGTTTTCGCATAACCCGCCTAAAACGGCAATTAAAGTAGTAGAAGAAGAAAAGGAATCCGTCCATTGCACACAAGTTCTTAAGAACGACTTCTGGTTGTATTTTATACCATTGCCTCGGTCTTATAATACTTATACATCGTTTAAAATTTTAATAAAATGTCATAGAACACTTTCAGTGCTCTGTATGTAATATAGTTATGAATAAAGATCCTTTATCTTTAATATGTGGCCACACTTCCTGCCAAACTTGCCTCGAACAACAATTAAAAGTAAAGAAAATTCATAAATGCGTGCATTGTCGCAAGTGCCTTTCGAACGACTTCCGGCCGTATTTTAGCCATTGCCTGGGTTTTTTTCATACTTATACATTAATAAGAAATTTACGAGGAAAGTAATTGAACAGTTCAGCTGCCCAATTTGTCGTAAATTTGTGACTGATTCGGTAAGACTAACATGTGGCCACACTTCTTACCAAACTTGCCTTGTACAACAATTAAAATAAAGAAAATTTATGAATGCGTGCATTGTCGCAAGTGCCTTTCGAATGACTTCCGGCAGTATTTTAGACCATTGCCTCGGATTTTTTCATACTTATACATTAATCAGAAACTCAAGAGGAAAGTAATTGAACAGTTCACCTGCCCAATTTGTCATAAATTTGTGACTGATTCAGTAAGACTAACATGTGGCCACAGTTTTTGCATAACCTGACTTAAACGGCAATTAAAAGTAAAGAAAATTTAGGAATGCGTGCATTGTCGCAAGTGCCTTTCGAATGACTTCCGTCCGTATTTTAGAACATTGCCTTGGTTTTTTTCATACTTATACATTAATCAGATATTCAAGAGGAAAGTAATTGAACAGTTCACCTGCCCAATTTGTCAAAAATTTGTGACTGATTCGGTAACACTAACATGTGGTTACAGTTTTTGCAAAACCTGACTTAAACGGCAATTAAAAGTAAAGAAAATTTATGAATGCGTGCATTGTCGCAAGTGCCTTTCGAACGACTTCCGGCCGTATTTTAGCCACTGCCTGGGTTTTTTTCATACTTATACATTAATCAGAAATTCACGAGGAAAGTAATTGAACAGTTCACCTGCCCAATTTGTCATAAATTTGTGACTGATTCGGCAAGACTAACATGTGGCCACAGTTTTCGCATAACCCGCCTTAAACGGCAATTAAAAGAAAAGAAAATTTATGAAGACGTGCATTGTCGCAAGTGCCTTTCGAAAGACTTCCGGCCGTATTTTAGCCCAATGCCTCGGTTTTATCATACATTGTTTAAAAATTTATTGAAAAAGTGATAGAACACTTTCAGTGCTCTGTATGTAATATAGTTATGAGTAAAGATCCTATATCTTTAATATGTGGCCACCACACTTCTTGCCAAACTTGCTTTGAACAAAAATTAAAAGTAAAGAAAATTCATAAATGCGTGCATTGTCGCAAGTGCCTTTCGAACGACTTCCGGCCGTATTTTAGAGCATTTGCCTTGGTTTTTTTTAAAACTTATACATTAATAAGAAATTCTCGAGGAAAGTAATTGAACAGTTCACCTGCCCAATTTGTCATAAATTTGTGACTGATTTGGCAAGACTAATATGTGGCCACAGTTTTTGCATAACCCGCCTAAAACGGCAATTAAAAGTAGAAGAAGAAGAAAAGGAATCCGTCCATTGCACACAAGTTCTTAAGAACGGCTTCTGGTTGTATTTTATATTATTGCCTCGGTCTTATCACACTTATACATCGTTTAAAAATTTAATAAACTGTCATAGAACACTTTCAGTGCTCTGTATGTAATATAGTTATGAATAAAGATCCTTTATCTTTAATATGTGGCCACACTTCTTGCCCAACTTGCCTTGAACAACAATTAAAAGTAAAGAAAATTTATGAATGCATGCATTGTCGCAAGTGCGTTTCGAGTGACTTCCGGCCGTATTTTAGACCATTGCCTTGGTTTTTTTCATACTTATACATTAATCAGAAATTCAAGAGGAAAGTAATTGAACAGTTCACCTGCCCAATTTGTCATAAATTTGTGACTGATTCGGCAAGACTAACATGTGGCCACAGTTTTCGCATAACCCGCCTAAAACGGCAATTAAAGTAGTAGAAGAAGAAAAGGAATCCGTCCATTGCACACAAGTTCTTAAGAACGACTTCTGGTTGTATTTTATACCATTGCCTCGGTCTTATAATACTTATACATCGTTTAAAAATTTAATAAAATGTCATAGAACACTTTCAGTGTTCTGTATGTAATATAGTTATGAATAAAGATCCTTTATCTTTAATATGTGGCCACACTTCCTGCCAAACTTGCCTCGAACAACAATTAAAAGTAAAGAAAATTCATAAATGCGTGCATTGTCGCAAGTGCCTTTCGAACGACTTCCGGCCGTATTTTAGCCATTGCCTGGGTTTTTTTCATACTTATACATTAATAAGAAATTTACGAGGAAAGTAATTGAACAGTTCAGCTGCCCAATTTGTCGTAAATTTGTGACTGATTCGGTAAGACTAACATGTGGCCACACTTCTTACCAAACTTGCCTTGTACAACAATTAAAATAAAGAAAATTTATGAATGCGTGCATTGTCGCAAGTGCCTTTCGAATGACTTCCGGCAGTATTTTAGACCATTGCCTCGGATTTTTTCATACTTATACATTAATCAGAAACTCAAGAGGAAAGTAATTGAACAGTTCACCTGCCCAATTTGTCATAAATTTGTGACTGATTCAGTAAGACTAACATGTGGCCACAGTTTTTGCATAACCTGACTTAAACGGCAATTAAAAGTAAAGAAAATTTAGGAATGCGTGCATTGTCGCAAGTGCCTTTCGAATGACTTCCGTCCGTATTTTAGAACATTGCCTTGGTTTTTTTCATACTTATACATTAATCAGATATTCAAGAGGAAAGTAATTGAACAGTTCACCTGCCCAATTTGTCAAAAATTTGTGACTGATTCGGTAACACTAACATGTGGTTACAGTTTTTGCAAAACCTGACTTAAACGGCAATTAAAAGTAAAGAAAATTTATGAATGCGTGCATTGTCGCAAGTGCCTTTCGAACGACTTCCGGCCGTATTTTAGCCACTGCCTGGGTTTTTTTCATACTTATACATTAATCAGAAATTCACGAGGAAAGTAATTGAACAGTTCACCTGCCCAATTTGTCATAAATTTGTGACTGATTCGGCAAGACTAACATGTGGCCACAGTTTTCGCATAACCCGCCTTAAACGGCAATTAAAAGAAAAGAAAATTTATGAAGACGTGCATTGTCGCAAGTGCCTTTCGAAAGACTTCCGGCCGTATTTTAGCCCAATGCCTCGGTTTTATCATACATTGTTTAAAAATTTATTGAAAAAGTGATAGAACACTTTCAGTGCTCTGTATGTAATATAGTTATGAGTAAAGATCCTATATCTTTAATATGTGGCCACCACACTTCTTGCCAAACTTGCTTTGAACAAAAATTAAAAGTAAAGAAAATTCATAAATGCGTGCATTGTCGCAAGTGCCTTTCGAACGACTTCCGGCCGTATTTTAGAGCATTTGCCTTGGTTTTTTTTAAAACTTATACATTAATAAGAAATTCTCGAGGAAAGTAATTGAACAGTTCACCTGCCCAATTTGTCATAAATTTGTGACTGATTTGGCAAGACTAATATGTGGCCACAGTTTTTGCATAACCCGCCTAAAACGGCAATTAAAAGTAGAAGAAGAAGAAAAGGAATCCGTCCATTGCACACAAGTTCTTAAGAACGGCTTCTGGTTGTATTTTATATTATTGCCTCGGTCTTATCACACTTATACATCGTTTAAAAATTTAATAAACTGTCATAGAACACTTTCAGTGCTCTGTATGTAATATAGTTATGAATAAAGATCCTTTATCTTTAATATGTGGCCACACTTCTTGCCCAACTTGCCTTGAACAACAATTAAAAGTAAAGAAAATTTATGAATGCATGCATTGTCGCAAGTGCGTTTCGAGTGACTTCCGGCCGTATTTTAGACCATTGCCTTGGTTTTTTTCATACTTATACATTAATCAGAAATTCAAGAGGAAATTAATTGAACAGTTCACCTGCCCAATTTGTCATAAATTTGTGACTGATTCGGTAAGACTAACATGTGGCCACAGTTTTCATAACCTGACTTAAACGGCAATTAAAAGTAAAGAAAATTTATGAATGCGTGCATTGTCGCAAGTGCCTTTCGAATGACGTCCGGCCGTATTTTAGACCATTTGCCTTGGTTTTTTTTTCATACTTATACATTAATAAGAAATTCTCGAGGAAAGTAATTGAACAGTTCACCTGCCCAATTTGTCATAAATTTGTGACTGATTTGGTAAGACTAACATGTGGCCAGAGTTTTTGCATAACCCGCCTAAAACGGCAATTAAAAGTAGAAGAAGAAGAAAAGGAATCCGTCCATTGCACACAAGTTCTTAAGAACGACTTCTGGTTGTATTTTATACCATTGCCTCGGTCTTATCATACTTAGACATTGTTTAAAAATTTATTGAAAATGTGATAGAACACTTTCAGTGCTCTGTATGTAACATATTTATGAATAAAGATCCTTTAATTTTAATATGTGGCCACACTTCTTGCCAAACTTGCCTTGAACAACAATTAAAAGTAAAGAAAATTCATAAATGCGTGCATTGTCGCAAGTGCGTTTCGAACGACTTCCGGCCGTAGTTTAGCCATTGCCTGGGCTTTTTTCTTACTTATACATTAATCAGAAATTCTCGAGGAAAGTAATTGAACAGTTCACCTGCCCAATTTGTCATAAATTTGTTACTGATTTGGCAAGACTAACATGTGGCCACAGTTTTCGCATAACCCGCCTTAAACGGCAATTAAAAGAAAAGAAAATTTATGAAGGCGTGCATTGTCGCAAGTGCCTTTCGAATGACTTCCGGCCGTATTTTAGCCCTATGCCTCGGTTTTATCATACTTATACATTGTTTACAAATTTATTGAAAAAGTGATAGAACACTTTCAGTGGTCAGTATGTAATATAGTTATGAATAAAGATCCATTATCTTTAATATGTGGCCACACTTCTTGCCAAACTTGCCCTCAACAACAATTAAAAGTAAAGAAAATTCATAAATGCGTGCATTGTCGCAAGTGCCTTTCGAATGACTTCCGGCCGTATTTTAGCCCTATGTCTCGGTTTTTATCATAGTTATACATTGTTTAAAAGTTTATTGAAAATGTGATAGAACACTTTCAGTGCTCTGTATGTAATATAGTTATGAATAAAGATCCTTTATCTTTAATATGTTGCCACCACACTTCTTGCCAAACTTGCCTTGAACAACAATTAAAAGTAAAGAAAATTTATGAATGCGTGCATTGTCGCAAGTGCCTTTCGAATGACTTCCGCCCGTATTTTAACCATTGCCTGGATTTTTCTCATACTTATACATTAATCAAAAATTCAAGAGGAAAGTAATTGAACAGTTCACCTGCCCAATTTGTCATAAAGTTGTGACTGATTCGGTAAGTCTAACATGTGGCCACAGTTTTCGCATAACCCGCCTTAAACGGCTATTAAAAGTAAAGAAAATTTATGAATGCGTGCATTGTCGCAAGTGCCTTTCGAATGACGTCCGGCCGTATTTTAGACCATTTGCCTTGGTTTTTTTTTTCATACTTATACATTAATAAGAAATTCTCGAGGAAAGTAATTGAACAGTTCACCTGCCCAATTTGTCATAAATTTGTGACTGATTTGGTAAGACTAACATGTGGCCACAGTTTTCGCATAACCCGCCTTAAACGGCAATTAAAAGTAAAGAAAATTTATGAATGCGTGCATTGTCGCAAGTGCCTTTCGAATGACGTCCGGCCGTATTTTAGACCATTTGCCTTGGTTTTTTTTTTCATACTTATACATTAATAAGAAATTCTCGAGGAAAGTAATTGAACAGTTCACCTGCCCAATTTGTCATAAATTTGTGACTGATTTGGTAAGACTAACATGTGGCCAGAGTTTTTGCATAACCCGCCTAAAACTGCAATTAAAAGTAGAAGAAGAAGAAAAGGAATCCGTCCATTGCACACAAGTTCTTAAGAACGACTTCTGGTTGTATTTTATACCATTGCCTCGGTCTTATCATACTTAGACATTGTTTAAAAATTTATTGAAAATGTGATAGAACACTTTCAGTGCTCTGTATGTAACATATTTATGAATAAAGATCCTTTAATTTTAATATGTGGCCACACTTCTTGCCAAACTTGCCTTGAACAACAATTAAAAGTAAAGAAAATTCATAAATGCGTGCATTGTCGCAAGTGCCTTTCGAACGACTTCCGGCCGTATTTTAGCCATTGCCTGGGTTTTTTTCATACTTATACATTAATAGGAAGTTCACGAGGAAAGTAATTGAACAGTTCACCTGCCCAATTTGTCATAAATTTGTGAATGATTTGGCAAGACTAACATGTGGCCACAGTTTTCGCATAACCCGCCTTAAACGGCAATTAAAAGAAAAGAAAATTTATGAAGGCGTGCGTTGTCGCAAGTGCCTTTCGAATGACTTCCGGCCGTATTTTAGCGCTATGCCTCGGTTTTATCATACTTATACATTGTTTAAAAATTTATTGAAAAAGTGATAGAACACTTTCAGTGGTCAGTATGTAATATAGTTATGAATAAAGATCCATTATCTTTAATATGTGGCCACACTTCTTGCCAAACTTGCCCTCAACAACAATTAAACTTAAAAGAAAATTTATAAATGCGTACATTGTCGCAAGTGCCTTTCGAACGACATCCGGCCGTATTTTAACCATTGCCTGGATTTTTTTCATACTTACACATTAATCAAAAATTCAAGAGGAAAGTAATTGAACAGTTCACCTGCCCAATTTGTCATAAAGTTGTGACTGATTCGGTAAGTCTAACATGTGGCCACAGTTTTCGCATAACCCGCCTTAAACGGCAATTAAAAGTAGACGAAGAAGAAAAGGAATGCGTACATTGCACACAAGTTCTTAAGAACGATTTCCGGCCGTATTTTATACCATTGCCTCGGTCTTATCATACTTATACATTGTTTAAAAATTTATTGAAAAAGTGATAGAACACTTTCAGTGCTCTGTATGTAATATAGTTATGAATAAAGATCCTTTATCTTTAATATGTGGCCACACTTCTTGCCAAACTTGCACTCAACAACAATTAAAAGTAAAGAAAATTCATAAATGCGTGCATTGTCGCAAGTGCCTTTCGAATGACTTCCGCCCGTATTTTAACCATTGCCTGGATTTTTCTCATACTTATACATTAATCAAAAATTCAAGAGGAAAGTAATTGAACAGTTCACCTGCCCAATTTGTCATAAAGTTGTGACTGATTCGGTAAGTCTAACATGTGGCCACAGTTTTCGCATAACCCGCCTTAAACGGCAATTAAAAGTAGAAGAAGAAGAAAAGGAATGCACACATTGCACACAAGTTCTTAAGAACGATTTCCGGCCGTATTTTATACCATTGCCTCGGTCTTATAATACTTATACATTGTTTAAAAATTTATTGAAAATGTCATGGAACACTTTCAGTGCTCTGTATGTAATATAGTTATGAATAAAGATCCTTTATCTTTAATATGTGGCCACACTTCTTGCCAAACTTGCCTTGAACAACAATTAAAAGTAAAGAAAATTCATAAATGCGTGCATTGTTGCAAGTGCCTTTCGAACGACTTCCGGCCGTATTTTAGCCATTGCCTGGGTTTTTTTCATACTTATACATTAATAGGAAATTCACGAGGAAAGTAATTGAACAGTTCACCTGCCCAATTTGTCATAAATTTGTGAATGATTTGGCAAGACTAACATGTGGCCACAGTTTTCGCATAACCCGCCTTAAACGGCAATTAAAAGAAAAGAAAATTTGTGAAGGCGTGCATTGTCGCAAGTGCCTTTCGAATGACTTCCGGCCGTATTTTAGCCCTATGCCTCGGTTTTATCATACTTATACATTGTTTACAAATTTATTGAAAAAGTGATAGAACACTTTCAGTGGTCAGTATGTAATATAGTTATGAATAAAGATCCATTATCTTTAATATGTGGCCACACTTCTTGCCAAACTTGCCCTCAACAACAATTAAACTTAAAAGAAAATTTATAAATGCGTGCATTGTCGCAAGTGCCTTTCGAATGACTTCCGCCCGTATTTTAACCATTGCCTGAATTTTTTTCATACTTATACATTAATCAAAAATTCAAGAGGAAAGTAATTGAACAGTTCACCTACCCAATTTGTCATAAAGTTGTGACTGATTCGGTAAGTCTAACATGTGGCCAGAGTTTTTGCATAGCCCGCTTTAAACGGCAATTAAAAGTAGAAGAAAAAGAAAACGAATGCGTCCATTGCACACAAGTTCTTAAGAACGACTTCTGGCCGTATTTTAGACCATTGCCTCGATTTTATCATACTTAGACATGGTTTAAATGTTTTTTGAAAAAGTGATAGAACACTTTCAGTGCTCTGTATGTAACATATTTATGAATAAAGATCCTTTAATTTTAATATGTGGCCACACTTCTTGCCAAACTTGCCTTGAACAACAATTAAAAGTAAAGAAAATTCATAAATGCGTGCATTGTCGCAAGTGCGTTTCGAACGACTTGCGGCCGTATTTTAGCCATTGCCTGGGTTTTTTCATACTTATACATTAATAGGAAATTCACGAGGAAAGTAATTGAACAGTTCACCTGCCAAATTTGTCATAAATTTGTGACTGATTGGGCAAGACTAACATGTTTCCACAGTTTTCGCATAACCCGCCTTAAACGGCAATTAAAACAAAAGAAAATTTATGAAGGCGTGCATTGTCGCAAGTGCTTCGAATGACTTCCGGCCGTATTTTAGCCCAATGCCTCGGTTTTATCATACTTATACATTGTTTAAAAATTTATTGAAAAAGTGATAGAACACTTTCAGTGCTCTGTATGTAATATAGTTATGAATAAAGATCCTTTATCTTTAATATGTTGCCACCACACTTCTTGCCAAACTTGCCTTGAACAACAATTAAAAGTAAAGAAAATTTATGAATGCGTGCATTGTCGCAAGTGCCTTTCGAATGACTTCCGCCCGTATTTTAACCATTGCCTGGATTTTTCTCATACTTATATATTAATCAAAAATTCAAGAGGAAAGTAATTGAACAGTTCACCTGCCCAATTTGTCATAAAGTTGTGACTGATTCGGTAAGTCTAACATGTGGCCACAGTTTTTGCATAGCCCGCTTTAAACGGCAATTAAAAGTAGAAGAAAAATAAAACGAATGCGTCCATTGCACACAAGTTCTTAAGATCCTTTAATTTTAATATGTGGCCACACTTCTTGCCAAACTTGCCTTGAACAACAATTAAAAGTAAAGAAAATTTATAAATGCGTGCATTGTCGCAAGTGGCTTTCGAATGACTTCCGGCCGTATTTTAGACCATTGCCTTGCTTTTTTTCATACATATACATGAATCAGAAATTCAAGAGGAAAATAATTGAACAGTTCACCTGCCCAATTTGTCATAAATTTGTGACTGATTCGGTAAGACTAACATTTTGCCACAGCTTTTGCATAACCCGCCTTAAACGGCTATTAAAAGTAAAAAAGTAGCCCGAAATAAGCAGGTTTCAAAAACCCTGATATATTTCGTAGCCCGAAATAAGCAGGTTTCAAAAACCCAGATATTATCATATTTCTCTACCCCGAAAAAAAGCAGGTTTCATAAACCAAGATATTCCCGTAACCGCCAAAAAAGCAGTTTTCAAAAACCCAGATATATTTCGTACCCCGAAAAAAGCAGGTTTCAAAAACCCAGATATATTTCGTACCCCGAAAAAAGCAGGTTTCAAAAACCCAGATATTTATGTACCCCAAAAAAAGCAGGTTTCAAACACCCAGACGTTCCCAGTTCCCAAACACTAGGTTTCAAACACCCAGACGTTCCCAGTTCCCAAACACTAGGTTTCAAACACTAAGACGTTCCCAGTTCCCAAACACTAGGTTTCAAACAACCAGTCGTTCCCAGTTCCCAAACACTAGGTTTCAAACATCCAGACGTTCCCAGTTCCCAAACACTAGGTTTCAAATACCGAGACGTTCCCAGTTTCCAAACAATAGGTTTCAAACAACCAGACGTTCCCAGTTTCCAAACACTAGTTTTCAAACAACCAGACGTTCCCAGTTCCGAAACTCTCGATTTCAAACACCCAGACGTTCCCAGTTCCCAAACACTAGGTTTCAAACAACCAGACGTTCCCAGCTCCCAAACACTAGGTTTCGAACAACCAGACGTTCCCAGTTCCCAAACACTAGGTTTCAAACACCCAGACGTTCCCAGTTCCCAAACACTAGGTTTAGAACACCCAGACTTTCCCAGTTTCCAAACAATAGGTTTCAAACAACTGGACGTTCCCAGTTCCCAAACACTAGGTTTCAAACGCCTGGACGTTCCCAGTTCCCAAACACTAGGTTTCAAACGCCTGGACGTTCCCAGTTCCCAAACACTAGGTTTCAAACATCCAGACGTCCCCAATTCCCAAACTCTCGAGTTCAAACACCCAGACGTTCCCAGTTCCCAAACACTAGGTTTCAAACAACCAGACGTTCCCAATTTCCAAACACTAGGTTTCAAACAACCAGACGTTCCCAGTTCCCAAACACTAGGTTTCAAACAACCAGACGTTCCCAGTTCCCAAACACTAGGTTTCGAAAAACCAGACGTTCCCAGTTCCCAAACACTAGGTTTCAAACATCTAGACGTTCCCAGTTCCCAAACACTAGGTTTCAAACACCCAGACTTTCCCAGTTCCGAAACACTAGATTTCAAACACCCAGACGTTCCCGGATCCCAAACACAAGGTTTCAAACACCTGGACGTTCCCAGTTCACAAACACTAGGTTTCAAACAACCAGTCGTTCCCAGTTCCCAAACACTAGAATTCAAACATCCAAACGTTCCCAGTTCCCAAACTCTCGATTTGAATCCCAGGTGTTTGCAACCAAAAAGTGGGTCTAACGCCCAGATATTGCCAGCTGAAGACTACTGGCTTCAAATCCCAGATATTGCCAGCTGAAGACTACTGGCTTCAAATCCCAGATATTTACTTTTTTTCAAAACCGATTTTGAGTCCAAGATATTTCTATTATTTACAATTCAAGGTATATCTAAACTAGATTAAATTTCTATTTATTTGCAATATCAAAAACTATTCAAATCTTTATATGTCAAACATGTCTACTCATAAAAAACATCGCCATGAAACAAAGATTGCAAATTATATTTTTCAAACAAATTGGAAAGGAGAAGTTACGTCTGGCGTCACTCACAAAGCCAAACCTACCATACCACGATACTAAAATATTTAAAAAATCATTAAGCATTTATGGGATAAGTTCTTACGAAAATTAATAAATACTGGCATTGTAGTCAAAGACGTGAAAAATAAAAGAGAATCGTAGAAAATAAATTGTCTGAAGTTATAGATATTCAAATTTTCTTTTTTGAAGACATTATTATAGAACACCAATTATTTGAAATAATTTTTATCTAAGTTTTTCTCTAAAATTACTTTAGTAAAAATATTTTATCAAGATCCATGAGCATCATTTTAAAAATTGCAAGCATTTTCATTTTATTTCCTCTTGAATTTAGGTGTGACTGGAGAGGTTTTAAGAGCCATATACGTGTTTGAACTTTCTTAAAGACATAGTCAATATGGTAATTCCATGTTAACATTTCATTATTTGAGATAATTTACTAGAAAATAGGCCTAACTTTTAAAGAGTATTTGAAGCGCAGAATCCGAATATGGTTTCAGATTTATTCTATCTTTAAGCTTTGTCTTTTATTTCTGGGTCATTTAGGATTTGAATAGATGCTTTAATAAGCTTTCTTCTGATATATAAATTGACCCTGCCTTTCAGTTTCTAAGGCACTAAATTCACGTTTTTGCATTTTCACAAAAAATGATACTTCTAAAAATACTGAAATCAATCACATTTATTCCGAGAGCTCAAAATTTCTACTTATGACAGATGCATTTTTTCAAATTGTGTTTGTGCGTTATCTAAAGAAATTTAAGAATAGTCTAATTTTCTGAGCCTCTGGTACGAGAATTTTGCAAACATTTAAAGGAAAGCGCGGCTATCCTATTTTTAACCATTTTATCACTAGATCGCTCTGGCTCCAAAAAATAAAAGGCGGTACTTACCCTTGCATTAGTTCTTATTGGTCAGTTTTTTAACAACCACCATATACACTGTTAGAAAAACATGTTCTTTATTGAACAAAGTGGCGTTCATTGGAGTGTCCCCGTACGAGCACAGCGTTTTGTTCGATACAGAACACTAAACGAGTGTTCAAAACTGAACGCAAAAAGAGTGTTCAAAACTGAACACAAAAAGAGTGTTCAAAACTGAACGCAAAAAGAGTGTTCAAAACTGAACGCAAAAAGAGTGTTCAAAACTGAACGCAAAACGAGTGTTCAAAACTGAACGAAAAACGACTGTTCAAAACTGAACGCAAAACGAATGTTCAAAACTGAACGCTAAACATGTGTTCAAAACTGAAAATGTTCTCAGTTCTAAGCCGCACGTTACGTTGTTCAATAAAGAACTCGTGTTTGATTAACAAAAAACTAACACCTGTCCTATGGCGCGCGGGTATTCGTTCATAAAAGAATTCGTGTTTGTTCGATGACTTTCAGGGTTTCGTTTTTGAAAGAACTCGTGTTAAAAAACAAATTAGATTATTAGACATGTAAAAAATGAAATAATAGGTCAGGCAAGATTAACGTATAAAAATACATTAGCCTACTGATAAGAGGTCTTCTCGAACGTAAGGTTTATAAGTTAGTTCAGTTTTAGGGCTCGCATATCAGATTACGCCTTTTGAATTAGAAACCTAACCTAGTCATAGTTAAACATATTTTACCTCATCGAGTGACGATGACGTCACGGAGAGGTATTATACTGGACGTGTGTGTCTGTCACAGCGTTCGCAGTAGGCAAAAAGGAGCAAACGTTTACGCAGAAAGGAATTTTTGGCTTTTACTCCCACCGTTATGATTAAGAAGTACGCGGCGTTTGTCTAGGGCAACGAGAAATGTCTAGCCTCCCAATGCCAAGGCTTCCACCAAAGGTTAACACTTTTGCGGGTTTCCTGATCATTAGCTATTATTCAATCGCCTTATATATCCTAAATTTGCAAACATTGTTGGAGGCATAGGATTGAATTCAAACGTCAACAATAGCTTTGTTAAAAATTGTTTTAGAAGTAATGTTTCTTAAAACGGTTTAACTTGAAATAAGGTAAATTAATGACGATTAAAATAATTAAAATCAATTATATTTATTTTATTATTTAAGAAAAGCCTCTTTATTGCGTCTCGACTCGTAGAGGTTTATTTTGGTTTCCCAACTTTTAAATAAACTAAACGACGTGTAATGATTTTGATACTTACTAACACGCGTATAAGAATAAATATAAAGTAAATGTGCGTTTTACGCATGGCAAAAGTTATCCTGCCTTTGGGGCGTACATGACGTCATTATACTAACCTAAGCGACTAAAAATTGAACGAAATAAGGTATTTGAACACACCATAGAACCCCAAAACGACGCTTTTAAACATAACATCAACATAAAATTTAAAATAATTTTTTTGGTCGTATATACTCTGTGACGTCACTTTCCTCTCTTGGTTCCAAATTAAACAAACGAATAATTTTCGATGGAATCTTTGTTCACAGAACAAAAAACAATACCGTTTCATGTTCAACAATATTAGTTTAAAGCGAAATTTTGTAATCATAATCGAACGACCCACTTTGAACGATTCTAGTCCGCGACGTCATTTATTTTTTAAATTCTATATTGAACGAACAATTTAGAACGATTCTAGTCCTTGACGTCATTTATTGTTCTGGTTCTATATTGAACGAACAATTTAGAACGATTCTAGTCCATGACATCATTTATTATTGTTTTGGTTCTATATTGAACGATCAATTTAGAACGATTCTAGTCCTTGACGTCATTTATTGTTCTGGTTCTATATTGAACGAACAATTTAGAACGATTCTAGTCCATGACATCATTTATTATTGTTTTGGTTCTATATTGAACGATCAATTTAGAACGATTCTAGTCCTTGACGACATTTATTGTTTTCGTTCTAAATTGAACGAGTAATTAGTACGATTTTAGTCTTTGACGCCATTTTATGGTTTTGGTTCTAAATTGAACAAACTCTTAGTCATTGAACAAACCATTCAGTGCACTGAACAAATTTTGAGTTTTGTTCAATCTAGAACGCGACTATCTATTTTGAACGGATTGTGAACGCCTTTTTCTAACAGTGTAGTGGACCTACAAGTTGTGGTAATTTACCGAGTGCAAATACGCTAAGGACTGTCAGTCCGTCAGAGGAGCCTTTGGGGGAAATTTTGTGGTGAGTAAAATCTTCATCGTTGAAAATTGTCTCAATAGAAGTCGCCTTTCAAATCGTTTTATATGTTTGGCTATCTGTGATCCTTTGCTTCTATGGTAGATGGTATATAGCCTAGTACCAAGCAACCGGTATAGAATTAAGCCGTGACTCCGAGTTCGCGATATCCGGCATATTTTTAGTTGGATACTGGTATAGAATTTAGCCACGACTCCGAGTTCGCGATATCCGACATTGTTTTAGTTGGATACTGGTATAGAATTTAGCCACGACTCCGAGTTCGCGATACCCGGCATATTTTGAGGATATGACTTTTAAAAGTTAGTAAAGAATTATTATTGCCTAATTGTTACCAATCAAATGAATATGGCTTAAGAAACGTGAAGCCCTGCATTTATCTGATTGCACGTTGATTAATTTAAAAATTTGTCAACTTATCTTTCTGTAATAATAAGGTTCTCAAAACAAAGTAAGTATTGGAAGCGCTTTCCAACTGTTCCGGGATGAACGCTTTAAATTGAACATCAGTAATGAGGCTTTCATGCTTTTACTATTGAAATAATGGACCGCATCCAGCGTTACACCTGCCAATACAGTTCCTCGAAAGAAAAACTTTTCAATTGAAATACAATCGGAAAAATGTGACACGCTTGACCGAATTTCTATGTTGAGCCCCAAAACATACAGCCGAAATAAAACTCCAAAAAGTGAGTAATTGGATGTATTCAAGTTACCTTAACCAAAAATCTTTTCGAAAATTTTTAAACGTATTATACAGTTAGCACCACATTTAGAATATGGTGTAGCTTTAGAACCAAATTGCGAAACCTCTGAAAAGTTTAAAGTTGATTCAAAGAAATATTCTACACCAATTTACTTTAGAAAAAGTATTAAAAGAGCCAAAATGGACTTGAATTTGTCCCCAATGCGAGTTTTCAGCAAACCCTAGGTCTTTCTGCAAACAATCCTGTACAATTAATACTTCTGTTTAAACCCCAGATGTACAAATAATGAGGATAAAGATGACGAGGATTATTTGGAAGCTAAAAATAAGAATCGAATGGCTACTGTGGAAGAAGAGGAACTAATGGGCAAGGGTCTAGAAAACATAGAGTAAGTTGTTTAAGTAAATAGAAATAATACTTGTTTTGTGGACGGTTGAGTTTGATAAATATACCTTCCTCATTTCAATTTAGTGAGGAACATGAAAATAGACTAAATTTTTGAAACACATTTACGGATGGTGGAGAGGTTGAGGAAGTAGAGGAAAATGTAAGTTTACAGGTCTGGCCCTTCGGCTGTAACGTTTATAACATTAATAATTGCATTGTTTATCTTTCAACAGATGCCATCTGCATTTGGAGACTTTCTTGATAGAGAAGAATACGACTCTCTAATAATTGAACAGACAGAAAAGGTAATACTTCCAATATTAACCAATATTCCAGTCATAAATATAATAAACATCTTGCAGGAACCAAAAAGTATGGAGTGTAGTGAAGATGTTGTAGGGGAGCGAGATGACTTTGATCCATATGTCAGCACTGATTACGAGACCAAGTACATGGGTACCGCAGTTAATGTTATTTGGTGTTGCGGCGGGTTTACAAACAGCTCTCAGAAACACATTAAGGTAATAAGTTATAGTAGCATTTGCAGAATGTATTTATTCAACTTGTTATGATATTAATTCATAACAGGGTAAATGGGCGTTTCAGCCAGTAATAGATGGCTTATACTCCGGAAATCTTACAGTTGCATCAAGCATCCCTTTCTCAGGGAATATATATGGTAAAATAGCCATGTTGATGTGGACAGCTGGGATACTGCTTTTCAAGGACACCTACAACAAGTTAGTAAAATCCTCACTTCAATAAACAATCTATAAACTTCTATCAAATCCCCCCCCCCCAAGTCATAGTTTGCAGACTTGAGCCTCTATGAATATTTCAATGAAACATACAGGGATGGCCAAATTACAATTGTAATTTGTAATTGAATTACATTTTTTCTGAACTTAATTGTAATTGGTAATTGTAATTGAACAAATATTGTAATTTGTAATTGGTATTTTGTAATGGACGTTTTTAAAACGTTGAAAAAGTAATTCAATTGCATTAGTCAATTACAATTACAAATATGCGAACAAATGCTGAGGTAGTATGAATCAGATTCTCTGACTGAAATGGATCATCTTAAGTGGGTATGAATTTTGTACAGCATAAGGCTAGGTCGAATAGCTTCTTTGCAGTGTAAGCTACATTTGAACGCAATGAAGAGTAAATATTTTTCTCACGGTAGCTCTTGGCGTTCGAGGAGAGGGTAAGTTACCATATTGAAAAAACCTTGGTTTTCAATTGCCTTCATGATTTCTATTTCTGTGATGTGACTGATTTCGTAATTTAATTACGGATCTCTTGTTTATGGTACGGATTTCGTGATTTTTTATTTTTATCAATGATTTCGGATGAGTTTGTAGATAACTTCTAGTGGTAGTTGTCAAAAATGTGATTTCGCGAGAAGCGTACGGCATATCGTTGAATGACCGACCCCTCGAATCTGGTACTTTCCACTCTGGTTGACTTTCTATTGCATTTCCATTGCTCACTGAGTCAGAGTCACTGTTCACTGTTGAACTAATATTTTCTCCAAAGACTATATTTTGTTTTTCAACTGCAATCGATACCAAGACCAATTCAGAATTTTTGCACTCATTCGATCTGACTCCACTGATAATTTTCCCCATGATAAGCAATCTAATCTTTGTAAGGTATAACACCCCACTACAATCGTCCGCACCGGTGGAACTGCTTTTCAATTACGCAAAAATGGCCCTTAAAACACAACGAAGACATTGTTGAAAGTCAACAGATTCTATTAGTTTTTATTTTTGATAATTCGCGAGTTAACTCACAAATTAAATGCAACTTATTAATTTGTAATTTCAATTTCAAATATAATTCAATTAATAATTTAATTTGTAATTGAGTTTATCACAAATATGTAATTGTAATTTATAATTTGTAATTGAATGATTCAGAATTTGTAATTGTAATTTATAATTTGTAATTGTAATTTATAATTTCTAATTGAATGATTCAGAATTTGTAATTGTAATTAGTAATTTGTAATTTAAGGTTTTTGTAATTTGGCCAACCCTGGAAACATATGACCAAGACATCACATAAACCGTTTCGTTGTCATGGACAAATCATGGAGGTTTGTAGCTGCGTTCCTAAATTTATAAATGCTCTCACCATACAGCATATTTCTGGGAGTAGTCATGGTTTGGCTAAGCTATGCCGTTATGAAACATTCTGACCAAGTCATCATTGATCCAGTTGCGTAGTCATAGTCAAATCATCGAGCTTCGCCGTTATTCCATAAAGTCAGCCTTATAGACGTTATAAAAAATTCAGACGAAGGCATCATGGATCCAGTTGCTTAGTCTTAGTCAAATCATTGAGCTTCGCCGTCAGCCAAATTGGCAACGCAACTGGATCAATGATGTCTTGGTCTGAATTCGCCATTATTCCATAAAATCAGCCTAGTAGCTTGCTAATATGTATGCATGAAGTCATAGTTCGCTGACATGAGTCTCTATAAATATTTCAATGAAACATATGACCAACACATCACATAAACCGTTTCGAAGTCATGAACAAATCATGGAGGTGTGAAGCTGCGTTCCTAAATTTATAAATGCTCTCACCATACAGCATATTTCTGGGAGTAGTCATGGTTTTGCTGAGCTATTCCGTTATGAAAACTTCTGACCATGTCATTATTGATCCAGTTGCGTAGTCATAGTCAAATCATCAAGCTTCGCCGTTATTCCATAAAGTCAGCCTTATAGACGTTATAAAAAATTCAGACCAAGACATCATGGATCCAGTTGCTTAGTCATAGTCAAATCATTGAGCTTCGCCGTCAGCCAAATTGGCTACGCAACTGGATCAATGATGTCCTGGTCTGAATTCGCCATTATTCCATAAAATCAGCCTAGTAACTTGCTAATATGTATGCGTGAAGTCATAGTTCGCTGACATGAGCCTCTATAAATATTTCAATGAAAGATATGACCAAGGCATCACATAACCTGTTTCAAAGTCATGGACAAATCATCGAGCTATACAAGGCAACACATAATCCGTTTCATAGTCATGGACAAGTCATGAACGCCTACAGCTCCGTTCCTAAAATTTATTAATGCTCGATCTTGAGTCGAAAATGTTCTTTGACATTTTGTCGTCCGGGCAACTGTTTTCGAGTAATGATTTTAGTGTTTTAGGGATGACCCCTTAATTATATTAGCATTGTATTTCAGTTTCTTAAGTAAGTTTAAGGGGTCATTTATAAAATACTCAAATTATAACTCGAAAACAGTGGCCCGGACGACAAAATATCATAGACCATTTTCGACTCAAAATCGCCCATAGAACATCCCCCTTAATTTATGCCAGACTTATCAGAAAAGCCCTTTATGCAATTAAAATTTATTTACTTATTTTGTTATAAAAACTGCAAATATATGTCTCGTTTTGTTACATGGTTCGCATTTCTTATAAAACCTTCGTACAGTGAAGTCGTTGAGTTATGTTTTATCTGGTTTTTTAAAATTTACAGCGAGCTCCTATGTTAATCCCTTATTAGAAACGCACTGAAGTTTCTTAAATGGAAGAATTGGTTTTTTTTTAAATCGTCTAAATTATATGATAAAGTTGAAGCGTCACGAAAATGAATGTATGAGAGATATCGGACGTAAAGCGCACCGGTAAGTTGATTCCTTCTAGTCACATTGTAGTTTTTAAATCACCAAGAATTCAGGGTCTTTGCTAATGCTGTGCACGATGTCCGAAGAAATAGTGAATTAGCTCTAAACGATAACAACAGACAAATTAGTCGAATCCTGGATCGATTTCTAAGCCAAGAATGCGGCGATGTTCGAAATCATTTATTTACGTAAGTAAACTTGTTTTTAATATATATATTTAACCAAAAACTTTGAAAATTGTAGGTTAATTAACAATTTGTATGTTGAGTCGTTTGAAGCCCTTTTCATGGACAATGCCTCGTTTTACAATAACAATTTTCCTTTATTTTGAATGTTTGTGCAAAATATGTAAAAATTAACGCAGAATATATTTCAAATTTATCTCGTATTTTCTGCTTATTTAGATTACTCTATTACAAAGTTGCTAGATTGTAATTAGTCCTAGTCAAGTCTAAGTAAGAACGCGAAATTACATGGTGTTAATTAAACATAATAAATCTTAGAAGCATATAAACAATCATTAGAATAATTAAAATATTTTATAAGTTAGCAGTATATTTTGACATGATTCAGCTCATGTAACACCTTTTAAAGTAGCGTTCTGACTCAGAGTCGACTAGGACACGAGCCAAGTCATATCAAAATGTTCGGCTAAACTTATAAATTTCCTAAGTGACTATAATATTTGATTACAGCAATGATTTTTTATACGCTTATTACAACTATTTCACAAATACAACAGTTTACGTACAAAAAGAAAAAACTTTAATCAAAACTTTATCATTTGTAGTTTAGGGTCGATTAAAATGTATTCTTCGTGTTTAGATAATCAGTTGTATTTGTGATAAAGGTCAATTTATCAGTTTATTTTGACATGACACGGCTCATGTCCTAGTCGAGTCTGAGTCAGAACTAGAATTTACATAGTGTTAATAAAGGTGTCACAGACCACTCAGCAATCATTGTAGTTGAAAAACCGTTGTCATTCTATTCTTCCTGTAGAGAAAAACAGTTGTATTTGTGAAATAATTCAATTTATTAGGTCATTTTGACGTGACTCGGCTCATGTCCTAGTCGAGTCTGAGTCAGAACTGGAATTTACATAGTGGTAATAAAGATATCACAGACCTATGAACAATCATTGTAGTAGAAAAACCGTTGTCATTTTATTCTTCGTGTAGAGAAAAACTGTTTTATTGGTGACAAAGTACAAGTAATTTATAAGTTTGCAGTATATTTTGACTTGACTCGGTTCATGTCATAGTCGAGTCTGAGTCAGAACTAGAATTTACATAGTGTTAATATAGATGTCAAAGACCTATGAAAAATCATTGTATTCTTCGTGTAGAGAAAAACAGCTGTATTTGTGAAAAAGTTAAATTTATCAGTTAATTTTGAAATGACTCGGCTCATGTCCTAGTCGAGTCTGAGTCAGAACTCGAATTTACATAGTGTTAATAAAGATGTCACAGACCAATGAACAATCATTGTAGTTGAATAACCGTTGAAATGTTATTCTTCGTGTAGAGAAAAACAGTAGTATTTTTGAAATAGTACAATATAGTAGTTCATTTTGACATGACTCGGCTCATGTCCCAGTCGAGTCTTAGTCATAAGGAGATTTTACATGAATGAGAATAATTTTTAAGTAAGCAGTTCATATTGACATGACTCGGCTCATGTAACACCATGTAAATTCGCGTTCTGACTCAGTCTCGACTAGATCATGAGCCGAGTCATGTCAAAATGTACCGCTAACTTAATTAAGTGCTTATATATTTTCATTATTCTAATGGTGTTTTATACAAATTAAGTGAATATATATTTTAAATATTCTAATGGTTTTTTAAACGTTTATTATAACTAGTCAAGTCTGAGTCATAAGGAGAATCTACATGATGTTAACTAAAACATAATGGATCTAATAAGCTTAAAAAAATCCTTAGAGTT
Source organism: Phalangium opilio (assembly GCF_054372755.1). Taxonomy (NCBI): domain Eukaryota; kingdom Metazoa; phylum Arthropoda; class Arachnida; order Opiliones; family Phalangiidae; genus Phalangium; species Phalangium opilio. The sequence continues at coordinate 2,606,318 of NW_028324255.1, forward strand.
TAAAAACTGTTGTGATTGTGGGAAAGATTAATTGGTGTTTTAAGCTGTAACTAAATTTTTTGACTTGACTCTGCGTATGTCCTTTTGAAGGAATATGGATACGGACGATCCCGAGTCTATCGACAATGACCAACTTCTGAGATTAGAAGATTTCGAAAAGGAGTTGAAAGAATTTCAAGAAAAGTTTAATGTTAAAAATAGAACCAAACCAACTCCAAGTTTTGACCGCATAAATGAAATGGCCTTTTTAAGGCCTTTGGTAGAATTTTCCATAAAATTTCCACCACAGGAGCGGTGTGTGCTATTGGAAGAACCTTCCACGTCCAAGGGAGTCGGCTGGCGATGGATTGCGGGAAAATCCGTCGAAATTTCACAGATGTAAGTTTGAAAGTTTTATACTGTATCTTTAGGTAATTGTTCATTTCCTTTAGGAACCAAAAAGGATACGCCATGACGTTTGCCCGAAGGTGTAGCAAGTATTTTAAGCTTAGGGAAGAAGATTCTCACGCAGAATTAAAATTCGAGAATTTGGTTTCGACGTTGCTCGTGAAACTATTTGGTAAATTTGTTTACTTCTTGTGTTTTTTGTGGGTGGTCTTCAATTGGGAAATTGTTTTCGAACGATGGGATTTGGAAGCGTAATTTCAAAATTGTGCTTTTTCAGATTTGAAATATTCTTCGGTTCCTTCAAGAAAAGGCCGATCAACCACTCTTCCGGCTATTTGCATCCAAGGGTACGAAGAAATCAAGAGCAAGAACCCGAAATTTGCTTTAAAACTAAATTTGCCCTTCGAATACGTGAAGTTTTTCAAGTTCGCTAACGAAACCGAAACCCTGGCAAATAGTAAATACGAATTAATTTTTAATATTATAATAATGAAGAAAAGATCCAAAAACACGTGCGAAATGGTGTAAACCTCCTACAGTGCAGTTTCTAATGACACGTAGTAGAGGTTAACCGTTATCGAACGCGTATTGCTCCATAGTTGCACAATCCTAATTGTATTGCATTTTCTTTACAGGTATAACAGAGTCCGATCCAGAGTCTGATCGTGATTGTGATTTAACGCAAAACTCTGCTGAATTTTCGGGGAAACGATCGCTCAACACTGAAGACCTAATCCAAACGCTAGGGCAGAAAATAAGCGTAATAATATATGTTTTCTCTAGGTTTTTCAAATTAATAGGCGTATTAACTATTTTTCAGAATAGGCTATATCCTATTAGGTGTTGTTGTTTAATCTCATTCAGTTTAAAAAAAATCTTCTTGAGATTAAACCACAATGCAGTTTCTGGGATTTTGCGTGTTCTGGAAGATATAGCCTATTTTTTCGAAAGGACTTTTCAAAAGATCTTATATTTAGAGTTGAAATTTGGTTAATATTTTTTTGTTTAAATTTTCACCATAGGACGTTGATAAACTAATAGATCAATTAAAAAAACAGACTAAAATGGCAGTCGGCGAGAAAGCAAATTTAGCCAAATTGCTTTAAGAAGCAAAAAAGAAACGAGAGAGAGAAATCCAAGATGAGAGAGTTACTGTAACCTTTAGGAAGTTTTCAAAAGAAAATCCTGAAAAGAATGTGGAAAAGTTGAAAAATTTATTCCAGAAACACGGCAAAACGGTTGAGGAAATCCTGGATATCGCCGCCAGTGCTCTTAACTCTGACCAATCTGGTAAGTTAATATCATTTGTGTTGGTTGGTGTTGAATTCATCTAATGTAAATTGCGTTATTATAATTTAAATATTTTATTAATAATTTAATTAATTAAAAATACCAAGAAGAATACAACGATTCTGAAGATTCCATACAATCGAGAAGCTCATCACATGAATCGGATTTTGAAGAGGATGGTTCCTCGTGCTCCGAAGCCACAAACCCCAAGACAGACACTACAAAGATCGAATAAACCGTAGTTTTGGATTACTCGAAAGCAACTTCAGTTTCAAAATTCATGGGAAACTCACTTTTTTAGAAATTGCCTCAACGTCAGTGTCACAGTCGGATGAAACTGAAGCCGCCGTCTCGTCAATTTTAGTGAACCAGGGTGAAATGCAAAGTCCTACCTAGAAAACAGGTTATAAGCAGATTGAGATTGAAAGGTTCACCACATATTAATTGATCAATAACTTACATTACAGAAACTAGTCCTGTTGAAGTTGTTATGTCAGTAACTGCTGATACAAGCGTGGCTGCGAGTGAAAATATCAAAAGCGCGTTCACCGAAAAACCACACATGGTCAAAAAGAAAAATCCAGCAAAACAGGTCAGTATTACAGATATAAAACATGTACAAACTTTTTATTCAAGTTTTCAAAAAAACCTTTAACATAAGGTGCGTCTGCTTCCAAGGAACGGAAGAGAAAATCGGTACATGACGATCGAAAAAGTTCTGGACGGAATACCAATCACACAACTGGAACTAGGCCTGCCCAAAACAAAGAAGCCGTCGAGAAAAAGGAAGCGCGTCAAAACATAAGTTCTCAGAGCAAATCTCGAATATTAAAGCTTGAGTAACAATTGAGAAGTTTGACTGAAGCGCAATAATATGAAAAATAGAATGCGTACTATTTTTTGATAACATTTTCAGTATCATGTTAGTGATAATTTTTTTATTACTATGTGATCCTTTTTTCAGTAATTTCAGAAAGTATATTTTTTTGTTTGTGTTCAAGGTACTGCTAAATAAAGTTATTTATTCAAATTTTAGTTGCAGCGGAAATTTAAAATAGCCATAAGTTAAAGGGAGAGGAAAGTCAAGTGATTGTTTATCGATTCTTCGTCAAATTATAAGACCAGTCTGAATAGTGAAGCATTCAGGAAATACTTCCGAATTATTTTAAAATTCAAATTAGGTTCGAAAAATTCTCGTGGCACGCTCCATGCCGAATGAAATTGAGCGCGAGATTTGATAAAATTTGCACGCGATGTGAAAATCGTGGCGCGAGACACGGATCGTGCCACGAGAATCTTGTTAACAAAAAGGCAGGGTGTTAAGCGAATTGTGGGAAGTCCTTATTTTAAATTATCCTTAAAATCTGAACCTAAATAGAATTATAAAATCATCCGGAAGTATTTCCTGAATGTTTCACTATGCAGACTGGTCTTATAATTTGACGAAGAATGAAAAAAAAAATGACTCGATTTTCCACTTTACCCTCCCTTTAAGAAAATGCACTGAAAGGAAACATCCAGTATTATTTTTTTCGGTTTAAGTTTAACAAAAAAAATTATTAATTGATATTCTAATTAGTCACCTTTTCTAAGGAAATTTAAAATAGTCATGTGTAAATAAAAGACACTGTAAGAAAAAATTCATTATTATTTTTTTTGGTTTAAGTTTAATTAAAAAATTATTCACTGAAATTCTAGTTAGTCAAATTTTTTACGGAAATTCAAAATAATTATTTACTAACATAATTTAAAATAATTATTTACTAACATAATTTAAAATAATTATTTACTAACATAATTTAAAAATCATTTTGCTTTATTTTGTATATAGTTTTGAAATTTAAACCATTCAGTGTTATGTGAATACTATAGGTGAGGTAAAACTTAAAAAAAGTTGTCATAAATTAAATTTTTAATTCCTTACCTTTTCTACTGAAAATTTGTTAAGCCGTAATGATATATATCATCACGGCTACCCTAAATAATGCCTCTAGGAATTGGCCTCAGCGTCACTAGCGAAGGGTCTGGAAACTACTTCCTTAGATGCTGTGTAACTTACGAAGGTTGACAGAATCACCGTTAGATGACGCGGCCCTCGAGCCACCTGGTGGTGATTCTACGAACCTTTGTAAGTTACACGTTCTACATGGGAGTAGTTTCCAGATTCTCCGCTAGTGGCGCTGAATAGAAATAAGGCTAATTCCAGCGTTGTTAGCCAGGTGACGCTAGTGGGAATTATTGAAAACTCCACTATAAATAAGAGTTGCCCATCGTGTGTTTCTTTACACGCATCTTAACGGTTGCTGTACAACGCGTTGCCAGTGACTATAACCAAATATTCGAAGCTTTTTGTAAATGTCGTTTTATCCATCCCCTGGCACTAACTTGAAGAAAAATGTGAAAATTGACGGGTTTTTCGTTATTAGTAAGACATGGAATATATGGAATCCAATAAAGTGTCCCTGTGTTACATTTCCCCTTATGGTGTCAAAACAGCGAATAAGAAGCGTGGCAAAGGGATCAAGATACTTCATGGATTTCCGTTATGTTTACGCGATTCGACTTTTCGATGTGTGCGACGTTCTAATCAATTCATTTTTTTCCGAGGAAGAGGACCTCGAGTACAGTCCCCGACAAAAGTTTCTGGACATTTTCATTTGGCTGCCATTTTGTTCCTATTTGAGCTAGAGTAACAAAATAGGACTTTCTAGATAGGTTGCCTTCTCAAGATTATTTTAAAATTACAAATGACACTGTGGCGCTAATAGGGCGTTAGCCATAGCGGAAATAGTAAAGCCCCCCGATAATGACGTTACGAAATAATGCTTCAAATGGATCAATAATTCTATCGTTGCACGCGTCTTGTCACGTAGAATCCGAAACTCTTTTCAAATTGTAAATCGGTTCAGAAAATCAAAAGTTATGACAAAAAACGTGACGTTCAAAACAATAGCAAATAAGCCTAACGATTATTTATTTGTTCTATATCAACTTAGCTCAGTAGTAAAACATTACGATTAGAAAAACAAGATGTTCCAACCCAAGAATTTTTAGTTCCACACTGACATATGAGAAATGGGAACTTATGAATTAGACTCAGTCTTCGGAAATGGAGGATTGTTGGTGGCGGTTTGTAAACGTCTAAATATTTAGAGATTTGGATATGTTTAAAGATTTTTTATAATTTACTAGTTGCTTATACAGTGGGTGGATATTTAGGGATAATTCTTTTGACGGATATTTTACGGCAGACGGCGTTATGTGTTGAATTGGTATTAAAAGTTGGACGAGCCGCGGTATTGGATGATGGACAGTGTTTCAAGAATATACTTTGAGATGGTTTAAAGAGCAAAATAGGTGGCATGACTAAAATACAGGTGTAACAGAACTTATTTGACGTTCGGTAATCAATTTTTGGACGCCTGAGAATTGGATGTTGAGAAATGCTCTGAAAATAATATTGTGGGAATAATATTTCGACGGCAAATTCATGAGGATGGTTGAGAAGACATATTGTTCAATTCAAAGTGGATGAGAATGGTTTGAATTATAATAATATATATATATACAGGTTAAATTATACGCAAGTTCTTATGACATGAAAATATTTTACGACGTGGATAATTTTACCGTATTTCCTGCTTTCTCGGCTTTATTCTGCATGTTTTCTTATTCCCAGCACATTTTAAACGTGATAACTATCCCTTTAAACTTTACTTAAGAATTTGGTTTTTTGAAAATTATGGCTGTTTTTGGAACATAGAGCAAAAAAGAGAGAGAGGCCCTACAAACGATAAAAATCACAGCGTTTGCAATTGTGTCGTGTTTCAGCGTATGAAGGTTGCTCTATATATTTTTTAGCTTAGAGTAGAGCAGTTTCAATGATCATCGGAAAACAATCAGACTCAATAGCCTATACTTTTCCTGCTATAATATAGTCGGTAAGCGCCTTGGTTTGTGACATTGAGAATTTAGTATCTCAATTTTTCTATCGTTAATAAAAAAAATAAATTGAGTCTGCTTCCATTATTAACCTTGACTATTTCCCCTAAAATAATTTGATATTATTCTTTTGTAGTTTAAAGTTTACGTTTCATAATCTATATGGATAGAGGGACACTTAGATTTACACAATAATCTAAGACGCCTTGGATTTTTTACTTGAAATGAGAAATTTAACGGGCGCCCATGTATAGAGTTAAATACCATTTTCTTGCCCTGTCAAAGGTTGAAGCTTCTCCAAGGTTGTTCGGATAGAAATTTTATTTTATTTATGTATTTTTTCGCAGATGAAGTTTTACTGAAATTATTCAATTCAATTTCAAAATATTTATTTTTTACTTTTCACTACATATACATTACATCATGAATATTTAGAAAAGAATTCATCTTGAATATTTAGGAGAATTCCAACTTGAATATTTAGAATAAAAAATCCATCTTGAATCTTTAGTATTAACAGAGTAGAAAAAAAAAACAACCGGCGTTGCCCATCGAGATATATTATTAGGGTGTGACCCAAAATCCCCCCAGACAAAATCCCCCCGGACAAAATCCCCCCAAATCATAAGTAACGGACAAAATCCCCCCAAAACTCCTACTTGATGGACAAAATCCCCCCAAATCATATTTAATGGACAAAATCCCCCCAAATCATATTTAATGGACAAAATCCCCCCAAATCATATTTAATGGACAAAATCCTCCCAAATAATTTTTAATGGACAAAATCCCCCCAAATCATATTAAATGGACAAAATCCCCCAAATCATATTTAATGGACAAAATCCTCCAAATTATGTTTAAAGGTTAGGTTAGGTTAGGTTAGGTTAGGTTCAAATAATTCGTTGACACCTTTTTCCAAAATATGCTCCTTTTAATTAGCTACCACCTTTTCCAAAATATTCTCCCTTTAAATAGCTACCACCTTTTCCAAAATATTCTCCTATCAATTAGCTGCCACCTTTTCCAAAAGATTTTTCTATTAATTAGCTGCCACCTTTTCTAAAATATTCTGCTATTAATTAGCTGGAACCTTTTCCAAAATATTCTCCTACTAATTAGCTGCCACCTTTTCCAAAATATTCTCCTTTTAATTAGCTACCACCTTTTCCAAAATATCCTCCTTTTAATTAGCTACCACATTTTCCAAAACATTCTCCTTTTAATTAGCTACCACCTTTTCCAAACCATTCTCCTATTAATTAGCTGCAACCTTTTCCAAAATATTCTCCTACTAATTAGCTGCAACCTTTTCCAAAACATTCTCCTACTAATTAGCTGCAACCTTTTCCAAAACATTCTCCTACTAATTAGCTGCCACATTTTCCAAAATATTCTCCTTTTAATTAGCTACCACCTTTTCCAAAACATTCTCCTTTTAATTAGCTACCACCTTTTCCAAAACATTCTGCTATTAATTAGCTGCCACCTTTTCCAAAATATTCTCCTATTAATTAGCTGCAACCTTTTCCAAAACATTCTCCTACTAATTAGCTGCCACATTTTCCAAAATATTCTCCTTGTAATTAGCTACCACCTTTTCCAAAATATTCTCCTTTTAATTAGCTACCACCTTTTCTAAAATATTCTCCTTTTAATTAGCTACCACCTTTTCTAAAATATTCTCCTATTAATTAGCTGCCACCTTTTCCAAAAGATTTTCCTATTAATTAAAAATATATTTAATGTAAAACCATACAGTATGTCTTCTTCCAGTTCAATAGAATTTCGGTCCAATGGGACTATAATAAAATCGCACCTTTTGGCTACGTTCGGTTGAATGCGACACCACAAGCTGTGTCGCCAAAAAATGTGAAATGTGAAATAAAACAAACTGCTTATATTTGAAACTTCTGTTATATATTTCTCAGAGGATTTTCGTTGGGGGATTTTGTCTTGTTATAATGATTGGGGGCATTTTGTCTTGTTATAATGATTTGGGGGGATTTTGTCTTGTTATAATGATTTGGGGGGATTTTGTCTTGTTATAATGATTTGGGGGGATTTTGTACTACATTGGGGGGATTTTGTCGCATTGGGTTAAATGGGGGGATTTTGGCCGGGGGGATTTTGGCTGGGGGGATTTTGGTATACAATCATATTATTACATTTCAGGCCGCCATTTTTAACGAAGGTGGAAAATCGAGCTTCAAAAGACATGAAGTCAGTCTTACGGAAATTGGGAACCAGTGTTTTAAATGTTATAGATTCGGTTGAAACACGTAGACGCCGCCATTTTTCAAGATGATGAGGAATTGGAAAAATCTAAGAGCCCGCCTACTGCCTTTGAGTCCCGTCCCTGCAAAATTTCATACCTCTAGACAAAGCTGTTTGGACTAGGAGTAGAATATCAGTCAAATTGTAACTATAGATGTTAAGCATACAAGTTACTGAGGTTTACGTAGGCGTCCTTGTGATTTAAATTAAAATTTCGAGTTTAAAATTGAACTTGTTGTCTTAGATTAGTGGTGTCTTTCAAGTTTGAGTAATAAATGGTTTAGAGAACACTTTAGGACACGGGTTTGATTTGTTGGTTTTCGAGTATTGTTTCCGGTTGTAGTATACTTTTGACGGTTTATTTACTGTTCTAAAAACGCGATAGAGGTTTGCGTGCAGTTCAATGTCGCCATTTCGGTTATTGGAAGTAATTAGGTTTTAAATAAGATCACAGGACAACTTGTGTAATGAATTTTAAAAGAACTATACGATCATATTTAATGCTTTTTTTATTAAAACTTGATCAATGAAAAAACAGTTGACATCGCCAGTTATCATTTCAGTATTTACATGTGTGGACACCTTTCCACTAAAACCAATAATTATCCGTTAGAAATAGTTCCTACGATATTTATAATACAAGATTTTAAGAAAATTTTAATCAAATCTAATATTAGATCTAAACATACTCTAAAAAAATTACACAAAACCAGTTAAAGTTTTTACATGACGAAGTTAACGGTCTAATAATGTGACCAATATCCCTGGATTGATTTGACCTACAGGGAAGTTTTTTAAGCGTGATACTTGTGAGCAACTTCAAATAAGTTTAAAACCGTAAGATGAACTTTGGTGAGACAGGGTCTTTTTGAATGCTTCGCGAGGCACTTAAGAAACGTGAAGTTTCTTTTCTCTAAAAGTCTAAAGAGGCTTCAATTTGGAACAGAGCAGGGCTGTTGATTATTATGATTTTTTCAAATAAAACAAAAAAAGCTATTTTTTTATTTAAATCGATTTATTTGATTTTTCTTGAACTACTAGATAGTAAATTACCAACATGAAAAGTCTTGAGTCAAAACTAACCAAAAGGAAAATAATCATGACATTTAAGCAGCTATTGGATATTGTTGCTATTGAAATGCTTGTATAAAAAGACTAGCTTGACCGTTATTTCATTTCTTAGCCTATCCAGCAAGACAAACTGAAGTTCTGGGAAAAACTTAAACTGAAATTTAACAACACTATGATTCATTTTAATTATAGGTCTTTTCTAGTTAAGTTTCTTCTCGAGTTTCTTAACCTACTTCTTGGAATCTTAGAAAACATTTTTTAAAAATAAAAATATATTCTTGATTTTAATCAAATAATTTTTTTAAAAAAATCGCTTGATTTAAATCAAACAACCCTGGAACAGAGCACACAATTTAGACACTCGAGCAGTTAGAATGTGTAGTCTTTACGAATGATAAACGTTTCATCGTCGGACACGATGGCCAGATAATTTTTTAGAGGATGGATGTGCACCAATATATGCCCATCCACTCGAAAGGCTTAATGTGGTTTAGTAGGGTAAAAGTCTTAAAACGGAAGTTAAAGAATGCCATTTTTTACAACTCAACTTTCATAATTTCTCTATTAGGTGATGAAATGATCTTCAAAAAGCTGCGATATCAAATTATGAATGGTTTTAGCATTTTTAAAATATTCTAATTTTTACTAAGCGCTATTTTAGAGGAAACCTTTTCGTATATTTCTATGTAAATATTGTAGTAATATTGTAAAATATAATGTTTACCAAAGGTTCTACCGCTAAAAATTTTAAAAATCAATTTCTATTTATGTAAAAAGGCGGATCTCATGGCGAATTCCACTGGGTCCTCCCGGAGCGCTCCCATGGAGCAAAAAACATGGGAGGAGTAGTTGCCGGATCGTTAAAGACTGTTTTTCCGTAATTAGGGTCTCTCATTTTTATTGCTCCATGGGAGCGCTCCGGGAGGACCCAGTGGAATTCGCCATCAGTCTGTTTTTCCTTCCAAGGGTTTTTATCCTACTGGGTACCATAGGAGCATGGATAAAGAATTCGCGTGAGGAAATTTGTATTCACGCTATAGGATAGGCAACTCCCCTATTTCTGACGACAGCTTATTCTGTATAATCTGATTCAGCTTGGGTTGTCAGCACGCGCAAAGCTGGGTCTCTATGTAATGTAGCTTTGTTCGTGATGACAAGAGACGAAGAAAATAATAATTCTCTGGATTTAAAATATCCGCGAGTTTTAGCTCAAATGTATGGGCGGAAATTCTAGTAGGCTTCGAAAAAAGTTGAAGTGCCTCGACTGTCGAGTGTCGACTTCATAGTCGAGCCAGTGACTTTTAAAATTTCAAGTAATACTAATTTAGACTATTACAGAAGGATGTTAGAGTTAGTATTATAAATATTTATTACGTTTCTAAATCTTTTGGGAATCTAAAGAAATAATTTTCGCAATTTTTAATACCACAACGTTCCTTGATAATGTTTGAAGGACCCACCAATTGAATACATACGACTATGCACGTATTTGAAACTAAAGCCTACAGGTCCGTGCATTTGAGATAAAAATCTCGCGGATATTTATAATCCTTTTTTTTTTCTTCGTCTCTTGTCAGCACGCACAAAGCTACATAACATAGAGACCTAGCTTTGCGCGTGCTAACAACCGAAGCTGAAAATAGAGTATATACATAATAAGCTGCTGTCGGAGATAGGGGAGCTGCCTATCCTATAGCGTGAAGACAAATTTCCTCGCGCGCATTCTTTATCCAAAACAGAAGGCTGAAATTTGGCAAAGAGTTTCCTGAGACCCCGTGAATGGTATCCGTAATTCTAAAACTCCCACAAGTGTTCTTTCAGTGGTTGAACCTATTTTTTCCCTTGAAATGAATGAAAGTCAACGAATTAATTAGAAATAGTCCAATGCCTGATCTATTGCACTACCGGATTGCTGAAGTGTTTCGGATTATATTGATATTGTATTTTTTCTATGATGGGGATAATTATCGGGGGATTTTTCACTTTTCTCGGATAGGGTTAACAACCGAGGATTTTGTCTGGGGATGGCGGATTTTGTACAATTTCAGTAATGGGAGATTATGCCTGGGGTTCTTTGTCTTGGAAGTGTTTAGTCCGTATACCCATGTGAATCGATAAAACCTAAAAGGTATTTTTCAGTTCTTATATGTAAATCGAGATATTGAACCGGGTTTGAACACACTCCTGCTTTTTATACGTCAATCAATCGTATATCGCGGTTTTTGCATAAGTAAATGAACTGTCGTAAGTATACCAATACAGAAATTAGTACTGGAAGACCAATAAATCAAACCCATGTTCTACAATGCCCTCTATACCATTTGTTACTCAAATTTCAAAGACACCACTAATCTAAGACATCCAGTTTTTTTTACATTGGGAATGTCAATTTAAATCTTAACCACGTCTAGGAAAGGTCAGACACTTTTAGGCTTAACATCTATAAAACCATTCGTTATAATTTGAAAATATTCATGATACATTTTTCTCTATATATTCATATGATGCATTTTTTCTCAATATATTCATGGAGAATTTTTTTTCAAATATTCTAGATGGATTTTTCTAAATATTCATGATAGATTTTTTCTTAGTTATCATGATTGATTTTTCTAAATTTTCATGATTAATTTTTCTAATTTTTCATGATTAAATTCTTGAAAATATTCATGATGAGATTCTTAAAAATGTTCATGATCAAATTTTCAAAAATATTCATTATTAAATTTTTGTAAACATTCATGAATAAATTTTTGCAAACATTCATGATTAAATTTTTGCAAACATTCATGATAAAATTCCTGGATATTTTCATTAGTGAATAAACGTAAATCGTAACATCATCTCCAACGTAGGCAGGCACTTGTTTACCGTGATTATACACTTTGGCGTGGCTGATGAATTAAGTGATTGCCATGCTGCAAGCTTAAAAAACAAGGCAGCCTACCTACTCGGAAATAAAATACAAAAGGTATTTATTTCTCGTTTCATGGAGCCCAGCCCCTATTATTATTATTATTATTATGATGTTGATGACTGTGTAATTTCCAGTGAACTACTTATATAGTTTTTTATATACACATTAAAAATCCATTTCATTCATTGTTTGAAGACTACTTTTTTAAATACAACGTTCTCTAATTAACCTTAGATTTAACAAAAAATATATGGCATTCTAAAATTTAAAGAGATAGTTGTCTAATTTCAAAAGTGGTGGAAAAATTAAACTTCCAGACAAAAGGAGAAGTATTCGAATATCAATATTTTCATGTCATTAGGACAAGTGAGTCTTTTTAATTTAAATAATATAATAATTCGAACCATTATCTTCGGAGATTACCATCCATTTCACAATGAGGATTAATATTGGCATCCTTCTTCAAGAATTTGTCGTTGTTACATTCTTCTCCAATTCATGTCATCGTGAATCTTCATTCCCGATTCTCCGCTACATTTCCATGGTAGACACGTCACCTATTCTGCAAACTGGAGTTCTGCCACGATATTTATTCTCCAAGCACTCAAAACATTTCTTAAGAAAATCCAAACCAAACATTTTTATACCGAAAAGACACCCAATCATTATTTACCGAAAAGACACAAAAACATTAATCATCGAAAACCCACCTAGAGCTCGGCATTTTCGATCAATTATCCACAAATTGGTGGATAACCGATTATTTATAAACAAATTTGTGGATTATAATACGATTTAACATGTAAGTTCTGTGGATAATTTTCGGGTATGGATAAAGATAAAATAAAGTGGATAATTGATCGAAAATGTCGAGCTCTAAACCCACCCACCCGTAAGCTACACAAAATATTTTTTCTTTAAGAGCTTAAAACATTTACTACAGAAAAGCCACAGAAGAATTCAACCCAAAACGCAAACTTCGCGCATTATAGAATATTTGGAAAATTTTTAATGTCGAAAATCCTTCCACTTTAGCAATCACAACTTGCTTATTATTCCAAATTCACAGACTTAACACTACCCTGCACACAAAATCCAGAATTTCTACTTTCCAAACCGCCATCCAAAACCTTTATTTCTAAGTTGGAACCCTATTGTCCTTTTAAAATCGAGACCCTATTGGCAATTAACTAATAAATCGCCACATTACTGAACGTAATTCTTAAAACCTCATCTCTATAATTTCAGAGTAAAACTATGCTATGGCTTGAACATCCTGTTTTTCTGATCGTAATGTTTTTCTACTGAGCTAAGTTGATATAGAAGAAATAAATAATCGTTAGGCTTATTTGCTATTGTTTTGAACGTCACGTTTTTTGTCATAACCTTTGATTTTCTGAACCGATTTACAATTTGAAAAGAGTTTCGGATTCTACGTGACAAGACGCGTGCAACGATAGAATTATTGATCCATTTGAAGCATTATTTCGTAACGTCATTATCGGGGGGCTTTACTATTTCCGCTATGGCTAACGCCCTATTAGCGCCACAGTGTCATTTGTAATTTTAAAATAATCTTGAGAAGGCAACCTATCTAGAAAGTCCTATTTTATTACTCTAGCTCAAATAGGAACAAAATGGCAGCCAAATGAAAATGTCCAGAAACTTTTGTCGGGGACTGTACAGTCAGGGATCACTACACGATGTCTTGAAAACGCGCTTAATTTCTTAAATTTATCTGAAAGTTATTCTAGAAAGCGACAAAAAGTAAATCAATTTGAAGAAAAAGCTAAAGATAAATGTTTGATTTGCTTGAAGGACTACTCTGATGTGGGTGAAATTTTATCTCGCGAATAAATCCAACCTCCGTATAATACGAACCTTCGTTTCGCATTTCTTTCGTCGGCAACTGGACAAAGTCAACATTTGGAATATTTTGATCGCAATAAAATATTTATACAAAATAGTGAAAGCGTAATAGAAGTAGAGCTCGGCATTTTCGATCAATTATCCACTTTATTTTATCTTTATCCATACCCGAAAATTATCCACAGAACTTACATGTTAAATCGTATTATAATCCACAAATTTGTTTATAAATAATCGGTTATCCACCAATTTGTGGATAATTGATCGAAAATGCCGAGCTCTAAATAGAAGTTATATATATCATGTTGCTATCGACAGCGTTGAAGATTCAAAATACCTTTTATGGTCGAAGAAAGGCTTAGAAAGCATTCTCCATTATAAAAAACCGTCTTGGTTTGGACCAAGGCCGAAAAAACAATTGATTGAAGTTCAGATATTGAAATTTTTTTCTAGTTATTTTTATCCACTCAATCCTTAATCAATATTTAATTCAATCAACTGATTTTACTGTTAATCGATCTAGTCCCTCTAAATTAATTGAAAAAATTACATATCTACGCTTTTTCAAGAACAATTACATTTTCCGAAAACATTTTATCAAGAAATTAATTATTTTGAAGGGATTTCGTGTCGATGCTCACTAACTTGTAAGCACCTTGACCAACATAGTTTTAATTGTTGCTGGCTTGAAAAATTTTCAAGTTTGCACCAAAAGAAGTTTAAATCTGTTTTAAGTTGTTGATAAGACTGTCGTTTACAGTGAATGACGTCTACTTAAGACAAAGCAACAAAGTTTATCCTGCGTGGTTAAGGGTAAAGAACACATAAACAGAAATACTTCTCAGTACCAATGACTTGTTATATTCATTTCCCGCGGAGATAATATGGTTAAACACATCATTCATTACTAGTTATGCCAAGAAGGTCACATTTAACTCCGACACCCCCTCCCTTCCTCTATTTTCCCAATATTTTTTATAATCACCAGTGGTTCCAGTGTATGGGTCATCTGAGCCGTCGCAACACAATATATTATATTACCATATAGATCGAAACCTTTTCACATTAGTAAACGGTACATGACACTCCGGAATTGCCCGCCAACCTTATTAACCTAACACTATAAAACATTCGTGTACATGAATGGTTATGGTTATGGCTTGACACCCGCTAGCGCCCGAACGACCGATCACTCAGTGTAATCGGTGTACAGTACATTTGCAAGTGATTTTGGAAATTACATACAGAGAAACTAAAACACAGGTGTGATCCCGCCATTGGTGTGTTTTCCGAAATGATCTTTACGCTTGCTAAAATGATTACGCGTAATACGTAACCGGTGTAAAGTAGGGGGGTGACGTTTCAAATGAAGACTGAGTTATGACCAAGAAATTCTAAAGTATGGAAATAGAAATTCCAGTGCAACTTTACCTTCATAGAGGCGACAATAGAAATGTAGCATTTCGATATACGAAATTTAATGTATAAATTCGCGCAACACCCTGGTTTGGCATCAATTAAATATTTACATTTTCCATTTGAGTTATGCCAAAGTTCGCTTGCTCTTTTTAGACATCCAGTAGAACATTTCAAATAATCAATACTGATCCCTCAACACGTACTCCCTTCAAAATAATTAATTTCTTGATAAAATGTTCTCGGAAAATGTAATTGTTCTTGAAAAAGCGTAGATATGTAATTTTTTCAATTAATTTAGAGGGACTAGATCGATTAACAGTAAAATCAGTTGATTGAATTAAATATTGATTAAGGATTGAGTGGATAAAAATAACTAGAAAAAAATTTCAATATCTGAACTTCAGTCAATTTATAAACCTCAAACATTTCGTTTGTTTTTTCGGCCTTGGTCCAAACCAAGACGGTTTTTTATAATATCTGTTACTTCAGTCTTAATGTTATTAAATTTTGAATAATCATGTTTGCTTCATCGTCATATATTTGCACTCTAAAATATGACGGTGCATTCAAAAACCATATAGGCTGTTTTTTCCGGTGCCAAAAAAGACATCATTTAGGGTGTTCTTTAACCCCATTTTTATGATCAATTCAAGCCATTTGCTAATATTATTTGCAAGTATTAAGGAAATATTAGGCATTTTTGCACCATTTACAGTGGTTTTTAACATCTTTGTTAGGCAATCTGTTGAACTTCTAATATTACTTATTTTAATGGTGTTAAAAGTATGGAAAAAGTACGCTACCTCTGTCACATTATTAAACCAAGTTAAGTGAAATAGTTGTTAAATATTTATTTTTTCCATATTTAGCACCACGTTTATGGCGTAAAACAAACCGGTCAATACACCATTTCAAGTCACTGTTTACCCATTTAAAGACCTGTTTACAAATTTAAAGACCTGTTTACCCATTTAAAGACCCTATTTCCCCCGTTTTAAGGCCCTATTGACCCATTTCAAGTTAATTGTACTATGGTAATTAACCGCTTGCCTGCCTTACGACCGAATTCCAATTCGGCTGAAAACTACTGCAATTTGGCGGTTTTGGATTTGGTCTAATGGGACAAACATCTTGGCTTAAATTAAAATTCTATCTACGCCCGTTAACATCTGATTAACTTTAGTGGTTATGTAAAATGAGCAATAATCCCATCTATTTTGTAAAACATTAAGCAAAATTTATAGTTTAGAAGAATGAAATATTTTTAAATCGCAGAAATGCACCGTTATAAAGCGATTCGCTTATTTTAATTTTTAAGTCAAATTACGTAACACTGTAACGAACTTAAACGAAGTTTGAACATAGAATGAGTTCCCAAAAATAATTTTCTAACGTAATATAGTGCCAATGAAAACCCACATATTATTAAAAGCAAATATTTTTATTTTAAACGCTGTCAACGATAAAACGTTTGTTATTATTGAACTTTTTTTTATAAAATTTATAACATTTATAGGATAAACACGCCTACTATTAAGAGGTACAATGCTTGAAATTTGTGTCTCAATGACACGTAACCTAACTAACATATGCCTTACCTAACCCGACCTATAAAACAAGCAATATTTTCAACGTTTTTTGTTGAGGGACCTTGAAAAATAGGGTGTACCCCATATGAGCAGTTCCCTGTAGCAACCGCGATTCCAAAAAAACAGCGGAGTTTTTCAAAACTGCTGTTTTAGAAATAGCGGCTGCTGTTTTAAAATAGCAGTGTTTGTCTTGAGTTTCGAGCATGTCTTAACAATACAGTTATATTCTATGGTTTCAAACACAACCTTTTCCTTAATCATTTTATCAGGAATGTGACCTACTAACGGATCGTGTTTTTGAAGTACACTTAAATATTGTACTGTTCTTCAGGCTGTATCAGCTTACAATTCTCATACTAGGATAGAAAAATCATTCGGGAAAGGTTATATTATTTCGGAAGTAGATAATTGTAAACAGTAATTTTTTGGAAAAGGCATATTATAATTCGAGAAAGATTATTTTATTTCGGAAGTAGATAATTGTAAACAGTAATTTTTTGGAAAAGGCGTAACATTGTTACACCAATTCCAAAATATTACTAAACTAAATCTAACCTAACCTAACCTAACCTAACCTAACCTGACCTGGTACTATTTAGTTGAAATAATCAACTTTAACCTAACCAAATTATCCTTATCTGACCCAGTTCTTTTTGGGTTCATATAACCCAGCTGGGCCAGCTTACTCCATAATAAACAACTATAGTTTTTCGCATATCTGTTTTTCCGCTCTTTAGAGAACTGCTGTAACGGTACGCCGCGTTTACGAGAACTGCTGTATCGGTAATTGCTGTAATGGGTAAACCGCCATTTCGGGAATCGCTATTTAGAGAACTGTTGTTATGAGGACCGCTATTATGAAATCCGCTCATATGGGAACTGCTCATATGAAGGCTTCCCGAAAAATTAACGATTTTTTGGAAAAGGCCCGAGTTGATTAGTAATGACCAAATATTAATCTCGGTTTGTAAAATAAAAATAAAATTCTTATGCCATGAAATATTTTCCAATAAGCATGTATTTTTAAAAAATTGTGCATACAGACCTCAGATAGGTTTTTAAGTGATGTTTTAGAAAGTAAAACATGCTCATTATTAAAACCAATCTGAATCCATTACATTAGTTGTTGCCCAAAAGATTTCATTTGGATAATTTTAACGGCATTAACGTTTTTACTTAAAATCGTGTTCAGTCAGGATTGATATAATAAGAGAGCCTTCAACGTGTACAAACACAATAGGAAAGGTGGTGAAGTACCACTGAACAAGACTATAAATATTCCTGTAAATCAGGCGCATGGTCCTGAAAAGGGGTGAACAGGGGTTTGATATGAGACTAATAGTGGTTTTAAATTGGGACATGAAATGGGTGTAAATTGGGACATGAAATGGGGTAAATATGGACATGAAATGGGGTAAATATGGACATGAAATAGGGGTAAATATGGACATGAAATGGGGTAAATATGAACTAAAAAATGGGGTAAATATGAACTTGAAATGGGTGTAAATATGGACTTGAAATGGGGGTAAATATGGACTTGAAATGGGGGTAAATATGGACTTGAAATGGGTCTAAATATGGACTTGAAATGGGTCTAAATATGGACTTGAAATGGGTCTAAATATGGACTTGAAATGGGCCTAAATATGGACTTGAAATGGGTCTAAATATGGACTTGAAATGGGTCTAAATATGGACTTGAAATGGGTCTAAATATGGACTTGAAATGGGTCTAAATATGGACTTGAAATGGGCCTAAATATGGACTAGAAATGGGTCTAAATATGGACTTGAAATGGGTCTAAATATGGACTTGAAATGGGCCTAAATATGGTCTTGAAATGGGCCTAAATATGGACTTGAAATGGGCCTAAATATGGACTTGAAATGGGTCTAAATATCGACTTGAAATGGGTCTAAATATCGACTTGAATGGGTCTAAATATCGACTTGAAATGGGTCTAAATATGGACTTGAAATGGGCCTAAATATGGACTTGAAATGGGGGTAAATATGGACTTGAAATGGGGGTAAATATGGACTTGAAATGGGTCTAAATATGGACTTGAAATGGGTCTAAATATGGACTTGAAATGGGTCTAAATATGGACTTGAAATGGGTCTAAATATGGACTTGAAATGGGTCTAAATATGGACTTGAAATGGGCCTAAATATGGACTTGAAATGGGCCTAAATATGGACTTGAAATGGGTCTAAATATCGACTTGAATGGGTCTAAATATCGACTTGAAATGGGTCTAAATATCGACTTGAAATGGGTCTAAATATCGACGTGAAATGGGTCTAAATATGGACTTGAAATGGGTCTAAATATTGACTTGAAATGGGTCTAAATATCGACTTGAAATGGGTCTAAATATTGACTTGAAATGGGTCTAAATATCGACTTGAAATGGGTCTAAATATGGACTTGAAATGGGTCTAAATATGGACTTGAAATGGGTCTAAATATGGACTTGAATGCGGTTAAATATGGACATGAAATGCGGTTAAATATGGACTTAAGTGCTCCTTTAATTGTAAAGATTAAATAGGAAAATTGAGACTGGGTGAAAAATAAGTGTAGTTTTAATTTTAATTAAATTAGGTATCCATGAATTTAACCAAAAAAATCGTGTTTTGGGTTAATTTCACCTAAATTTTACTTACGTTTAAAGGTTTATCTCGATTAAGTTTAGTTTAAAGGCTTATCTCGATTATGTCTAATTTAAAGGCTTATCTCGATTAAGTCTAATTTAAAGGCTTATCTCGATTAAGTTTAGTTTAAAGGCTTATCTCGATTAAGTTTAGTTTAAAGGCTTATCTCGATTAAGTTTAGTTTAAAGGCTTACCTCGATTAAGTTTAGTTTAAAGGCTTATCTCGATTAAGTTTAGTTTAAAGGCTTAGATCGATTAAGTTTAGTTTAAAGGCTTATCTCGATTAAGTTTAGTTTAAAGGCTTATCTCGATTAAGTTTAGTTTAAAGGCTTATCTCGATTAAGTTTAGTTTAAAGGCTTATCTCGATTAAGCTTAGTTTAAAGGCTTATCTCGATTAAGTTTAGTTTAAAGGCTTATCTCGATTAAGCTTAGTTTAAAGGCTTATCTCGATTAAGCTTAGTTTAAAGGCTTATCTCGATTAAGTTTAGTTTAAAGGCTTATCTCGATTAAGCTTAGTTTAAAAGCTTATCTCGATTAAGCTTAGTTTAAAGGCTTATCTCGATTAAGCTTAGTTTAAAGGTTTACCTCGATTAAGTTTATCTTGATTAAGTTTAGATTAAAGGTTTAACTCGATTAAGCTTAGTTTAAAGGCTTATCTCGATTAAGCTTAGTTTAAAGGTTTATCTCGATTGAGTTTAGTTAAAAGGTTTATCTCGATTAAGTTTAGTTTAAAGGTTTATCTCGATTAAGTTTAGTTTAAAGGCTTATCTCGATTAAGCTTAGTTTAAAGCTTTATCTCGATTGAGTTTAGATTAAAGGTTTATCTCGATTAAGTTTAGTTCAAAGGTTTATCTCGATTAAGTTTAGTTCAAAGGCTTATCTCGATTAAGTTTAGTTTAAAGGCTTATCTCGATTAAGATTAGTTTAAAGGCTTATCTCGATTAAGTTTAGTTTAAAGGCTTATCTCGATTAAGCTTAGTTTAAAGGCTTATCTCGATTAAGCTAAGTTTAAAGGCTTATCTCGATTAAGTTTAGTTTAAAGGTTTATCTCGATTAAGTTTAGTTTAAAGGTTTATCTCGATTAAGTTTAGTTCAAAGGTTTATCTCGATTAAGTTAAATTTAAAGGTTTATCTCGATTAAGTTAATTTTAAAGGTTTATCTCGATTAAGTTAAATTTAAAGGTTTATCCGGATTAAGTTTAATTAAAGGTTTATCCGGATTAAGTTTAATTAAAGGTTTATCCTAATTAAGTATAATTTAAAGGTTTATCTTGATTAAGTGTGAAATAGAAATACGAGGCTTTATCAACAGCTATACAGTTTAAATATGAATTAAGTAGTCCATTTAAAATTTATTCGTGTTTTTATCCAAAATATGTATATTTTATGTTTAAATTCACCCTAATTATACTTAATTATGTTGAAATTAATGAAGGATTGTGGTTTGGCAGTATTGATTTATCTCATAAATTGAGCTTCAAAAAATTATTAACCCTAATTTTAATGTTTAGATGAGTTTTTGATTAGTTCCAACACATTGCGTTCAATTTTCATCATGCCCCGTGCTAAATTTGCGGTAACGTGAAGATTAACAATTAAATATGTTGTACCGGGGAGCCCGTTACAACGGATCACTACAAAGGTTACCATGTTAATGAATGATGTGATTCCATAGTTTCGCTTAAATACCAGTAATTAGATCAAATGCCTAAACAATTCATAGCAATTTTGACATATAAACAAACGGCAATGAGGACTGTGGAAATAGCGAACGTAACCCTCTGTTTTCCACGTGGTTACATTGAAAAAATCTGCACAAGGAATTTATTTGACTAATTACGTAAAGACAATGTTCTCCTGGTCACTTACATTTCTAAATTAAATAAACCACTCTTGGTGACAAATAATTTATAAAACGTAATATCATATACAGACTGTTTCACCAGGAAAAAAATTGTTTTAACGAATCGTTTCCAACGTGGTTACGTTGAATCTGTGCTGATGTAAACATGGAAATTCCTCTACATTGGTTCAGTTTAAGGAAATATATTACACACCTTCACAATTAGTACCATTTTAGTGAGATTAACAAATAATGAAACCATGTATCCCTCATACGTAACCCTCCGTTTCGAACGTGGTTACGTTGAGAGAATCTGTGCAGATGTAAACATGGAAATTCCTCTACATTCCTCTACATTGGTTTAGTTAAGGAAATATATCACACATCTTCACAATTAGTAGCATTTTAGTGAGATTAACAAATAATGAAACCCTTACCCTGTATACCTCCTATATTTGTTGGTAGCAGAAAACGAAGCAGACTGCGTATTTTTGTAGTACAGAGCTGGAAATTAGCTTTTTTATCTTTAAAGGGGAAAGACAGTATAAAGACAATATTACATAGACAAACTAAAATACAACTTAAGCCTTGGCCGTAAAGAACGTTCAAAAACTTACTTTAAATGATATAAAAAC
Source organism: Phalangium opilio (assembly GCF_054372755.1). Taxonomy (NCBI): domain Eukaryota; kingdom Metazoa; phylum Arthropoda; class Arachnida; order Opiliones; family Phalangiidae; genus Phalangium; species Phalangium opilio. The sequence continues at coordinate 2,628,220 of NW_028324255.1, forward strand.
CTCTGTTAACTGTAATTATTTACCTGAATTACTTTTCGAGACGAAAATTCGACCTGATAACGACGTATTTCTTATTAAGGGTGCTACAGTTAACTAGAAAATACATATAAAGGTGCTCAAGCTCGGATGAAATACCGAAGTAATTTGTCAGCGTCTACTGCCATATTAAAAGGGTAGATACACAATTCAATGGGAGGTCGACGTGGAAGGGGCAACGAGCAGACAGCCGCTATTTTCTGGGGGTAGCCGTATAAAACGCCATCTATCGGGAACTTTCGAAACTAAATTAAAGGATGAGCTTAGAGTAGTGGCACTCTATGTTAACCCCCTATAGGGCATAATAAGTCAAACCCTCTGAGATGCCATTACTCCATTTTATACGAGCTAAGAGCAGAAAAACGTATTTTATAAATTTTACACTTGTAAAATCGTTTAAAAAACACTTGGAACTTGTATTTCTACTTACTTTCGAGGAAATACCACCGTTTTCTGAAGGTAAGAGTCTTTTTTTATACATTTATTGGTAATAAAAACATTTAAGGCGAGCTAAGCCTTGGTCTTGTAAAACACGGCAGATTAGTGATTAGCGTTGTTTTCAGCGTTGAAAAACGTTATTTTATCATGTTAAAAAAACGTTAGCAACGTTTTAAGGTACTGATATTTAAATATCCGGACATTAAACTGTTACATATTCTTAAAATAAGAGTCGATAATGGTGCCCACCATAACAAACTTTGTTAAGTGTGTGTCTCTATATTTAAACGCATAAAACAAAATATAACATAAACGTTTTTATTTACTTATTTATGTAACAATCATGGCTTCAACTCATGTTTGCTGCGTTCAAACTGTAGGTGTAAAGAACGTTTTCTTTCTTACCACAACTTTCCGAAAGAGACTGCCACTAGAAAGAAGTGGATTAATTCTATAACAACAGCTGTAGGACCTCTGTCCACTGATATCTCCAGTTTACGGATTTGTTCAAAACATTTTACAAAATCAGATTTCTTTCCCACCACTGGAAAGAGACTACGTAGAGCGCTCAAACCGTACGGTTCGCGATTCCATCCTAATTTGGAGATGAAATTAATGTAACCGATGAAATTATCCCTAAACTGACTCTCCGTAATTTGACTCTCGAGCAACAATCTGAAGCATTAGAAGAAATGGGAGCGTTGTCCTTTGATCATAGATTGAAGCATGAACCCGCTGCTTTTTCAAATATTCAGGCAACACATCAATACCCAGTGTCACACCTCTGTGGGTTTGATTGTTAATCCACAATTTTGCTTCCTTGGGGCAAGCCCCGATTGCCTTATACTGGTTGAGGACCAGCTGTACTTAGTGGAGATCAAATGCCCTTACACTATTTTCAAGAATAAAGAAACTATCAGAGGAAAAGCAGCTTCGGGTAACTTTTACCTTTACTTTGACGAAGAAACGGATGAACTGGAACGTCTATCATCAGATTCAGGGTCAGCTTTTCGTGTGTAACGTACCCGTATGCTTTTGGGCAGTATTTGTGCCACCCGATAACATCGAAATCTTGATGATAGTGAAAGACAACCAATTCATCAATGATACCTTGCTTCCAAAATTATCCTCTAAAATGATTAACGCACACTGATGAGCGTCCATTCAAATGCAATATTTGCGATTACCGTACCCGAACACGCAGGAATTTAAAGATGCACGTCTCGACGCACACTGATGAGCGTCCATTTAAATGCGATATTTGCGATTATGGCTCCCAAAGGCGAGATTATTTAAAGAAGCACGTATTGACTCACAGTGACGAACGTCCGTTTAAGTGTACGTTTTGTGATTTCGCAGCCAGATTGAAACATGTACTAAGAAAGCACATTGCTACACTTCATCCGTTAAAATCTCGAATTGGACGAAAAACTCGGAAAACAGTCTCGTTAAGACGGAAAAACGATAGCGATCAATCAAACAGTGTTGCAGACTTTGGGTGTCCATTAAAATTCAAAGCAGACGACAAACAGGGACGGATGACAAATATAAACGATGATTCTCTCAATGAAACTGACCAGTCAAAACAAGTCGAAATTCATTCAGAATCAGAACCTGATGAACCCGGAAACGCGAGGAAATCTAAATGTACTTATTCAAAACATATCGGTTCCAACATCAACCAAGTAATTTCATTAAATACTTCGCCTTCCAAGTGCGAATTTAATGCTGTATGTGAAAGTCCAACCACAATTTCCAAGGAAGTAAAGAAAGAACCAGAACCTTTATCGAGTGATAATGTTAGTTCAGAGTTTCACTTAAATCGTTTCAAATTGGAAAACGAAGCTGCAACGCCTCTCCCAGTGAACGAAGTGATTTATTGCCCAGATCCTGACGCCTCGAGTTTAGAATCGAGTGTAAAATGGGAAGAACCAATTAATCACCTGAAGAATGAGTTCGGTTTGGATATCGATGAAAATCAGTTTACCAACAAACATTGTTCTATTATTTTGACGAAATTGGAAGATTCAGGGAATTATGTTGGATGCTATTACATAAAAATGAAAGAACCACCTTACCTTTACGAGGCGGTTAAAGTTAATTTGAATAATGTCATTTAGTTTCCTTTTGACTATGTTTTGAATAATGTCATTTGGTTTCCTTTTGACTATGTTTTGAATAATGTCATTTGACTGAAGAGTCTATGTATGTTTTCCAATCGATTAATTTCGTTAGAAACTTTCTATCTGCCTCGAAATCACTCCGTTTAAGAAAGACTTTTTATGTATATTCTGTTTCTTTTCACCTCTCTAAGAAACGGTCAAAACTTTATTGAATGTTTGCAAGTGAAAGGTGAACGTATGTAAGGAAATTGATTTGAAAATTCGCCTTTTTATTAGAGATTTTTATTAAACCTTGAGGAAATTCTGTCCTCTTTATTTTGTTTAAATCAGATTGTAAAAGAAAATAGGGATAAAATGTTACATTGCGTTGCGAAGTGTTAAAAAAGAGTTTAACATATTCCATAATATATCGGCTCCACAATGTCTTATTTGACTTAAAAGTAATGGATAATAGAAAGCTTATTAAATGGTATTAGTGGTACATGGTAAGGCGAAGTCGAGGAGATAATGGTAGCTTTCATATACCTATCAGTTAAGAATTTATCAAGTCTAACTTCCCTTATTGTATTATCCGAGTTTTGTTCTTTAACTGAGTGTGTATCCCAACGTCACCAATGACGTGGTGCAAGTATAGAAATAAAAGGGAAGGACGAATATGTTAAGTGCTAAAGAATAAAAATGTTCTTCACAATCTTTGAATCATTGCTGCCTCAGTTGATCTTTACACCAGAACGATGTGTTCTAGAGTAACAAACATGCCGATAAATTTAGTATTCCATAGCCAATGTTCGTAAAAGTAGAGGCCTTCTCGATATTAATATTTTCTTTGGAAATAAACTTAAAGATTTATTCCTTACAATTTTATCTCTTACACTCTGTTTTCACTGGGCGTTTTTCGCAAAATTTTGCGTAAAAGGAAAAATGTTTCCTCTTTTTTTGGCGAATTTCGCGATTTTGCATTGCAGGTCCTATTTCTATTTTTGCAAATTTTCCCGAGCCGCGTTTTTTTTCCGTAGGCACAAACCAATCATTGAGGGTATGCTAGTCATGTGGTTAACACTGAACGCGCGTTTACTAGGGAGCCGCCATTTTGAAATTTCCGGTGTTTTACCGAGGCTTAACCTGTTTACCATAATCAATTGATTAGAGAACTGTGATGTTATTTAAATATTAAAATGAATAGATTCGAAAATATTGGTGGAAGAGAAAGGAAGTATCCTTTATCTTTGGGATAGAAGAAATTTAAGTTACAAAGATGAAATGAAATAATTATTTATTGTAACAAAGATGTTAATATGAAGGAAATCTAATGAGCACAATCGCTCAGTTCGGACACGGAGCTTATCAGATATTAAATTCCGCCGTGGTTTCGTCCAGTGAAAACCGACCACACAGGATAAAAATTTCCATGGCGGGTTTTACCTTTTTTCGCCTTTTCTCCGAATTTGTTTCCGGAAAGAAATTCGCGCGGTGAAAATCGAGTGTTAGGGAGTGAAGGCTTATTTTTCCTTTCAATTTTGTCGAATAGAAAACGTCAAAAAGCCATTTTCCTAATATCACCATAATTAAAGGAAAGCATCATAACATTATACCTTAAAAGAACGGCCTTTTTTAAACATAAAAGGAAATATATTAAAAAAATTATCTTTTATTACAAAATAACTTGCATTAAATTAGTCGTTAAAACGAGGACTATTGTGCCGCCATTGCTTTAGTGGCGTCTGCTAGCCAGAACCTCTTACCCTTACTTCTCTCAGCGTGTGCGAATTCAACCAAACGAAGAGGTTTTTTTAGTAGACGTCATTAATCCAATGGCGGTGCAGTAGTCTAGTTTCTAAGACTAATTAAATGCTAATTATTCTGCAATAAGGGATATTTTTACTGGAAAACTTTATATCCATTAAAAACCACCTTTTACATTGAAAAAGACCCAGGTCTTTCAACATAATGCAATGCTTTATTAAATATTTTAATCATGTTAGAAACCTTTTTGTTTGCCAGAAACCCCAAATTACTATCTAAGAAGGTTAAGTTACTTAATTGTAGCTGAAAAATACCTACTGAGAGTGACATAATAGGCTAACAAAAATAAAATTATTATGAGTCTATGATTTTAATAAATCCAATCACTTTAATCAGTAACGAAAGGGAGGGACAGCACACACTAAGCGGTCGAGACGGGCCCCGCGGAGTCACTGGTGACGAGCCCACTCTAAAAACCCCTTACTTCTCACCCTTGGGAACTCAGCTTTTCCTGTTTGAAGCAGACAACGTACGACTTAATATTTTCTATAATGAAAGAATCTATACAGCTCTGTTTGTCATTATTTCCCTTGAAGAGTTGTCGCCAACGTTTAGTCAGCGAGGCTTCATCGTTAAGGTGTAAAATTTACCCCAATAGAGTAATTTCGGTGAGGGGGAAGAATTTTTGTCGTCTGCTTATACCCCAAATCCAAAAACACTTGATGTAAGCTAATGGACTTGTTACGTACTCCATTATTTCGTTCTTGGTTTTCCCTCCTCGTAATTTTTATCAGCCGCCATTTTGAAGGCAAATTTTCGAAGGATATTAAGGATTTATAGTTAAATGCGTGGTTAGAAGGATCAGAGGATGGCTACTGACGGTTACTCAGCTTATTTTAATGAACTTGAGCTACACGTAAAGAATAGATATAAAGATAAAATTTCATTCATCAGCAATATTGACCCATATGTACTTAAATCGAAAGACTTTAAAGCTGTAAAACCAGAAGGTGATGTAAATTCTCTTTCGCTTCTTCCAAAGATAAGCTATGGGGATATATATAATTATCTAATTGATGGAATATCCCCATTTACGAAAGAATGCCTAAGAAATTTTAAGAACTTGGGCGCGTATAACAACTTTTTAAGTGGATTCGTTAGAGATGTTTTAGTTAAACGATTCCAAACCGTAGTTCTTGTCAAAGCGACTGTAAGTATTTCTACAAATCTTACAGAACTATAGCCTATACAACTGTTAACTATAGGGTTTTATTGATAGGTGATGCATTCCCAACGAATGAATGAGACGCCCTTAAAGCCTTGGGTTATTACAGACCTTGATGGTATTATAAAGTCTGGGCATTGTACGTGTATCGCAGGCCTTGATGAATCATGCTCACACATAGCGTCTCTGTTATTTTATATCAGTTATGGTGTTGAGTTGTTTGAAAAGAAGACTGTCACAGGAGAAAAGGCGTATTGGGTTGTGCCAACAACAAAGGAGGTGAGGTATGTTCCTGTCAGTGACATGAACGTAGATTCTGCATTAAGTCAAAAGAGGAAGGCGGATTTAGTGTTAGAAAAAAACATTGAACCTCCAAAACCAAAATCATGCATATTGGTGCAAAACTCTGTGCCAAAAGCGACAGCTGAGAGCCATAGCAAGCTAGCTGAAAAGCTACACAAACATGGTGTACATAGTGCGTATTTTAGGGTTGATCGTAAATATCAGCAACCGTACATTCCAATATGTTTGACTAAAAACTATCCCATTGTTCTGACGGAAGTAGAACTGCCTCTTTTGGAACTTACTAACTACTGTCAAACAATAAACATTCAATTCACACTTGCTGAAGCTGAAAAAGTAGAAAGGGAGACCAAACTTCAGGCCAACAGTAAAATATGGCATAAATTCCGAGCCGGAAGAATTACGGCTTCAAATTTTTATCAATCCTGTCACACAAACCCGCAAAATCCATCAATTTCCTTGATAAATAATATTTGTTACCCAAACGCCAACACATTTGAGAATGAGGCCACAAGATGGGGGAAAACACATGAAAAGACCATGATCAACGAGTACCAACGCATTATGAAAGAAAAACATGTAAACTTTAAGTATGACTCAGCTGGTCTTTGCCTGAATGTTGATTATCCTCATCTTGGAGCATCTCCAGACGGGTTTGTCAGCTGTGAGTGTTGCGGTCGCGGATTAATTGAAGTTAAATGCCCTCATTCGTTAAAAGACAAATCTTATCGGGCTGGGTTGGAAAAACAACAATTCTGTTTAGATTCCCAATTCAAGTTAAAGACTAATCACATGTATTATTCTCAAGTACAGGCTCAATTATTTGTCACTAACAGAAATTATGCAGACTTTTGCATATGGACCAATGTTGATTTTAAAATCAACAGGATCTATCCAAATGAACCTTATTTCAACACGGAACACGAAAAAGCCAACCTATTTTTTAAAATGGCAATTTTACCTCAATTAGTTGGTAAATTCTACACCAAAGACCCGTCGCTGAAAGAAAATGTTAAACGAAAACCAAGGGGCTCGAGGAATAAGGCCTTTAAATCAACACTGGATGAAAGTGCAAATCGTGAAATATCTCCGCTCAAAAAAGGACATCCGAATGTATGTCCAAGTCCAACACGTGCAGTATTATCTCCGCTCAAAATAGAATATCCTAATGTAAATCCAAGTCCAACACGCGCAATATTATCTTCGCTCAAAAAAAGACATCCGACTGTATGTCCCAGTACATCAAGATCTGATTTAAATTCTGTGGTTCCTGCAAGTAAGAGGGGAAAAACAGAAACAACTAATGTTAAGCTAACTTCTGTGATATCTGAGCCATCAATCAAAATACAGATGGAGGAAGAGAGAACCGACGAAGATGGTTTGTGGTGTTATTGCCAACAAAAATCTCATGGAAAAATGATCTTTTGCGAAAGCCCAAACTGTAATTTTAAGTGGTTTCATATTACTTGTTTAAATATGAAAAGAATTCCCAAGGGAAAGTGGTTTTGCAAGGAGTGTATTAAAAGTAAACCAACAGTTGTAAAACGTAGACTTAAAATGTAAATGTAGCTTCTAAATTACCTTGAGTTCCTAAAAGTGATAATTTTATTTGGAAATATTACATGATAATGTTAATTAAAAGTTCCTAATTTTCACTGTAAAACATTTCTCGCCTCATGAATACAACTAGGCACATTGTTATATGAAATATTTAATATAGAGTCATTATAATCAGTGGGAACAACTGAGGGAGTTAAATTGGTCAAGGCGCAGCAAACTGTACAAATTTTATCAATGGTCGATACATTTTCATTGGGAGCACGCCTTAAAAATTCGGTAGGAATTTGCGTATGCAAAATTCTATATTTTTGTCGCAATTCTCCAATTACTCTTTCTACGTGGATTCTGACGTTTGCCAATTTTCTTGTAGCTTCTACATCCAAAGGATCTAATTGTTTCTTCCCATTAAGAAAACTAGGGTATTTAATAGTTGCGCAGTAAAATCCCACAGAATCATCTATATTAAATCCCCTATCTGCGAGAACAAGGTCACCTGGGATAAGTTTATCTAGCATACCCGAACATTCTGTCAAGTGTTTATCGCTTACTCTGCCACCCCACCCCTTTGATATAAAACTAATAGAACCCTGTGGTGTTATTCCGATTAGAAATTTAACTGTATTGTGATGTTTGTAACTAGAAAAGGTTTCTGCTTGAGCCTTAACACTAGACGGTTTATCTGAGAAAACTTCAAAGCAGTCAATTATTACAGCACATTTTTTACCAAATTTCTCACGGAAACACGTCGGCATAGTCGTTTGAAGCTCATCCCGTTCTGGCCATTTTATAAATCTGTATAGACGATTATACAACGCGTTAAGGCAGTTGTAGAAAATTCTACCGACAACTGCTTCAGAAATGCAGAATCTATAAGCTATATCTTTGTTACTTGGGGATAGTCTAAGTTTCATAACTGTTAGAATAAATTGTTGAAAGGGGCTCAACTTAGAATTTTTAAAGAGATATGGCTCTATTTCCTCAACTATGTCTATTAGATATTCGTAAGAAGTCAAGCCAGTAAAAAATAGAATTTTGCCAGGGTCCCCACGGAAACAAGAAGGGGTAAATTTTAAGCTATCCAGATTTTCTTCCATATTTTTTATATGTAAATTTAGTTTATCTATTTGCTCCAACTGATGCTTTATAGTTTCACTAGCTTGCACAATTTCAAAGTTCAGGTTTTTGATTACTTCTTTACACTCATTCAACTTAATTTCCACAGATTCCAATTCAAATTGGTAACAAACTCTAAAACTTGTTTGAATAATGGAATGTCTAATATTCAAATGTTCAGTTTGAGATTCTTGCGAAGAACTAGAATGCAGGGTTTGAGTTTCTCGTGTGATATGAGTAGCATTTAGTTCCGTTTGAGTTTCTTGTGAAGAACTAGAATGCAGGGTTTGCGTTTCTCGTGCGATATAAGTGGCATTTAGTTCCGTTTGAGTTTCTTGTGTCAAATAAGTAATAATGGGTACTGTTTCAGTTACTATGGAACGTTTTCTAACAGGCAATTCAATTTCAGTGTTAACGGAGTCTTGTAAATGTGACAGTTGTAAAGCAGTGTTAATATTCTCAACAGATGACATTGTAAATGATGTATCAGAATATTCTAAAGTTGGCACAGATGTGCCATCAAACGATTTCTCGAAACACACTGTCGAATTCCCTATTGATAAGGTGGTATTAGTATAATTTCAATATTTTCCTAACACTTTAAAAAAATTTATCTTACCATACTGCGGCCCCAAGTTAGATTTTTTGGAATGAGGTGTAGACAAGGCTATGGGTGTGGATGAAGCTATAGGTATGCCTATTCTTTTTCGTTGATGTTTTGTAGGCTTCAATGATAACGAATCCTGCCTTGATCGTTTAATCCTTCCATCATAACGTTTCACAACTGCTGGGGTATCCGCTATACTTTTCAAATTATTGGGTAGCCAGTCAGGGTTAGTTTTATCAAAAAGCTTAGACGGGGCCCCTGAGAACCGATTGAAGTTATTATCTTATGTACTACGATTAAATTTCACTTTTAAACATACCTGAATAAAAATGCCTTGAACAGACTCTAGTATATTCCGTTACGTTGCTAAGCCTTAGCTTCACTATCCACTGTGTACGCCTATATGCCGACAACTCTTCACTTTTTTCCCCCTGATTTTTAACTACGCACGGAATTCGATAAAAACTAACATCTTCTGGCACCTCGTTTTGGTTTTTATTACGCTTGCTTCCTATACAGCCTTCAACAACACACCGCCAATGCCTTCTACCCATTGCAATTAGCTATTAACTCTCCTAATTTTGCCTCCAAAATGGTGGTATACGTGAGGAGAAATTATGTATATAAAACACATCAAGTCTCCGCTAGATGGGTGTACAGTAGTATCTTCTCCCTGACCCCGCGTGACGTTACAATACCCCCTCAGAAATTACTCTATAGCTGATTAATATGTCCCAGCTCTCACAGATCATAATGTAGTAGTTAATTGATCTACCAGTAAGATTAATAATCAATTTGAACATACCAACAGTATTCGTAATGTCTGGCTTTTATCCCAACCGAAGTTAATGTTGCCTATAAGGAGCTAACAGTTCTGACCCTGAAACGTCACACCCTTCTATCTCTTACTGGAGTTTCTTCCCCCATAACGGTTGGAAACAGTATTCTACACGTAAAAATGCCAACCAGAGGGGGGCTGCGTGACGTCAGACTATCTCTTCCCCCTATTCAGTTGTTAGCTCCCTATTCTTATAACATCAACATAACACTACTCTGACCGAGGCTTAGCAAAATTTGTTAATAATAAAATATTCTGTTGGCTTTTAAATTTAAAATTAATTTTAGTAAAGAATAAGGGCAACGGCCCATAGGAGTTTGGGCGAGCTAATGTTAAAAAAAATTTGATCGCTGGTGCGGTGTTTCTACTTGCATATTCTACGTTGCTTGGATCACCACCGTTTTGTCGAAAAAAGAGGCAATAATAAAGAGACAGTCCAATAACTCTATCGGGCCGATTGATCAGATTTGGTGTCGGCCCGACTTTTTTGCTGTTGGGGATTCTACGTCCTGTTTTGAGTCGAGTATCCGACTTACAGTGGTTTGAAGACGTTTACCGACAATTATCCGATTCGGACATCTAACCGCCTGTACCGACAATAAACCGACTACAAAAAGGGCGGGAAATGCTACTGGTTAACCAGACGTCTCTACGGTCAAAACAACGTAAGACTCATCATGTCTTGCTTTGAAGTCGCTCATATAACGACGCTTTTCACGTCCATTTCGCACTGAACTGGGAAGTCAGACAAATCAATGTCCTCAAGCTTTTGCTATTGTGATAACTTACGAAGAATTCCTCTTTCAATTACTGGTTTCAAATGCCGCTCAATATGTCCTGTTGTAAACATTTTATCCATCGCATCTCCTAAGTTGTTATTGTGATGAAGCTCCGAATGATAGGCGTTGACGACAGCGGTGGCAATGTGTAATAGTTTTGTGACGTATTGTATGTGGACGTAGGTACGATGTTGAAGACTCTTTGAAAATATTCATTAAATACTTTAGGTATGTTTCTTTCCTTGAGCGATTAAATTCAGAGGTGCTTAGTCGCGTTTCTCTTTCATTGAAAAATTATCCACGCCAAGTTCCGAAAAGTAGTTAGTATAGAGTCACAAATTCACGGTCTGCCAGAACTTCATCACTAAATATGAAAAAGGACCTAAGAGTTCTTCGGGTGTTAATAGCGAATATGGTCAAATAATATCAAGGACATAACCAGTCGTGGTCATCTGAACCCTTGGCTTGAAAACGTGTTGTAACTTTTGAAGGCAATAATGTTTTTGGAGGACCGTGTAATCTTTTGACCTTCGAATTCGATTTTACGTTCATGCCGACAATTTTTATGCTACAATCGTCACGCGAAGGGTTATTTTAATTCAAAATATTGAGGATGAAAAGGCTCTTCCAAGGCCGCAATGACCCTAGTGTTTATTCTTTCATGTGGAAAAGTTCGAATAATGACATAGTTCTGGCCAATTGTGGATTTCGTGACTATACCAACTAACTTTTGCAACATCGTATTCACATCCGCACCAAAACATATGCCACGAAACTTCTATACATGGCCACCGCAGTCATCAACGACATACAATATTTAGTGTGTCCATGAAAGTAATTGTCAATATTACTTGGCTATCGACGCCACGAAGATAGGGGCAGCTGTTATCAGTCAAAGGACACAACAGACTTGGAACTCTTCACTTATGTTGTTTAAAATACCACTAAAATTATTTCACTCATACCTAAGCGTGTATAAAATATTAATAAAATGATTTTCCTCATAAGTAAGCTTGTACAAAATATTAATTAAATGCTTATACTGTACACAATATTTCGTACGTCTATGAAAAATTATGTTGATATAACTAACGTATTTATTAATCACTTCTGGGAATATTGTTGGTATTATTACTCTTAGTTATTTTTTACCTACTATTAATGGGGGGAAAACAAAGACTATACAACCCAGCCTATATAGCTATATATATATGTTCTTTGTCCAGCACCTTGATTTCGCATTATCCGCAATACATTGGTGCTAGACGTGTTAAACATTTTTACAGGCGTTTGGTCTAAAAGAGCTGGAATTAGGCCAGATTTCTGGGACGTTTTTCTCGTAGTCCCTTAGCAGTTACAAAACGAAACTTTCCCAGAATCCTATGGGCCGTTGCCCTTATTCTTTCATTGAGGTTTTTTGTTGTGAAAAAAATAAAAATCGTACCTAATTAGCCTCCAGTTTAATTCAAAATCCAAAATTTTTATTTTAAACGAGAGCTCAAACGCCATGTTTTTCTTGCTCAATCTCCCTCTAACGGCGTGATTCACGACAAAAATGCCGTAAGTCCAATATAAAAATTGAGGGCTAAAATGCGTGTCTCGAACAGTGGTAAAACGCCCTAACTCTAATACCAAAAACAACGTAACTAGAAGTATGTGTTTATAATGATAAAAATCTATACTTCAACTTAATTGATCTTAATGAAACTAAAAATGGCGCTACAATGAACTGTTCTCTTTCATTTAAGATTGTTCCCAAACGTATCAAATGAATAGTTTTCATTATATCCCTGCGGGGTTGACCCCCACTTTCTATAAAATTCCCATGTTATGTCTATGGAAGAATATTGTATTTTTCACCGAATGTCTGATTAATTTTATGGATTCTTAAACCACCCTTAACAACTTTTTTCTTTATAGAATTAACTCTTAGTTGGATCGCTTTGAAATATTAACCACACAATTAGGGCCCAAATTTTAGTTCACTGGCAAAATTTCAAAGCAGCAAACACAATACGAAAAATGTTACGGCCAATCAAAGAACCCTCCTTTAGCATTAGAGGCAGTATCAAGTCTTATATAAGAGAGCAACCGCTCTCCTAGAATTTCTTCTTTTTTATTTGTTTCATTTCTGTCAGCCCATTATAAAATTGCTAGCTTACGTTATTGAACATGCGTTACTCAAATATATCCAATCAGTTTGGTTTCTCCGTTTTTAGTGCAGACAGCCTATTTTTTCGCCGTACTTAACTTAAAGTGCGAATTGTAACTCTAAAGCGGGCCTTAAAACAAAATGTCAGATAACATGACCAGAGTCCTGCACGGGCCGGGCTCAAGCCCGGTCCGGCCGATCGGGTCGGGCCGAGCCGGGCTTTCCACTTTTGAAAATTGTATCGGGCCGGGCCGGGTCGGGCTTTTAAAATTTTGGAAATTAACGGGCCGGGCCGGACTTTTGTTCATTTTTCAAAATTCGGGCCGGGCCGAACTTGATTATCATTTAATCCAAAGTTCAAATGAAAGATAATTTAAATGAGTATAAGATTCTAAGGACAAATGTAACGAACAATTATAAAAAGAAATGAAAAATACACGACGCTAAAGCAAATATGAATTCAAATCATTGATTTTATGTAAAAAAATATAAAAATTACAACTGCACTACGTGTAACGGGCCGGGCTTGGTTATTTCCTGTAACCGGCCGGTCCGGACCGGGCCGAAAAACCAACTATGTACTCGGACTTGGGCAGGGTTTCGGGCTTATTTAAAATGCTAAAACCGGGCCGGGCTTGGGTCGGGTCTGAAAAACTCGGCCCGTGCAGGTCTCTGAACATAACATTATACCTTAAAAGAAGTCTGCTGGCCCATTGGGCCGAATGCCATAAGACCGAATGTCCCATTGAACCGAATCCCGTTGGACCGAATATAGCCAAAATGTGCGGGTTTATTATCTTAAAATTCTCATTGCTATTAAAAGATATATTTTTAAAGCCGTATTTTAAAACCGAATTAAAAACTACCTCTTTTGGTTTAAAGAAAATACCCTTGTCCTTAAGCTTGCGTCTATCAATACACTTTCCTATATAAATAATGATACTGTGATGATCAAATCCCAAGTTTAAAAGGATGCCTCTATTGTAACCGAGCCGAATCAAAGCCAACCTGAAATGACCCGTAAAACAATCAATATTTGTGAAAAGGCATATATTTATTGTTCAAGAAACTAAATAAATAAAGCGATAATTGCTCCAGAATCTTTATAAATTTGTTGGAAAAGGCCCGTTTTTATTATGCAAGGACCTCAATGAAAAAAAATATTATGACAAATCGGTTATTCTACCACTTCCAATCCTAACCTAACCTAACCTGACTTAACCTAACCTAACCTAACCTAACCTAACCTAACCTAACCTAACCTAACCTAACCTAACCTAACCTAACCTAACCTAACCTAACCTGACTTAACCTAACCTAACCTAACCTAACCTGACCTGACTTATCCTAACCTAACCTAACCTAACCTAACCAAACCAAACCAAACCTAACCTAATCTAACCTAACCCAACCCAACCTAACCTTAACCCTCTAAAATATTACCGTAATTTTAATAAAATTTAGGCAAAATATTTTAAATACTCAAAGGCCATTATTCCAATAGTATTATTTTATTACATTATAGTTTCCCACACTGTCTAACGTAACTTCAATTAAGTTCAAATGAAATTAATAATCAATTGAATGAAACTATTATTACGTAGTTTACTTTTTCTTTCGGGGAATCGATCCAAGGACTATCACACGGTAGTCCAATACTCTTCCACTGCGCCACGGTGAGACGAAAGTTCCAATCGCTAAATTAACTTATATAGCCTTATAAGTAATAATAATATTCCTAATAAAAAATCTCAATAGACAGAAACCGCACAAACGGCTGGATTTTAAATCATATTTCAGATAAAATCGGTCGATTGGGAATTCGGTCGAATGGGATTCAATCCAATGGGAGGACACCAAAAGGACGGCCTTTTTCTAAATATTAAGGAAAAACATCCAAAAATACACGATCGCTTAATACAAAAAAAATAGCATTTAATTTGTCTTAAAAGCGAGGACTACTGCGCCATCCGTCATTGCTTTAGTGGCATCTGTTAAATCAAACCACTTTACCCTTAGCTCTTTCATCCTGTGAGATTTCAACCAATCCCATTTGAGGAATGTTGTTCTGGCTAGCAGACGCCACTAAAGCCATGGCGGCGCAGTAGTCCACGTTTTTAAGACTAATTTAATGCTAGTTATTTTGTAATAAGAAATCATGTATTTTATTCATATTTTTTCTTTTATATTTGGAAAAAAAGCGTTTCTTTTAAGGTATAATCAGAGATAGATTTTATTTTGAGAAGCAGGAATGGAGAACAGAGTATTCTAGGAGCACGTCAAAGTTCCGGACCCCCTTCCCCGAGACGGGGGGAAGAAGAGGCGGGTCATAGCGACAGGGGTAAAAGGAATTACATATTTTTCTCCGTGGCCGTCAGCAACGTCATCAAAACGTAGTTGAAGTGAGACAATAAGGTAATTTAAAATTTTCGTTACATGTTCGAAGGAGGGGCTCTATACTGGGCTATTCAGTCGGACTGAAGTAAACACTAACCGTTCTCCATTTCTGCTTCTAAAATTATATCTATCCCCGTTATTATGTAATGTTACTTAGCCTTTTCCTTTAACTGAAATTATTGCTATTGATGGACAAAAGGTTGAAACTATTAGCAAATAAACCCCACACTCTTTCTTATAATTATTATTATTAATAATATGTAAAGAATACATGTATAAGTTTGAAATGTTTTGATAACAAGATGTGTCTGGCCTGGCATACAGGTTATACGTTTGCACGGCACCAGTCGAATTGCCATTATTGTTATAATATGACCCTAAAAACTGTTTGTTAACAAATTAGAATTCAAAGGACTTTATCTAGTCTTAAACCAATAGGCCTTTACAGAAAGTTCTAAAGGAATTATGGGTACTTGTCCCCTCTTGTAGTTCAAACTGAGTCAGTTCAGTTCAGCCAGTTTTGTGTTATAAAAAACACGAACTGGAGGCAAGATTTGGAGAGATAAAGCAGACTGATAAAATGGTGGGCTTTTTTTAAAGCGTTTGTTCTTCGTTTGTGTTTCTCTATTTTGTGCCAGCAAATCTTATTCATATTATGCCGAACTATTCTAATGTTGATATTTGATACTCGTATGAATTTATAATGATTAGATCTAACGTATAGTATATTTATTTAAGAATTTTGATCTAAGCCTTGGTTGTTGAGTTTAGTGACGTCACTTCCGAGAGAATTTTGGTGACGTATGGCTGTTGTAATGCGCAGGCGCGGCGGGACAAATCAACAAGGTGCGCAAGCCGTAAAAACTTTCTATAAAGGCCTATTAGAATTAAAAATACTTAATCTAGTCTAAATCAAAGTACTAAAATTCATACCAAAATATGCTGTAAAAACGTGAGATAGTGGATAACCAGCTACAAGCTAATTGACGGGAAAGAATTTCGTTTGGTTTTTTATTCCAAAGCTTCGGTATTTATTCTTGTGTATTATATTTTCGAAAGATCTAGGAAAGGTGAAGGGTTTTTTAAAAAAACATTATTCAATAATGTAATCGAATTTAAAATTGTTATAATGTAGTTTATTTAGATATCATTATAAAAATTGATATTTTTTGAAGTATCTTCTATTAAATTTCGACTCAGTCTATAGGACAAATGCAACGTTTGGAATAATACTCGTCGTGGCACAATCCTTGCACATTGGAAAAGCCTCCTTCTAGATTTGCGACAAAGCATTCGCAATCACTATCAACAGCGCATTCTGTAACAAAGTAAAGTTATACGTTAGAATTGGCAATAATTGAGAAAAAACACGTTTTCATATTTGATTTATAGAGATTTTTGGTCCCTGGAACCAGCTTCGAGGAAAATAAAAAGGCTTATAAACTAAGAATGATCAAAAAGTGAAGTTTAAACTTGCTAATGCAGTTCATTTATATCTCATTTAAAAACTGATTTATTAAAGACGTAGAAGCATCGTCGCTCTGAGTGATTTTAGAGGCTAAAATGATGTTTAATTTCGATGGTGTCTACCAATTACATAGGATAGAACGGTGCGTCTTTCGATGGTTCATCTTCACAAACATAATATTAGGTACTAGATTCGATGGCAATGTTACGAATGCTCGTTTAATACGTGTTCATTTCTATGGCAGTTTTTCTAGCAACGAGTTTTTGTTCCTGTGGATTATTACTAACTAATGAAATAGGTACATTTTCAAAGTTACAGAAGCTTCACGAATCGTGCACTAAATACAAGGTAATTGAGAATTTTCGAATCAGCCACTATCAAAGGCGGAAGGCTAGAAATGATTAAATGCTTTATTAGTAAATCATAAGAAATATAGAAGATACAAAATAGCATGAACTTATTTATTATCCTGAATATATGTTTCATTAGTAGGGGTGCGCGAATACCACTTTTTGGATATCGAACAGGTGACCGAATACCAAAAATTTTTCCTTATCGAATTGTTTATTCCAAATCGAATACCGAATAGTTAGGCCTTGGTAAATATTTTACTAACCGATTAATACTCGAAAATACTAGGCTTAACTACTCGTGAATAGTTAATACAAGGCAAGGAGAAAAACATTTAAAAGCTCCTAAATTTCAGAGTCCCTCTCCTCATTGGTGGCCAAGTATTTCTAGGGGCTTGCTGGTAGTGTTTGATGGGAGACAAATAAAATTGGGATGATATTTGTTAAAGCAAGGTGGGTCTCTCTAGTGCCAAGGACCGAGTTTTATGGTAGTCAAACTTTAATCGAATAGTCAGTACGGTATTCGATATTCGTATCGAATAGTGAAAATGGGCTTATCGAATTACGAATCGAATCAAATTATTCGGTTCGGTATTCGATCGAATTATCGATTGAAACGATTAACCGCACACCTCCATGCATTAGCCTTTCTATCATGTTATTTAGGGATGGGAGGCGCCTTTCTATTACATACGCGTTTAACGTTATCGCGGTAGCCAATCAGAATAAAGACACCTGGAAGTTTGAACAACAGAAGACGACCAGTTTAACGCAATTGTATGAGGGATACACTTTACGCTCAGCTTTACTGAACTGCGTCAGTTGAATATTAAAAATGATCGCCGATAAGGGAATAAATATCTCAAGACGATGTCAAGAAGGTCATTTTTGAAATGAAACTATATTAAGTGCGGCGTTATATAAAAAAAGTGAGGCGTTTGAAAAGAAACTACCAACATTTATATTCGTGGGAATTGACGATACTGGTACCTCTGCTGTTGGAGGTACAATTAATGCGGTAGTTGATCAATTTACATGCAAAATTAGTCTTTCGCGTGACAATAGCTTTAGCTTTAAAAACAAACAGCTCATTATTCTTGTACGTCACGCATACTAAGCCCCTCCCATCTCTGAATACGTAATTAAGCTAGTCAATTCACATGGATACCCCCCATTTCACCCAATTTAAAACACCCAATTCCCATTTACCCAAACCTCATTTAACCCAATTCCCAGTTCTCCTATTCCAATTAACCCAATATTGCATACCCAAAAAGACTCAAATAGAGTAGAATTTGATGGTTTTATTTATTTATTTTTTCATTCCATAAGGGATACACTTACTTGAAGTGTATAACCGCTCCAAAGAGGAAGAGACGTCCTCCTAACCAAACCAAACCAAACCTAACCTAACATAACATAGCAGTAATGAATTGGAAAAGGCATATTATTTGAAAAGTCAATGAAGCTAAACATCAATATTTTGAAAAAGGCGTAACATTGTTAAATGATTTATAAAATATTACTAACCTAACATAACCTAACCTAACACAACAGTAATTTTTTGGTAAAAGCATATTATTTGAGAAGTAAATGAAGCAAAACGTCAATATTTTGGAAAAGGCGTACCATAGTTTAATGATTTATAAAATATTACTAACCTAACCTAACATAACAGTAATGTTTTGGAAAAGGCATATTATTCGGGAAGTCAATGAACCTAAACATCAATATTTTGGAAAAGGCGTACCATAGTTAAATGATTTACAAAATATTACTAACCTAACTTAACCAAACCTAACCTACATAACCCTAACTCAGAATTACGGGGGCATATTTTCCTTTCGAATTTTTCAGCCATTCGACTTCCATATTTAATAAATTACACTGATCAACAGTCTCTTATATAATAATTTTAAAATATTGCTTTTTTAATAAAAAATACGAATTAATAAAACGGGTATGTTATTCGTGCCAAATTCCTGTGTTACCGCCTTTTGTGGCAAACGCGAATTGGGAGATATACATTTGGGTGAATCAGGAATATATGATTTGGGTTAAATTCTTCTGATTGGGACAAATGAGATTGGGTGATATGAGGGGACACCATGCACATATATATTCATGTAAATGAATAAATTCATAATTAAAGGCTATAATAGACCTAATCAAAGGTTGGGGGTAGAATAGTTTCGGTGTTGACAAACTTGTTTTCATGAGACGGCACATCCGGTTGGGGAATCCAAAGACGTTAGATATGACATTAAAACGAAATGCCTTTGGTAGACTGGTAACTTTGAAGCCTTTCCTAAAACACATGGTTCCATACCGGGTGTTCCTCTTAACCCTCTTAAAATATCTATTCTAATCATTGCAAATTTCATTGTTTCGGATCCTCCGAAATGATCTAGGCCCGTGCGTGTCCATTTTTATGTGGGGAAATATTCAGTCTCATTTTGGAAATATTTTCACCCTATACTTGTACTAGATGGCGCTTTTTTTAATGTTGCGACCGGGGTCTTCCATAAATTATCGTTGATATTTTAGGGGCCAATTATAAAAATTTTATGAGAGAGAAAGGTTTCACCCTTAAATTAACCTAGTTTTTAGAGGGCTATTTACTTTTTATTTATTTTTGGGTAAGATTGTGTGGACCACAAAATTAATTATGAGATTTTAACATTCTTGGTTTTTTTTAGTAAAACAAAACTTCTTGAAGTTGCTAATTCACAGTTTTATTATACCGTAAGAGGACTTTTTTAGCTCCTTCCTAGCTTTTCATTTTTTTAACGTTAGCGTTTTTATCCTTTACTTCTTTGGCATGATTGTTTAATAAAGGTCTTCGGAAATTTTCTATCCGCGACCTCGGTTTCACCGCTCTACGTCTATGCCTTGCCCTAATATTGTAGCAGTTGACGGGCTCACGAGGCTGAACTTATTTTTATTTAACGGTACTAAAAAGCGAGATAACACGGTGAACTAAATTAATTAAAAAATATTCTCTCTTAGCGATAGGAACGGGCCTTGATAATTTCGGAGGCTCCGATTGTTTCATCGTTTAGCGGTGCACTGAAAATGAAAACATTTCATATTACCCTTTTAACAAATCTTACCTTATCCCTCTTTTAGAATTTGACAGTACTTGAGGAAAACTTTTTTAATGAATCCACCACTACCCTTTTAAAAGTGTCCCTTTCTAATTGCGGTATAAAAAATGTCAATCGTAAAGCTTTTTCGAATTTGAATAATTTGAGAATATTGGATATTGGGCTAAACCCGATCAACGAAAAAACTCTGTTCAACATCAGCGTGTCATTGAAAAACACAGATTTGAGAAAACTCAAAGTGAACGTAATACAACTTGAAAAAACCACACTTCCTGTCTATTCATTGAAGCCATTAATGTCGACGAAAATTCAGACAACAGACTTGAGGTAAGAACCATATTATTTCATAAAAATTTTTCTTTGGAAAATTACTACTTGAACGAAAACACGACGGAAACACTGCGCAAATTCCTCTGCGGTAAAACATATACCGCAAAAGGCGACCGAATTAGTTTTCGGTCGGACAAAGTTGGTGTTAAGCTAGATTTCCACTCGACCGAAAAAAACCGACGGAAATCACGCAGACTAAGGTATAAATTTTAACTTACGCCGGCGTCCCGCGGTAGACCGTTCACACTACGACGGAATTTTGAGTTTGGCGGTAGATATTTTTGGGACACGTGACAGATGGGAGTGGTTTCCACGCCACCTATTTCGCACTTTGTACCCCTTGATGCTTAGGTTCTACAAGAAGGGATATTATCTAACCTCCTCATTAAAGTCAACCATATTAACATCTAATCTCTTTTTACTTCCATTAATTAAACTTTAATTTTTCTTTCTTGGTGGTATGTTTCTGTTAAGCCTTGGTCAACCATTACTTTTAATAGCTTTCAAAAATGGCGGCTATAAATCTATCTCGCGTACGCGTGCGCTCTTGAAATGTATGACGTAGTCAGTGAGATAATTTCATTGGCTGAGACCCCGGCGTAACGCCAAAAACGGACGAAAAAATAGAAGACAACTTACGTCCGACCGAAGGGTAATTTCGTCGGGGTCGGTGAAAAGAGTTTTCGATCGAAACCCTTTCTATCGGGTTTCCATCGTGTTTTCCATCGAGTGGGAATCTAGCTTAAAAGTACATTTTTTGACGCAGAGCTAAAGTTGACGGTCGTTATTTTCGGACAGTTGAGTACCTAGCTGTATATCCCATTTGAGGTGTGGTGCAACAAAAAACCATTGTTAATCAGAAGAATAACGAATATTATTTATGGAAACGGAGTTGGTGCTAATTTCAGTTGGTCCAATTAAAAATAAATAAACAATCACTTCCACTGGCAGTCTAAATAACAACTTGGAAAAACAATTATTTTGCAGTGGAAATGAATTTGTGTCTCTACGTGATGTTTTATTCCCCGCCATTAAGTCTCTAACTGTTTTGCTGCTCCGCCAATGCAAAATTAAGTACGTAAACATGAATGTGTTTCGTAATCTTGATGGACTTGTGGAGCTAAATATGAACGATAATATAATTCTGAATTTGGATGATTTTCAAGAAGGGCCAATAAATCTACAGCGTCTTTATTTAAGCGGAAACAGAGAAAATGGATTGTCGTAAGATCTGTACTTTTGGTCTTTCAATAAGAAACGTTATTAATAAAATAGTTGTAGTATTTGCATTCGTCATAAGTTTATAAGATATGTTCGTTAAGTATGACACTACCTATACTTCGTAATGCTAGAGACTTACTGAGAGCTAGTTCAAGAACGACACAATAATTGAATTCACTCGGTTTTGCAGTCCATCTTCTTATTTCGTCTGTACTAAGTCTTTGATAGCACCTCACCATGCGTCGCTTTACGAGAACCTACGACGTTTCACCTACATAATTTCAAGAAAAGCTCTGAGTATATAACCAGTGACACATTTATGGAACATATCTTATAAATTTGTTGATGGTTTTGAAATTGTGGTTCTCAAACATTACCCCAATTATTGAAAGACCAATGTATGTTATAGACTCCCAACAGTCATCTTGCTAAATCGGATTTAAATTTGCAGGGGCCTAAGTCTAATTGAAAAGAATTTAAAGATGAATCCAACTTTGAGTGTGCTTACTCTGAATGGTAACCTCCAAAATAAAATTAGTCGCGACCTTCTGAAAAACGTCACGGAACTTCGACATTTGGAAATAGCTAACAGTCGTGTTAATTTCATCGAAGAATTGGCGTTTCTGAAACAGAAGTCACTGGAAACCCTAATTCTTACACAGAACAATATTTCCTATTTAAGTAACGACACATTTCGAGGACTCAGTAGTTTGAAGAGCTTGTACCTCAGTTGGAACAAAATCGTTTTTCTCCAAAACTTCTACCCGTTTACTCACTTAGTATCTTTAAAATATTTAATAATGTCGAACAATATTTTGAAGGTAAGTAACCTGATTTTCCAAATATTTTTGACGCAAATAATTGCAAATTTTCTTTCCAGCAAATACCAAATCAAATGTTTCAATCGTTAAAGTCCATCAAACTGCTTAAATTGAACAACAACCAAATAACGGCATGGGAAAACGAAATACTTCCTTATGATAGAGAAGGCTTAAACATCTCTGTGTCGTTGGCATTTAGCAGCAATGAAATTAAATACGTTTCACCCACGATGTTGCGAGATTTTCAAAAAGCCATCGAATTGGATTTGTCACAGAACTATTTTGATTGCGAGGCGAGTGATAAAAATTTTAACCTTATCTTGAACCTCCTTACACTCCTGTTCGTTGGCACATGATCGTACTACTATAAGTAGATATAAGTAGCTATAAGTATATAAGCATATTCTATGAGAGCGGTAGCTCTCTTAGAAAAGACTTCATACTGCTCTTAATGTATAAGGAGGGTTTTTTGTTTGGATGTAACTTTTTTATATTGTATTAACTGTTTTGAAAAAAATCCACAGAACTACAATTCTACCCCTGAATATGTGGTTAAAATTTCAAAGAGAACCATTAATTAGTTTATTTTATAAAAAATAAAGTTGCTAAGGGTGGTTTTCATTTCCATAAAATTAATCAGCCTTTTGACGAAAAACTGGAAATTTCCCATAGAAATAACATGGGATTTTTTTCGAAAACAGCCATTTTGTCCAGGCTCTTATAGACATAACTATAATTTTTTTAGACTTGAAAACGGTTTTAAATGAAAGGTACAACATTTTACTCTGCGCTAAGCGATTTTCATTAAATATAATTAAGTCTAAGTGTGTTTAATTTAAAATTTTTAAAACCATTCCAATCTGCGATATTTTAGCATGGATAAGAGTCAGTTTATGATAATAGCACGGTTAAGTCTATTTGGTCCAATTTTCGTAGTGGTTAAAATCAAGAGAACTTAAGCTTGTGCTAGCTAACAAGTTAAGTTGGAAAAAGACCCCACACATATATATTAAGTTAACAAGATTACCTACGACTGGAAATTAAGCTAGATTACTTACGACTGGAAATTAAGCTAGATTACCGACGACTGGTAATTAAGCTAGATCAGCAACGACTGGTAATTAAGCTAGATCAGCGACGACTGGTAATTAAGCTAGATCAGCGACGGCTGGTAATTAAGCTAGATTACCGACAACTGAAATTAAGCTTGATTACCGACGACTGGTAATTAAGCTAGATTACCGACGACTGGTAATTAAGCTAGATTACCGACGACTGGTAATTAAGCTAGATCAGCGACGATTGGTAACTAGGCTAGATTACCGCCGACTGGTAATTAAGCTAGATTACCGACAACTGGTAATTAAGCTAGATTACCGCCGACAGGTAATTAAGCTAGATTACCGACGACTGGTAATTAAGCTAGATCAGCGACGACTGGTAATTAAGCTAGATCAGCGACGACTGGTAATTAAGCTAGATTACCGACGACTGGTAATTAAGCTAGATTACCGACGACTGGTAATTAAGCTAGATTACCGACAACTGAAACTAAGCTTGATTACCGACGACTGGTAATTAAGCTAGATTACCGATGACTGGTAATTAAGCTAGATCATCGACGACTGGTAATTAAGCTAGATCAGCGACGACTGGTAATTAAGCTAGATTACCGACAACTGAAACTAAGCTTGATTACCGACGACTGGTAATTAAGCTAGATCAGCGACGACTGGTAACTAGGCTAGATTACCGCCGAATGGTAATTAAGCTAGATTACCGACGACTGGTAATTAAGCTAGATCAGCGACGACTGGTAATTAAGATAGATTACCGACAACTGAAATTAAGCTTGATTACCGACGACTGGTAATTAAGCTAGATTACCGACGACTGGTAATTAAGCTAGATTACCGACGACTGGTAATTAAGCTAGATTACCGACGACTGGTAATTAAGCTAGATTACCGACGACTGGTAATTAAGCTAGATTACCGACGACTGGTAATTAAGCTAGATTACCGACGGCAGGTAATTAAGCTAGATTACCGACGACTGGTAATTAAGCTAGATCAGCGACGACTGGTAATTAAGCTAGATTACCGACAACTGAAATTAAGCTTGATTACCGACGACTGGTAATTAAGCTAGATTACCGACGACTGGTAATTAAGCTAGATTACCGACGACTGGTAATTAAGCTAGATTACCGACGACTGGTAATTAAGCTAGATTACCGACGACTGGTAATTAAGCTAGATTACCGACGACTGGTAATTAAGCTAGATTACCGACGGCAGGTAATTAAGCTAGATTACCGACGGCAGGTAATTAAGCTAGATTACCGACGGCAGGTAATTAAGCTAGATTACCGACGGCAGGTAGTTAAGCTAGATTACCGACGGCAGATAATTAAGCCGGATTAACGACGTTTGGTAATAAAGCTTTTCCTCTCCTGTGTTTTCTAAACAATTTTAGTTAATATGAAGACTGAAGTAACAGATATTAATAAAAACTGTCATTGTAGACAAAGACCGGAAAGTGTAAAAGATAAGTTTAGAAAATTAACTGCCTGTAGAAACAGATATTCAAATTTTCACTTTTGAAGACATGATTATAAAACATCAATTATTATAAAAAATTCTTATCTTACTTTTTTTCACCAAAATTTCATTTTCCCAAAATATTTCTCAACATTATTTACTCATGTATTTTGTTCTCAATAGTAGTTCAAGAAAAAATGGCATCTAGAAGAATTTAAGTGATACTACC
Organism: Phalangium opilio; assembly: GCF_054372755.1. Lineage (NCBI taxonomy): Eukaryota > Metazoa > Arthropoda > Arachnida > Opiliones > Phalangiidae > Phalangium > Phalangium opilio. Next base: position 2,653,603 of record NW_028324255.1, read on the forward strand.
TTGATACTAGGTTTTACTTTCGACTAACATTTGCTATTAGGATATTCAAATACTTGGATATCTGAAATGATTTCTCTTGAAAAGTTTAAATTTTTTTATTTTAAATTGGAAATATTGCGAAGCGGAAAGTAATATAGGCCTTTTCATTGTGTTTTAGTTATTTGTGTCGAAAAGATCTATAGATTGATCGTGATCTTTGAGAGCTATACAGCACGTTAATATTTAATTCTTCGAAAACATTATAATTGAAGAGTACGTTTATAATTGAAGAGTACGTTTTGTTAAGTTTTCATACGGTTTTATTTTATCAGCTCTCAACGATTTTCTGTCCATTTTATACTCTTTATAGGGCCGAATTTTCTACCTAATTGTAAATTTTTGATAGAAAGTAAAATGTAACACGTACTATTTTTAAAATGATGCGCATGTTTCTTGTTAAAATATTGTTCTGAAGTAATTTTGGTGAAAAAAAGTAAGATAAGAATTTTTTATAATAATTGATGTTTTATAATCATGTCTTCAAAAGTGAAAATTTGAATATCTGGATCTTCAGGCAGTTAATTTTCTAAACTTATCTTTTACACTTTCCGGTCTTTGTCTACAATGACAGTTTTTATTAATATATATAGCTTCGAGAGAAGTGTACTACAAAGCGGGGTAAGCGTATCATCATTCTTCCCAACATCATTTTGTATTTGAGGCAAGGTTACTAAACCGTATCACATACGCGATAAATATTCCCCTCATCATTACTCTATAACGCTTTAATTATATGTCAGTTTGTGGATTTTTGTCCCACGTCAAGACGACAGTTAAAGAATTCACCTTACGGTGCGATGCCCATCTGAAGTTTGTTAAGCGGAAAAGCAAACTAAAAGGGTGAGCCTGGGGAGTAGGACGTTACATAACTGAAGTATTAAGAGGATCCTTCTTCTATTATCCCCTTCTGCTAATAGTAACACTTTTTAAGCATGCATTACGTTAACACAACAGTAATGGTAGAAATATTAGTTATATAGAAAAAACACGTCTAAAGGGTTCGTGTCAACCTCGCTCCTTCTATGAGTGCGCGATATTTAAATAGGTTATTAGTCATAGGTGTCATCAAACCTTGAACGAATATCGGTGGATGTCTCGCGAATTCCCCTCGTGCTACTAAAAAAACAAGGTGGGCAAATTTAAATTTTGCCGTCTTTAATATTCAGTTATTCACGAGTGATAAATTAACGAAAGTGTTAAACTTCTCGATAAGTTATCGCTTTCAAATCACAGCCAGTGAGTTCCAGTGTGAGTTAAGTTACTTTTAAGTGAGGAAAAGTCTCCAGAATCGAGAGATTAAATATTAATTCAACTAAATCGGGAGTTACATAGCATTGTTGTCCGCTTTGATATTGAACCGCTAGCGCCGTTCTTGAACGAATTCTTTTAATTTGAAAATACGAATTCCTTTTTTCAAAAACTAAAAGTCGCGTCGAACAAAGTTTGTAAATGGAGGTTTTCTATGAAGTGTGCGAGAGTGGTACCAGAGGGTAAATCTATGCTCCGAAGCTCCGACGTTTTTATTACATTAATCCGCTTCTGATTCTGTCATGACTTCGGCAAAACATATTGAAATGTATAAATTTCCCGGGAGTTTGAGTTTAGTTTCTTAAAGCAACAGGCGGCTCCATTATCACCCCTAGCATACTGGCTAATCTTCTGGACACGAATTTTATCTTGCCAAAGGCAGGAACCAACTAGACCCAATGCAAGAGGTGGCATTGGTTCCTGCCTTTGGCTTAACCAGCGTTTACCAAGTTTAGCCACTGTGTAGTAAAAAGGCCATCTTTTAGGGGCACCAACGGAGCGGCTCTTTCCTTTAACTACTTTACCGTAATTCTGATCCATGAAATTATGCCCATTAGTAATTCGGTCCAATGGGAGGATACGTTATATACGAGTTTTTGTCGAAATTTAAAGCAATGGGATTCTGTCCATTTAAAAGTCGCCGCAAAGATTATATCAAGATCTGTAGTGCCTGACTCAGGGTGCAAAAACTTTGTGTACAAATTATTTCATAACCTGACATAACTTTACACAAACATTTTTGCCCACAGTACTATTTACTTACATAACTACAATCGAAATTATACAAAAACGTCTTTGTTTGGACCAAGACCAATTCCAAGAACAATTCCATTTTCCGAAAACATTTTATCATGAAATTAATTATTTTGAAGGGAGTACGTTTAGAGGGATCAATAATTAATATTTGAAATATTCTACTGCATTTCTAAGAAGAGCACCCATACACTGCAAGCACGGATGACTGCAAAATTTTATATCATAACTCGTTTAGAGTGAAGTGATTTATGTATTAATTCCGCTGAAAAGAATATAAAATGACATTGTATGTACCTCGATGGGGGTTTGGGCGACTAGGGGGTAGGAAGGTAAATAGAGAAACAAAAGTGACTGTCTGGGTTCTCTCTGCTTGTCTGAATCGGTCTAGTGAAATACGAATGCTTATTGGCTGAAACAAAACTTCGAGAATGTTCGAGGAGCGTTGCTAGGTTTGTAGTGTATGAAACCCTGGCAAACTAGATTCAATAGATGAAACGAAGTGGGAGAGTTAAGTTGCGAATTTAGGACCGTGCAGGTGAGGCTCTGAAAGTACCGGAGTAATTTTCATATAGTTCACTCCTTTCCCTATACATATAAGTCAAAATTTGAACTATTTATATGAATTACTAAATAATGATGAGAGGATGAGGTCTGAAAAATATTTCAGATTGAGAGATGAAAGGATTAAGTCTTGGAAAACATTATACATAAGAGGTGAGAGGAGGTTCAATAAAATTACGAGAAAAAATGAGTAGTGAGAAGAGTGAAAATTTTTTAATTTTATCTTAATTGAGATGAGAGGAGGTGTAATAAAACTACGAAAGAAAATGAGCAGTGAGAGGAGTGAAACATTTTAATTTTTATCTTGATTGAGATGAGAGGAGGTTTATTACAAGTTGGGAAAACCAAAATATTACCTCTCCGAGGAGGACTACTTACAAACTTACTTACCCAGATATGGAAATGTTTATTTTTTTAAGAAAAAATACTGAAGTTAAAATTTATGAAATATTAAAGCAGTATACAAAGCATAGCAAATATACTGTAAATCAGACGACATTTTACATCCAATAAGGATATACTTGTACACATTAAAATCATCCGATGGGGGGAAAAACGGGAAATGAAGAGCTAAAACTTTGGAGGGATATTACCTATACGTTTTTGTAAAGGCCCAATTTTCTACTCCTCAACTATATACCCTCTACCTCTATGTTCAAAGCCATATTCACAACAGGGTTGCCATGTAAACACTATCCTCTCGTTTCACCTCAACGATTTTCTTAGTTTGTCAACATGACTGTTAACGTTACATAACATCAAAGCTTATTTGTGACTACACACACTGAAAGTAAATGCGCAACATAAAAAGCATGAAAACACCAAGCTATAATCCGATTACGATCAGACCTTTCACTGGTCTGGGCTGCGTCCAGCAGAGCTCCCCAAAATGACAGCGGATTTTGGAAAACGTTTACCGGTGAGATCTGTCGTCATAGCTTTTCTCCGGTCATCGGTGTTTTAAAAATGACGCTAGCGCAATAAAGCGTGCAAGATACCAAGGCTTAACAAAAATTGTATGATAACGTATTTAAAGAGATACATAACAACAACTTTTATAATTAAAATTAGAAAGTAACATGTCTCTTAAAATTCTCGCGTGATCAACTGGTTTCACGCCAATTAAATAGCTATAATCCGATCAGAATCAGCAAGAGCTATTTGTATTAATTCCTCCATGTTCTTTCGCCAAGCTGAGAACTACGCGTTTTACGTCACGTTTTCCAAAAACCCGACGATTTTCTTTGAAGACCGCGCTGGCTCAGCGCTAAGCACCGTCCGTGACGTCAAATTCAAAAACAATATCCCGTCCTGTAGGACACTGCTAACAGCGCTGAGCTCTGCTGAACGCGGCCCAGATTTCCACCATGATTATAAAATCTAAGCCTAATTATTTAACAGTGTATTAACTTTCGGCTCACTCTGAACCGTTAATGTCTCTGCATTACAGAAACGAAAAGCAAACCCAAGCGTTTACTTTTTGGTTCACTAGGCCTAATGACAAATAAAAGTTCAATAGATCTATATCGTTGCGTTCTTCTTGAAATCACTATAGAAAGGATTATGCTATATACAGATGTAGTATAGCTTAAGTAATATATAAACATCCATTTCAAATAACAATATTAAAAATCACCCTTGGAATATCAAAATGAAACAGAGCTTTAAAGCTACAAAAGTACTAAATGCATCGTAATTACGAAAAAGATCCACATATTCACTTTATATTATGGAAAAAGTGAATATTAAGGTTCTGTAGGATTTCTTAACACATCAAAACAAAGCGAACTGCTAACTCGGCGCACTAGTGTGACAACGGACAGACACACACAGACAAAAAATAGACTGCTTTTTAACTCTTTCCGTTTTAATTTTGAGTTGAGAAACAAGATTATCTTAAATATTAAAATAAATATAACTAATATTAAATATTTTCTTCGTTAGTTGTTCGCCTTATTGAGCGTTACATCGTCTTGATAAAGAACAATTAAACATTCTTGAGAGACTTGACTAATATTGGCGTTTAAAATGAAGCATACGCCGGTTGCCTCACCATACTCAAATAGGTAGTATATAAGGGTGTCGAACTACAGCTAAAAGCAAGAACAACCGCAATTGCGAAAACCTTCGGTGGACGATCTCACCTTAGGGAGGCTAGACGTTTCTCGTAACCCTAGCTGATCGCCGCGAATGTCTTAAACCCAACGATGACGATGGAGTAGAAGCCAGGTGTGCAGACTGGTGTCCATGTGGGATGGACAAAAACAAAGACCAGAAGATGGTGGTGTAGAAGCCAGGTGTACAGACTGGTGTCCATGTGGGATGGACAAAAACAAAGACCAGAAGATGGTGGTGTAGAAGCCAGGTGTACAGACTGGTGTCCATGTGGGATGGACAAAAACAAAGACCAGAAGATGGTGGTGTAGAAGCCAGGTGTACAGACTGGTGTCCATGTGGGATGGACAAAAGCAAAGACCAGAAGATGGTGGTGTTAGAAGCCAATGTATACAGATTGGTGTTCATGTGGAATGGATAATTGACTAGTCAGATGAAGTAATAGTGGCCAGGCGAATTGTGGATAGCCTCAAGTTTTGAATTTTCCGAGAACTGTGAATGCGGTCCGGAAATGGCGAACACATTTGCTTCGATTCGGAAACTGCGAACGCGGTCCCCTGGGGTGAAAGTGCCTGACACACACACACACACCCACACCCCCCCACATACATACACACACACACACAGACATGCCTGTCGATTTTAGACCCTCTCCGTGACATACGTCACTCGGAGAGGTAAAAACTACGAGATAAAATGAGCAGTGAGAGGAGTGAAAAGTTACTATGGTGTTTTGTTTGGGAAAGGAGCGATGTTTACTGAAAGGCCTACTATGGAAAACCAGTTGGAGTGAGCTGCTCGTTCCCTGCTAAAGAAATTTGAGGAGTGGGAGTTTGAAAGGCTGGGGGTTCGCCCATGTCTGTTAGAGCCATGATTTTCTAATTTTAACCCAAGCGTCGAGCCTTAAACATACTCAACGGTGAATTTCCACTAAAGAGTTAGTGCCATAATTTTCGTCATCCACAAACTTAAAACAGGAGTTCATAATAACTCGAAGTACGAAACTGGTTAAAAAGCCCGTAACAACAAAGTTTCGCCGTAAAGCTCAGCGGATTCATACACCGCTTAGCTCCCAAAGAAATAGTTACCCAATTTTTTAGCGCCCACGCGCATTAACTTACACACTTCCGGTTTAGCACTATTTTTATCTGATGATTTTTGGAGCGAAAATGGCTCACGTCTGCTTCTGTCGGAACGGTGTAAATTAAGCCTTGGCTAAGAAGTTGGCTTTTAGTCGGGGTTTCTAGTTTTCTACAAAACATTTAAACGATCGTGAATGATGTTTTTTGTGACATGTGTGAGTGAGAATTCCGTGGTTAAATTAAAACGGTTTGGACAAATTTATTCCCAGTATCTTTAATATAAGAATTGCAACGTGTTTCTACGTCCACCATATCGCCATTTTTCTTTTCGACGGAGATCCCAGCCAACGGAAGTTTTGGAACGAAAACCAAAGAGCATAGATACCACTACGATATACTGTAAGGTTGTATGTCCATAAACAGGCTAATCCTTTCTATGTGCAACGACAGAATCTTGTTGTTCGCGATTTTTACCATTAGCTCTATGGCCAGTTTCATACTTCCCCCCGAAGGGGGTTATTATGAACTCCTGCTTAAAATGCGAAAAACATCCTTGAAAAATCTAGTTTATTATGACATGTTTACTTTTGTATTTGGTTTCGTAGCAATTTATTTATAAAATTGCAGTCAAGGTTTTGTGTTTGGAAAAGGCCTAGTTAAAATTTTGTTTCCCCTTGATGACGTAGTAAGGAGAAAGTTTCTCTCTAGATATCGCTCACGTGACGCTTGTTAGTGTCTCAGCGCCGCGTTAAGCCTATTTTATTCAGATTCGCGCGGCATTGGCATACACGGGAGTCTCGGGGGCGCGGGCTTAGCTTTTTGCCGAGAGATGCCGTGAGTGACGTAGCAAGGAGAAAAACCCGCCAATAATCTTCTGCGCAAATTTGCTTCTGCCCCTAAATTTCAAGTTTTCGAAGTGTTTTTTCTGTGTTTTCCCTCTTTTAAATATCTATCAAGCATATTTTTGGAATCAGAAGAGTATAAACTCTCAAAAAAGTAAGGTTTTCTTTAGATTTGATATAATTTTTAAATCAGGTCGCTATTCTATGGGGCGCCAAATCGGACAAAATTAATTTACTGAAAGAGAGTTGAAATTTTTCGGAGAGAGTTGAAATTTTTTAGAGAGAGTTGAAATTTTGTAGAGAGAGTTGAAATTTTTTAGAGAGAGTTGAAATTTTTTAGAGAGAGTTGAAATTTTTTAGAGAGAGTTGAAATTTTTTAGAGAGAGTTGAAATTTTTTAGAGAGAGCTGAAATTTTTTAGAGAGAGTTGAAATTTTTTAGAGAGAGTTGAAATTTTTTAGAGAGAGTTGAAATTTTTTAGAGAGAGTTGAAATTTTTTAGAGAGAGTTGAAATTTTTTAGAGAGAGTTGAAATTTTTTAGAGAGAGTTGAAATTTATTAGAGAGAGTTGAAATTTTTCGGAGAGAGTTGAAATTTTTTAGAGTGAGTTGAAATTTTTCGGAGAGTGTTGAAATTTTTCGGAGAGAGTTGAAATTTTTCGGAGAGAGTTTAATTTTTCGAAGAGAGTTTCATTTTTCAGAGAAAGTTGAAAATTTTCGGAGAAAGTGGAAATTTTTCAGATAGAGCTGAAATTTGATCAGCGAGCGACAACGTTTGAACTAAACAATATTCATCAATTATTGATGATATCGCTGCATTAATGATGGCAAACCTTCAAGTGGTCCGCACTAGAGATGTGAGTCGGTAATTTACCGTCCGTAAATTACCGGTAATTTACCAAATACCGCGTAAATTACAGTTTTATATCTTACCGTAATTTTTCAATGGTAATTTACGGGTAAATTACGGCGGTAAATTACCAAACATTTTTATTATACATTAAAAGTTCATTTTACACTTAAATGATCAACTATTTCTGTGTTTACTATATCTGTGCGCCAAAATGACTCACCAGGCGCTACTCGCTAGCCTTACAACTTACAAAGATGCGCTAAAAATTACTCTTTTAATATATATTTAGTTAGAGATCAGATTAGAACGGCCATGGCTGCCGTCTTGGTAGCAAAAGCCACAACTAAACGTTGTTTAAAGTAATGGATTGTAAGCACAGAAATTTATAAATTACCAAAAATTACCGACCGAACGGTAATTTTTGTTTTCCCAAAATTTCAATCGGTAATTTACCGGTAATTTATCGGTAATTTACCCGGTAAATTACCGTTTTTAAAAATTACGGTAATTTCACATCTCTAGTCCGCACCTATGACAGGATAATTAAAAAATTATCTGCGTAAGCAGTAGGAAGCCCCATTGGGTTCGACCTTTCCTAAGAAGCGTACAGGATTTCGCGACTTCCCCGAAGAATTCGTGATATTATGAATTGTTCAAAAATTATGAAATCATAAAGATTTCTGTGATTTCTTGAAGGATTTCATGAGGATACCAGAAATTTTTGCGTTTTGAATAATGGTTTTCGTTATAGATTTCGTGATTTTGCGAGAAGCGGTATGGGATTTCGTATATATTTAGGACCAACGCAAAACGGAGAAGTTAAGATTACACCAACTGTTGCGGCAAACCAAATAAGCTAAATTCCATTGTGTTATTTTTATTGATGTATATGCATGTACAAGCTAAGATACCCTGCGTTTTCCGGTTATTTTAAGGGACTGAAAACGGTCCATGAGGAGTCTATGTAGACCGAAGGGTCGGTCATTCACGAAATCCCGTATTCTACCCGCGAAATCCAATTTAAGAAATCCGAAATCAATAACAAAATCAGAAATCAGGAAAGAAGTCAAACGTATTTTTGTTGATTTCGAAATTCTATAAAAAATCCAAAATCAGTAACGAAATCACAAAATCAGTAACGAAATCACAAAATCAGTTAAAAAAATCACAAAATCAGTAAAAAGATCAGACAATCAATAAAGAAATCACAAAATCAGAAGCGAAATCATAAATTCAGACACAAAATCATTAAAGAAATCGCGAAATCCAAAATCAAAAAATCACAAAATCCGACGAAATCACGAGAAAAGTCTCAAAAGCCAAGGAAATCACGAAAAATACCTGAAAATTGAACGAAATCAAGGAAAATATCGCGAAATCCGACGAAATCCGTTGGATTTTATCAAATTTTTAAATTAACAAAATCCAACGAAATCAAACGAAATCCGAAGAAATAAAATTGGATTTCGAAATCCCGTACACTTTTTCCAAAACGTCCGACCCCTCGATGTAGACACAACCGTATGAAATCTTTGCGTGATGCAGTTTTTTACAGTTAGTATTATCTAATTAAAGAATGCTCAGTATGGTTTTTAGCCGCATCGATTGATGTACAGTACAGTCCCCGACAAAAGTTTCTGGACATTTTCATTTGGCTGCCATTTTGTTCCTATTTGAGCTAGAGTAACAAAATAGGACTTTCTAGATAGGTTGCCTTCTCAAGATTATTTTAAAATTACAAATGACACTGTGGCGCTAATAGGGCGTTAGCCATAGCGGAAATAGTAAAGCCCCCCGATAATGACGTTACGAAATAATGCTTCAAATGGATCAATATTTCTATCGTTGCACGCGTCTTGTCACGTAGAATCCGAAACTGTTTTCAAATTGTAAATCGGTTCTGAAAATCAAAAGTTATGACAAAAAACGTGACGTTCAAAACAATAGCAAATAAGCCTAACGATTATTTATTTGTTCTATATCAACTTAGCTCAGTAGTAAAACATTACGATTAGAAAAACAAGATGTTCCAACCCAAGAATTTTTAGTTCCACACTGACATACGAGAAATGGGAACTTATGAATTAGACTCAGTCTTCGGAAATGGAGGATTGTTGGTGGCGGTTTGTAAACGTCTAAATATTTAGAGATTTGGATATGTTTAAAGATTTTTTATAATTTACTAGTTGCTTATACAGTGGGTGGATATTTAGGGATAATTCTTTTGACGGATATTTTACGGCAGACGGCGTTATGTGTTGAATTGGTATTAAAAGTTGGATGATGGACAGTGTTTCAAGAATATACTTTGAGATGGTTTAAGGAGCAAAATAGGTGGCATGACTAAAATACAGGTGTAACAAAACTTATTTGACGTTCGGTAATCAATTTTTGGACGCCTGAGAATTGGATGTTGAGAAATGCTCTGAAAATAATATTGTGGGAATAATATTTCGACGGCAAATTCATGAGGATGGTTGAGAAGACATATTGTTCAATTCAAAGTGGATGAGAATGGTTTGAATTATAATAGTATATATATATACAGGTTAAATTATACGCAAGTTCTTATGACATGAAAATATTTTACGACGTGGATAATTTTAACGTATTTCCTGCTTTCTCGGCTTTATTCTGCATGTTTTCTTATTCCCAGCACATTTTAAACGTGATAACTATCCCTTTAAACTTTACTTAAGAATTTGGTTTTTTGAAAATTATGGCTGTTTTTGGAACATAGAGCAAAAAAGAGAGAGAGGCCCTACAAACGATAAAAATCACAGCGTTTGCAATTGTGTCGTGTTTCAGCGTATGAAGGTTGCTCTATATATTTTTTAGCTTAGAGTAGAGCAGTTTCAATGATCATCGGAAAACAATCAGACTCAATAGCCTATACTTTTCCTGCTATAATATAGTCGGTAAGCGCCTTGGTTTGTGACATTGAGAATTTAGTATCTCAATTTTTCTATCGTTAATTTGGCAAAAAAATAAATTGAGTCTGCTTCCATTATTAACCTTGACTATTTCCCCTAAAATAATTTGATATTATTCTTTTGTAGTTTAAAGTTTACGTTTCATAATCTATATGGATAGAGGGACACTTAGATTTACACAATAATCTAAGACGCCTTGGATTTTTTACTTGAAATGAGAAATTTAACGGGCGCCCATGTATAGAGTTAAATACCATTTTCTTGCCCTGTCAAAGGTTGAAGCTTCTCCAAGGTTGTTCGGATAGAAATTTTATTTTATTTATGTATTTTTTCGCAGATGAAGTTTTACTGAAATTATTCAATTCAATTTCAAAATATTTATTTTTTACTTTTCACTACATATACATTACATCATGAATATTTAGAAAAGAATTCATCTTGAATATTTAGGAGAATTCCAACTTGAATATTTAGAATAAAAAATCCATCTTGAATCTTTAGTATTAACAGAGTAGAAAAAAAAAACAACCGGCGTTGCCCATCGAGATATATTATTACATTTCAGGCCGCCATTTTTAACGAAGGTGGAAAATCGAGCTTCAAAAGACATGAAGTCAGTCTTACGGAAATTGGGAACCAGTGTTTTAAATGTTATAGATTCGGTTGAAACACGTAGACGCCGCCATTTTTCAAGATGATGAGGAATTGGAAAAATCTAAGAGCCCGCCTACTGCCTTTGAGTACCGTCCCTGCAAAATTTCATACCTCTAGACAAAGCTGTTTGGACTAGGAGTAGAATATCAGTCAAATTGTAACTATAGATGTTAAGCATACAAGTTACTGAGGTTTACGTAGGCGTCCTTGTGATTTAAATTAAAATTTCGAGTTTAAAATTGAACTTGTTGTCTTAGATTAGTGGTGTCTTTCAAGTTTGAGTAATAAATGGTTTAGAGAACACTTTAGGACACGGGTTTGATTTGTTGGTTTTCGAGTATTGTTCCCGGTTGTAGTATACTTTTGACGGTTTATTTACTGTTCTAAAAACGCGATAGAGGTTTGCGTGCAGTTCAATGTCGCCATTTCGGTTATTGGAAGTAATTAGGTTTTAAATAAGATCACAGGACAACTTGTGTAATGAATTTTAAAAGAACTATACGATCATATTTAATGCTTTTTTTATTAAAACTTGATCAATGAAAAAACAGTTGACATCGCCAGTTATCATTTCAGTATTTACATGTGTGGACACCTTTCCACTAAAACCAATAATTATCCGTTAGAAATAGTTCCTACGATATTTATAATACAAGATTTTAAGAAAATTTTAATCAAATCTAATATTAGATCTAAACATACTCTAAAAAAATTACACAAAACCAGTTAAAGTTTTTACATGACGAAGTTAACGGTCTAATAATGTGACCAATATCCCTGGATTGATTTTACCTACAGGGAAGTTTTTTAAGCGTGATACTTGTGAGCAACTTCAAATAAGTTTAAAACCGTAAGATGAACTTTGGTGAGACAGGGTCTTTTTGAATGCTTCGCGTGGCACTTAAGAAACGTGAAGTTTCTTTTCTCTAAAAGTCTACAGAGGCTTCAATTTGGAACAGAGCAGGGCTGATGATTATTTTGATTTTTTCAAATAAAACAAAAAAAGCTATTTTTTATTTAAATCGATTTATTTGATTTTTCTTGAACTACTAGATAGTAAATTACCAACATGAAAAGTCTTGAGTCAAAACTAACCAAAAGGAAAATAATCATGACATTTAAGCAGCTATTGGATATTGTTGCTATTGAAATGCTTGTATAAAAAGACTAGCTTGACTGTTATTTCATTTCTTAGCCTATCCAGCAAGACAAACTGAAGTTCTGGGAAAAACTTAAACTGAAATTTAACAACACTATGACTCATTTTAATTATAGGTCTTTTCTAGTTAAGTTTCTTCTCGAGTTTCTTAACCTACTTCTTGGAATCTTAGAAAACATTTTTTAAAAATAAAAATATATTCTTGATTTTAATCAAATAATTTTTTTAAAAAAATCGCTTGATTTAAATCAAACAACCCTGGAACAGAGCACACAATTTAGACACTCGAGCAGTTAGAATGTGTAGTCTTTACGAATGATAAACGTTTCATCGTCGGACACGATGGCCAGATAATGTTTTAGAGGATGGATGTGCACCAATATATGCCCATCCACTCGAAAGGCTTAATGTGGTTTAGTAGGGTAAAAGTCTTAAAACGGAAGTTAAAGAATGCCATTTTTTACAACTCAACTTTCATAATTTCTCTATTAGGTGATGAAATGATCTTCAAAAAGCTGCGATATCAAATTATGAATGGTTTTAGCATTTTTAAAATATTCTAATTTTTACTAAGCGCTATTTTAGAGGAAACCTTTTCGTATATTTCTATGTAAATATTGTAGTAATATTGTAAAATATAATGTTTACCAAAGGTTCTACCGCTAAAAATTTTAAAAATCAATTTCTATTTATGTAAAAAGGCGGATCTCATGGCGAATTCCACTGGGTCCTCCCGGAGCGCTCCCATGGAGCAAAAAACATGGGAGGAGTAGTTGCCGGATCGTTAAAGACTGTTTTTCCGTAATTAGGGTCTCTCATTTTTATTGCTCCATGGGAGCGCTCCGGGAGGACCCAGTGGAATTCGCCATCAGTCTGTTTTTCCTTCCAAGGGTTTTTATCCTACTGGGTACCATAGGAGCATGGATAAAGAATTCGCGTGAGGAAATTTGTATTCACGCTATAGGATAGGCAACTCCCCTATTTCTGACGACAGCTTATTCTGTATAATCTGATTCAGCTTGGGTTGTCAGCACGCGCAAAGCTGGGTCTCTATGTAACGTAGCTTTGTTCGTGATGACAAGAGACGAAGAAAATAATAATTCTCTGGATTTAAAATATCCGTGAGTTTTAGCTCAAATGTATGGGCGGAAATTCTAGTAGGCTTCGAAAAAAGTTGAAGTGCCTCGACTGTCGAGTGTCGACTTCATAGTCGAGCCAGTGACTTTTAAAATTTCAAGTAATACTAATTTAGACTATTACAGAAGGATGTTAGAGTTAGTATTATAAATATTTATTACGTTTCTAAATCTTTTGGGAATCTAAAGAAATAATTTTCGCTATTTTTAATACCACAACGTTCCTTGATAATGTTTGAAGGACCCACCAATTGAATACATACGACTATGCACGTATTTGAAACTAAAGCCTACAGGTCCGTGCATTTGAGATAAAAATCTCGCGGATATTTATAATCCTTTTTTTTTTCTTCGTCTCTTGTCAGCACGCACAAAGCTACATAACATAGAGACCTAGCTTTGCGCGTGCTAACAACCGAAGCTGAAAATAGAGTATATACATAATAAGCTGCTGTCGGAGATAGGGGAGCTGCCTATCCTATAGCGTGAAAACAAATTTCCTCGCGCGCATTCTTTATCCAAAACAGAAGGTTGAAATTTGGCAAAGAGTTTCCTGAGACCCCGTGAATGGTATCCGTAATTCTAAAACTCCCACAAGTGTTCTTTCAGTGGTTGAATTTATTTTTTCCCTTGAAATGAATGAAAGTCAACGAATTAATTAGAAATAGTCCAATGCCTGATCTATTGCACTACCGGATTGCTGAAGTGTTTCGGATTATATTGATATTGTATTTTTTCTATGATGGGGATAATTATCGGGGGATTTTTCACTTTTCTCGGATAGGGTTAACAACCGAGGATTTTGTCTGGGGATGGCGGATTTTGTACAATTTCAGTAATGGGAGATTATGCCTGGGGTTCTTTGTCTTGGAAGTGTTTAGTCCGTATACCCATGTGAATCGATAAAACCTAAAAGGTATTTTTCAGTTCTTATATGTAAATCGAGATATTGAACAGGGTTTGAACACACTCCTGCTTTTTATACGTCAATCAATCGTATACCGCGGTTTTTGCATAAGTAAATGAACTGTCGTAAGTATACCAATACAGAAATTAGTACTGGAAGACCAATAAATCAAACCCATGTTCTACAATGCCCTCTATACCATTTGTTACTCAAATTTCAAAGACACCACTAATCTAAGACATCCAGTTTTTTTTACATTGGGAATGTCAATTTAAATCTTAACCACGTCTAGGAAAGGTCAGACACTTTTAGGCTTAACATCTATAAAACCATTCGTTATAATTTGAAAATATTCATGATACATTTTTTCTCTATATATTCATATGATGCATTTTTTCTCAATATATTCATGGAGAATTTTTTTTCAAATATTCTAGATGGATTTTTCTAAATATTCATGATAGATTTTTTCTTAGTTATCATGATTGATTTTTCTAAATTTTCATGATTAATTTTTCTAATTTTTCATGATTAAATTCTTGAAAATATTCATGATGAGATTCTTAAAATTGTTCATGATCAAATTTTCAAAAATATTCATTATTAAATTTTTGCAAACATTCATGATTAAATTTTTGCAAACATTCATGATAAAATTCCTGGATATTTTCATTAGTGAATAAACGTAAATCGTAACATCATCTCCAACGTAGGCAGGCACTCTTTTACCGTGATTATACACTTTGGCGTGGCTGATGAATTAAGTGATTGCCATGCTGCAAGCTTAAAAAACAAGGCAGCCTACCTACTCGGAAATAAAATACAAAAGGTATTTATTTCTCGTTTCATGGAGCCCAGCCCCTATTATTATTATTATTATTATGATGTTGATGACTGTGTAATTTCCAGTGAACTACTTATATAGTTTTTTATATACACATTAAAAATCCATTTCATTCATTGTTTGAAGACTACTTTTTTAAATACAACGTTCTCTAATTAACCTTAGATTTAACAAAAAATATATGGCATTCTAAAATTTAAAGAGATAGTTGTCTAATTTCAAAAGTGGTGGAAAAATTAAACTTCCAGACAAAAGGAGAAGTATTCGAATATCAATATTTTCATGTCATTAGGACAAGTGAGTCTTTTTAATTTAAATAATATAATAATTCGAACCATTATCTTCGGAGATTACCATCCATTTCACAATGAGGATTAATATTGGCATCCTTCTTCAAGAATTTGTCGTTGTTACATTCTTCTCTAATTCATGTCATCGTGAATCTTCATTCCCGATTCTCCGCTACATTTCCATGGTAGACACGTCACCTATTCTGCAAACTGGAGTTCTGCCACGATATTTATTCTCCAAGCACTCAAAACATTTCTTAAGAAAATCCAAACCAAACATTTTTATACCGAAAAGACACCCAATCATTATTTACCGAAAAGACACAAAAACATTAATCATCGAAAACCCACCTAGAGCTCGGCATTTTCGATCAATTATCCACAAATTGGTGGATAACCGATTATTTATAAACAAATTTGTGGATTATAATACGATTTAACATGTAAGTTCTGTGGATAATTTTCGGGTATGGATAAAGATAAAATAAAGTGGATAATTGATCGAAAATGCCGAGCTCTAAACCCACCCACCCGTAAGCTACACAAAATATTTTTTCTTTAAGAGCTTAAAACATTTACTACAGAAAAGCCACAGAAGAATTCAACCCAAAACGCAAACTTCGCGCATTATAGAATATTTGGAAAATTTTTAATGTCGAAAATCCTTCCACTTTAGCAATCACAACTTGCTTATTATTCCAAATTCACAGACTTAACACTACCCTGCACACAAAATCCAGAATTTCTACTTTCCAAAGCGCCATCCAAAACCTTTATTTCTAAGTTGGAACCCTATTGTCCTTTTAAAATCGAGACCCTATTGGCAATTAACTAATAAATCGCCACATTACTGAACGTAATTCTTAAAACCTCATCTCTATAATTTCAGAGTAAAACTATGCTATGGCTTGAACATCCTGTTTTTCTGATCGTAATGTTTTACTACTGAGCTAAGTTGATATAGAAGAAATAAATAATCGTTAGGCTTATTTGCTATTGTTTTGAACGTCACGTTTTTTGTCATAACTTTTGATTTTCTGAACCGATTTACAATTTGAAAAGAGTTTCGGATTCTACGTGACAAGACGCGTGCAACGATAGAATTATTGATCCATTTGAAGCATTATTTCGTAACGTCATTATCGGGGGGCTTTACTATTTCCGCTATGGCTAACGCCCTATTAGCGCCACAGTGTCATTTGTAATTTTAAAATAATCTTGAGAAGGCAACCTATCTAGAAAGTCCTATTTTGTTACTCTAGCTCAAATAGGAACAAAATGGCAGCCAAATGAAAATGTCCAGAAACTTTTGTCGGGGACTGTACAGTACTGAGAAATTTTTCTTTTTATGGAATCTTTACACTAGCTTTTGGTTATTTTTATGCTTATAAAATATTTTTCCCGTCCATGAAAGGAGAGCTACCTACTAAAAGGTACCACATGGGACAAATGTTGTTCCTTTTCCTTTGATAAACGACATTATTTTATTAGTCTGAGCAAAATAAACTACTCTTAATCATATTTTATCGAATATCAGTCTTCTCAACAAATTGTAACAGTTGAAAAAACATTTTTTGGTGCAAACTTGAAAATTTCTCAAGCCACTAACATTTAAACCAATGTCCGTCAAGGTGCTTACAAGTTAAGGAACATCGATATGAAATCCCTTCAAAATAATTAATTTTATGATAAAATGTTTTCGAAAAATGGAATTGTTCTTGAAAAAGCGGAGATATGCAATTTTTTGAATAAATTTAGAGGGAATAGATCGATTAAGAGTAAAATCAGTTGATTGAATTAAATAGTGATTAAGGATTAAACTACTAAAAATACTTAAAGAAAAATTTCAATATCTGAACTTCAGTCAATTGATAAACCTCACTCATATCGTTGGCTTTTTCGGTCTTGGTCCAAACAAAGACGTTTTTGTATAATATCTGTCACTTCAGTCTTAAGGCAGTAGTCAACTCTTAACAGGCTGAAAATGTCATTTCCCGTCCCTATTATCTAAGGAACCGAAAATGCTATTAGCAGTTTTGAATAAAATATAAATCGAAATCATCTTTGGTTTGTCATACATTAATCATAATGATGGCACGAGATATTAGTGAGTATTAAATAAAATTAATAGCCTTTTCAAAATCGTAAAGTTAATTTCGTAGAACTGTTTACTTTTTAAATAAGTGCATTGGTTATGGCTAAAAGCGCGCCTCTTTTTAGGGTAGAAAGAAGCTAAAATACCATTTTTTTTAGAAAATTTGTGGCAATAAACAAGATAATTTGCAACAATCAGGGGTAAAAACAAATCCAATATAGTAAAATTTTGGAACAGGGGAAATATATTCAGTTGATAAAACTTGATAATTCCAAAAACAGGTGAACATTTATCCGCTCATAACAACCTAGCCTAACATAAGCTTAACCCTGTATCTAAACCTAACATGATCTATTACATCATAAATCAAATGGGTCTTAGGTTGCCTATTTATACCCTTGATGATCTATACATATTCTTGATTATTATAATAATTTGCCCTAAAATGTTAAACTTACAGTTTTGGAGACTTGGGAGACCACAAAAATCCGAAATTGCGTTCTAACATATGAATGCTCACTGAGAATAGCCAAAATAAAATTAATATATAATTAAAAAATAATGAAACCCTGTATACCTCATATGGAAGTGTTGAATTAGCTGCGCTTACGTAAACACCACTGTCTTAACTGCCAAGCGAAAACACTTTTGTCATCTTTCCAGTAGTATTTTAAAGTGTAAAACCTAGGGTTAGGAACTTAGGATATGTTTCTAGCATGAAACGAAGCAGACTATATCAAATTCCAAAACAGAGCTGTAAATCAGCTTTTTTTATAATCTTAAAGGACGAAAGACGCTATAAAGAGTATATTACACAGACTTACCAAAATTCAACTTAAGCCTTGGCCAAAACGAACGTCGAAAAATTACTTCAAACGACATTAAAACCTCTATTAACTGTAATTATTTACCTGAATTACTTTTTTAGACGAAAATTGGACCTGATAAAAACAGTTTTTGTTTTTAAGGGCGTTATAGTTCATTAGAAAATCCAAATAACGGTGTTAGAGCTCGGATGAAATATCAAAAAATAATTAGCGTTGCCTTACTGTCGTCTGCTATCATAGCCCAATCGATCACGCGCGTCACGACGCAAGCTGCTCGCGCTCGAACAGCGCAGCGTCCGGGGGGCTATGAAATAAACTTTCTTACTGTCGTCTGCTATGAAATAGGGAATTCGAGGCATAATTAATTAGTTAAATTACAAAAATTAGACTTCAATTATTTAAAATCTAAGCAGGTAAGTTTCTCATTTAGTAAATTCTTGTTAATTTGAAAGTATTCCGAAAACAAACTTCGCTGTAGTTTTTCCGTATCGCCTATGACAATTTCCCCAAAAAACCGGGTAAAATGTAATGCTTTTTCTATGGGACGCTAACCCTAAAAAGGTGATTTTTTTCGTTTAGCATTACAAACGGGTATCAAGTCATATCTACAAGGGCCTACCGGCCCTGTAGAATAAGCTATAGCACGGGCCACTAAACTTAGTTTAGTGGCCCGTGGCTATAGATGGCTAAGAATGTGGATCTTGCAGTCGCTACAGTTTGCTCATAAAACGGAATTTTCCTTTCGGGAAAGTGGACATTAATCGCAGGATATCGTATGCATTAACACTCGATTAAATTATCCTATAATAGACCATTCCTTTTATGCCACAGGAAAAGCAAACAGCACAGGGGCCGGGCCGCCATATGCTTGTTCCCTTGAGCTAAGAAGCACCACAAGCGGCAGTGTGAATAGACTAGCTTCCCGATTGTAGCGAACGCGAGCTCCATCTGGCGTTGCCTCTTGACGCGAGGGAACTCTCCTAATATGGTGGCCCTTCCTCTCTGCGTTGGTTTCACGGCGAATATTTAATGGAATGGTCTATTCATCAATAGGGAAGCAAGATTAACTTCCTCAGATGTGGGTTCAGAGAATACCTGAGAATTGTGCTACTAGATGTAGTATTCTTGAAGAAAATAATTTATGGGTTAAACTTTGGGCAGGTGCTCCATAAAAATTTAAAAAACATATCTCCCGAGAGCTTTCCGCTATTTCCATCTCCCAAAATAATCATTCAATTAAATGTTTTATTTCCAGAGTTGTGGGATGAAAGACTTCCAGGATTTTTTAAATCAGAATCGAAGTTTACTTTTTAATCCCAATTATATAATGTGTTCAAAAAACGTCAGTATATTTAACCAGGGATAGATAGACTTTTTTAAGACGGAATAAACAATGTTTGGCCTTTACTTCAGTCCGACTCATAGACGAGTATGTAGTCCCTTCCTTCAACACGTAACCGAAAAATTAAATTATCTTATTGGCTCACTAAAACTACGTATTGGTGACGTTGCTGACGGGGAGGGCCAAAAATACGTAATTCCTGTTTACCTCTGTCGCCATGACTACGACCCCTCTTGCGTTGTACCATAGCCCACTCGATCACGCGCGTTACGACGCAAGCTGCTCGCGCTATAGCTATAGAGCTAGGATCGAGTGGGCTATGGTTGTACAGATAAGCGTCTTCACAGGGGTTCAAAATGGAGCCTTCTAAATGCGAGGGTCCGGTAATTATTCGGGAATTGTTTTTAATAGCAATTAAGAAGGTAGTTAGTGAATTTGGTGCCGGTGTTTTGGATTTGGAGTACATCTGTAAAGGTGAAAAGTGTTCGCTAATTCTTTCTTAAGCCAATCATTTCTACTATCCTCATGATTTTGTAAACGAATTTGATGAAGTTAACCAAGGCTTAGTGAATGGTCAGGAGTTTTGTGAGCTTAGTGTTTGGTTAAAACCTGTTCGTGCTGTAATATCTATGAAGACTTTTACTCAATT
The DNA here is from genome assembly GCF_054372755.1 of Phalangium opilio. Taxonomy (NCBI): domain Eukaryota; kingdom Metazoa; phylum Arthropoda; class Arachnida; order Opiliones; family Phalangiidae; genus Phalangium; species Phalangium opilio. Next base: position 2,673,992 of record NW_028324255.1, read on the forward strand.
CTAACTCACTTTTAATTTTCTTGGGTCTTCCCCGTTCTGTTTTTCAGTTGCAAGCCCTATGTCTTGTGTAACTTCCATTTTTAAACAATGTTATTTCAAAAATTACAATCCGAGCCCCTTCCAACTTGGCAGACGAAGGGGCAGACGACGTTTATTTGACCCGGATATACATATAACGCCATAACAAAAATTAGACCGCCTCTTCTTTCATACCCCTCCGTCACGGGTAAGGGGGTCGTGGACTAGGACGCGCACCCGAATAACCCTGTTACCCATTCCGTCTTAAAAAAGTCCATCTATCCCTGATTTAACGTAACAATATCAGATGATGTGTGCTTCGAAAGATCGCTTCTGCCGGAATTAATTATCGCCTTCATCGTGTGTGTCTTTATGGCTTTCGGAATCTTTCTGACGTGGTATTTCGCAAAGTGGCACATACGTTACTGCATCTACAGTGTTCAAAAAGAAGTACGTTTCCTAAACGGTTTTTGCATTACACAGAGAGATAATCTAGGGTAGATTATAATTCATTTTAAATTGAGACCAAGGGAATATCATGAGAATTAAAAGATGATTGTAGCCTCATTCACAGGTTTGCGAATTGCGGAGATCAAATAAAGGTGAAGATTACCCGTACAACGCTGTGGTTTGTTATTGCGAAAAAGACAGCAATTGGGTTCATAACCAACTGGTTCCGAAAATGGAAGAGTTGTATCACGGAGAGAAATCTGAATATATTAGACTTTGTTTGCATCAGAGAGATTTTCAGGTTGGTTTCGATTATTTTTATTCGGGGAATTTAGAGTTTACCAATATCATGGCCCCATGATACAGTTAGTGCACTATCACCCGCTCAGACCTCACGCAAGCCTCTAAGGGCGTATTTCTTCTGCCCTGCTTCGCATAATCCCCACCATATGGGTGCAAACATAAGTCAGGCGGAGGGCGTCATTTTACGAAGGCATTGTGACCACATCTGATGGGTTTTAAAAGAGTTTTCTCATTAGTTTGGTCCCAAAGTACGCAATAGGTTATTTTAATTTCCAAAGGATATTTATCCGCGATTATAAAGTGACCACATGTTTTCGCGTATACCATGCACGCTTATTTCAGTGTTTTAGAAGCCTGATATTATATTTTTAGTATTTAAGCCGATGAAACGATTAGATCGCAAACTAAAACAAAAAGGAAGTAATCTTCTCTTGAAGGCAATACAAATAAAATGAGAGCCATTTTAAACACTTATATCTTTCAAAAAATTCATTTTTCTTGTTTATCAATGAAGGGTGGTCTTCTGATAACGGAAAATATTGCCGTGTCCATGGTAAAAAGCCGTTCCATAATAACAAAAGCGGATAGAAGAACAGAAAGTCTGGCTCTCACAGTAGTTTCAGCCTTTTACAACGGTTTCCACCTAAGTCGAGAAGCGTCTTACCACACACTTACCCCCTTAGAGAAGGTAGCCAATCACGAAGCAGTTTGTTTACGTAATGGGGCGTATTAAATCTATCGAAAATAGACCCGGGCGACACTAGCGCGTCTACCGGGAATCTTTGAAAAAAAAAGCTTTCTGCTTATTTCTAAAAAAAAAAAAAAAAACTACTTGGAAAATGGCGGTCTCCGTGTCGTGCTAGAGTGCTAGTTCATTTTAACCTATTAATTTTTCGCTCTTGGTAAATTGGTTTTAACAATGCCGCGTAAAAGATCACAACAACAACAAGATTTGATGCCAAAAAACAAAACCACTCAATATAATGCCTATGCAAAGGTTCAGCACACTGTTGGTATTCAAACCAGCCTTGGCCAAACATCGACGTCGTTGGAAAGTTTAAAACCGTTAAATTTAACGAAGGAAGTTCAAACAGATTTGGAAACGGTTTTAGATAACGGGTCACGTAATGTTACTGTGGAAACTCAAACGGAAATATTTGGATTCATAAATCCAGCGTGGAAATGGGATGAAATTAACTCTTTTGCTAAGTTAAATGCCCAAAAACGGAAACGCGAAGATGGGGATATGGATTTAAATTCCAAGAAACGTAAACTATGTATTTGCGATAGTGAAACCCATACCTTGGCTTCAGATTTTAATCAGAGCGATAATAAACCCGAAGAGGAACTATCAGAGACATCAGTTGCAAATTTAATCGTTAAAGACACTTTAGTAGCTCGACCATTTAATACTCCATCATCACCGTTGATAAAGCTGCTTCCTCACCTTGAAACTTCAAATTTAGGTAAGCTTTTTTTCTAGTTTACCTTTGCAGAATTAAGGGTTGCCTATACCAAAGCTATACCCATATTTTGTTTATATTTTAGGATCACTTTCCATAAAACATTTGACAAATCAAAATGGTCTTTTGGAACAACTAGAAATTTCTAAAAATAATGGATTAATTGGTGTTTCTTCTTATTATGATACACCAATCAGGATGTTATTTGATTCAACGGGAAAAGGGACAATTTTGACTCTTTTTGAATCTGCTGAAGAATTTGAATATTTTGATTTTGCCACTGCAACATTGAAAACGGATATTATTTCTGTTAAATTGAACCTTTTAAATGAAAACAAGGTGTTCTGCTCAGGAATATCCAAAGTTAGTAAATACCAATTTATTATTAGTATTAAAATAATGTATATAAATTATAATGCTTAAATCTTTTATATCAGAATGAATGTGAAGGGCTGGAAACTACAAAGAATCTTGTCAAATTTACTGCCCCTTTCGAACGTTATCAATCCAAGGAATGTTTCGTATGGTTTGTACCTCCAGTTAATGCCAGTAAAGATAAAATTCAGAACAAGCTTTATCAATGTCGCAAATGTCGAGCTCTGAACTGGTAATTTTTCAAAATTAACCTACAAATTCAAGAAGTAATTAATGTATCCAAATTTAAAAGGTATCTGACTCATGCCCAAAAGAAAAAGGCGTCATTAACTCCAACGAGGAAGCAAAAGAGACAGTTACATAATTCCTCATGTAGAATCGGTGTTTTAACACCAAAATCAAGGCGCAACAGACTTCGTCAAAATAAAAGCAATCGATCATTTCTAAACAGAAAGATAAAACAACTAGAAGAAAAGATCAAAGAAACAAGCCTGCAACTAAGTGAAGACCAAGATAAGAAAATGCGAGAAGTTGTTCAAGAGATTAACCTAAAAGATCGAGAAGAATTAGAGAAAATATTTGATAGCGTATCTAAGAAAAATAAAGTGTTAAGTCGGGCATTAAGAAAAGCGTGGGAGATGAACAGTAAACCTTGTTTGCAAAATGATTTTCTAAAGGATCAAGACAAATGTGTTAATGGCTCTAACGGCAACAGATGGTCAGCCTTAACATATAGAATTGCACTAAGTGTTTATTCGAGATCACCTGCAGCTTATGACGCACTTTCTGCCTTTGACGTGTTAAAGTTACCAAGTGTACACACTTTACAAGCAAAGCTACGTGAAATCCCAAGTAAACCTGGAATTGACCTAGAACATCTCAAAACGGAATCAGACAGATTTGATCAGTTTATTAAAGATAACCCACAACTACAAAATCCTGTGAAAGAAGGAGCGTTAATTTTTGATGAAGTCAAAATAATTGGAAAGATGATGTGGAATTCGCGGAATGGCGAGTTTGTTGGATGCCAAATGAACCCTACCGAATTTGCTTCCCTGGAAGACTTGTATAAGTATAAAACAGCTTCAGAAATCCTTGAAGCAGAGTACGTACTCCAGTATTTGTGGCGATGTACCAGTACCAAGTTTGATATCATTGGGCCTTACTTTATGTTTGCTAAACCCACATCTCACGCAGCAATTACAAGTTCGATGCTGAGGACTGTATTTGCGTTTCATAGTGTCGGTCTAGAAGTTGGTGCTCTCGTCTGTGATGGAGGAAGTTGCAACATGACTGCAATGAGACAAAGTCTTGGCAAAACAAAGTCAACTTCCCATTCCCTTAAACAAGATGGGTCTCTGGATTTTAGATTTGAAACAAGATTTCGCAATCCCTACGTTAAAGGGGCCTGGATCTACTGGATAGTTTGCCCGAGCCATCAGCTCAAGAACATGATAAATGCACTAGAACATTCACAGGATAAAGGTACAAGGGATTTTACTATTGGTGGGATTCGCTTTGGATGGTTACAAATTAAAGATGTAAAAAAGAGGGAAGATGACAGAAGAGATTCGGATGAGATGGTCCAAGTTAAGGGTCTGCTGAAATCTCACATTGATCGAGACTCTTGGACTAAATTAAATGTCACTCCAGCACGAATCATGCAACAAAATCCTCTTCTAGGAGAACTCTTTAACTATGCCAACCCATTGTATGAAAAGCAACCAATAGATGCACCGTCTGTCATGGCTTGTTACGATTATTTGAAGGCATGTCAACATATTTTTGAAGAGGGTCTACTATCCAAAAGGCCTGTAAGTGGAGATGATTCTGATCCAATCAAGTCAATGTTAAAAGGCTTAAAATACTTCGAAACTTGGGCTTCAGAAAAAATATTGGCAAATGAGAAAATGACAAACAACCGACACTTTTTAGCATGGCAGACATGGGAGCTCCTTAGGGTTTCCATTTATGGTTTCATTGACTATGTTAAAGACTTTACAACTAGACATCCAACAAGGTATATCTACCCTGTGAGAATAAATGGATCTGCGGTCGAAACATTATTCAGTCAAATGAAATATATCGCAGCTTCGAAACTTACTGGCTTAAATGTTCATAGCAGCAGACGCGCAATAATGGTAAAAAATGTTACGAAAAGTTCCCAAAATGCTGAATCATCCTATCGTAAAGTGGGATTAGACCTCCTAGATAAAATAAAACCTTGTAATACAAAGCAATAAAATTAAGCGTAACAGTTTAAATAACGATTGGTTTTTAATCGCAAACACATTATCTGAGACATAGATAATAATCTAAGAACTTTGGCCTAACACGTTAATTGCGTGCACTTCATGAGCTATCACAATTACTAATTGTTTTACAATTTAAAACAAAAAAGGTATCACATCTTTCAATTACATAAAGGTAAAAATAGTTATCACTGTTTTTAAGTGTATTTAAAATAATCCAAGTTCTTAAGCTTTAGGAACTAGTTATCACATTTTCTAATGGTAATTAAAATAACAAAACAAAAATATCTAAGAGAAATTAAAATAATAACCAAAGTTTTCTAGTTAACTAAAAAGTTATCACAGTTTTTAAGAGTAATTAAAATCGTCAAAAATTCTTCTTTTAATTATTCTTCCCCGTCTCGATACTTGTGACGTACATGGTTGGGGGCTTGTATTGTCAACGCTGCAAATGTTTGGACCACTTTCAGCCTGGATGTCTTTCTTAACTGCTGTGGCTAATACCTTTGACTTCTTACTCAAGGGAGGTATTGGAGTAATTCCTTTCAACATGGTGGTTGGGCCTTTCTTTTTTCTTCGATTTTCTTTGGTGGTTGTGCCGTTGTTTGTATTTGATTTTCTCTTTTGTGCGTGTGATTTATTTTGAATTGTCTTTCTTCCTCTTTTTCCTTTTTGTCCATATAAAACACACCTTAAAGTTTGGCCCCCTACACCTCTATTACCTTTCCTCTCATTTCTTTTCCTAATTTGCCCTCTAATCAAATCAGCAAGTTTACCATGCACGATTTTTCTCTCAAAAATGAGGCGATATGCTTCAAGTTCTTCACTTGTGAATCCCTCTTATTTAATTCGAGGTATTTTCTCCACAATACCATGAAATATACCTTTTAAAGTCGGATCGTTTTTGACGACTGCCACAGTTTCTTCTACAGTAATTTAATTTAACGTAAATTAAAGTAACATGAATGTTTGAAATTAAAATATGTAATACTTACTAATGGATTTGTGAGGATTAATTCCGTACGACCATCTTCTAAATTCATCAACAACCAGCTTTACAATTTTATTGACATATGGAATTATTGTCGCATCAGCAACAAACAAACCTCCCTGGTTTATTTCATCAAGGGCCGGTGGAATATCTGTTTTTAATAGATCGCAATTACGTAGAGAAAGGCTAATTTTGTAGTTCACGTGTGCTTTGTCTCTTTGCTTCTGGGTGAGAGGTTTCTTTCCTTTCTTTATTTTTTGAAAAACTTGCATTCCACGCTTATTAACGCCCCAGATTTCTCCCATGGCTCCTCCAACTAGTCTATTCATTGTATAAAGTCGGTCTGTTTTTAAATGACGCAATTTGTACTTAACGCTATCAGCTGTGGAAATATTTAATGGATAATCGTGTTGGCGTCTTTCAGACACTTTTTCAAATTCATTTGCTACAATTTCCCCCTCTCGAAGAGCTTCGGCCTTACAGTCCAAAAGCGTCCAAGCAATCCAATGTATCACATTTGACAGTTCAGATTCAAAAATAGCGTTACAAACAATAACAGGACGTGGAGCACCTTCGGCCAACACCAAATTATAAACCCAGTTGTTCCAGGAAAATAAAAACTGCGAATAACCCGCCACATCATCTTCGTGCTTTGACTTGAGAAGATTATATTGTGCTTCCATATCTTCTATAATTTCTTCTAAACTCCCATTCCTATGCAAATACTCCAAGGCCCCTTTCCTTTTTCCTGACACGACCAATTTAAAGAAACGATCCTTTTCATATTTGTCCAGTATCACATTCATTATAACTTTGCTATCCGTATTTTCCATTATTATTGATGATTAACTTGACTAGACCATGAGCTTCTTACTTGACTTATGACAGAATGTTTCGTTGATAATGATAACCTTTAAAAAACTTAAAAAGTGAGAAACATCACCTAAGCCTTGGTCAACAAGAGCAACAAGTGCACCCTAGCATAATGTTATTTGTCAATAAACACGTCTGCGTTAACTAACTTGACTAGAGAATTAATACTGAGGTCGTTACGACCAAATGTTTACATAAAAACAGTTTAAAACATATTTAAAATTAAAAACTTACTTAGCTGGCTCGACAGGCTCGTAACAATTCCACCATTCCACGCGCAGCAGCAAACACACACCACTCAAAATTCTGAAGACCATATAGTCAAGTAGATTGGCAAGACTAAAGGAACTATTTTCTCCAACCAGATCACGCATGTACCTAGAGTCAATCGCCGTTTGTAACTCGGGGCTTAAAGGGGGTCGCACTAAAAATAGAACTATGGGGGCTTCTAATTTTACGTGGAGCTGCTCAGAGGTTGAGAGCCAGACTTTCTGTTATTCTATCCGCTTTTGATAATAATCGTGTTAACGGAAGATTACTTGGAAAGCGAGTTGTGTTCTTTTGAACTTGATATTGCTTTTGAAAAATCTGTGAAAGGCCATTTCACAAGAACCGTTGTTGTCCAACTGAAACCTGTATCTAAAGAGCTACTTCCCAAAAACCTAAGGTAATGTTTCATTCGTTTTAACATCAACAAAATAAAGGCAATGCAAATTATAGTAAAATTACAGATAGTTGCTCCTCCAGTGAAGAGATATCCTTAATTTAGAAATCCCTTTTGATAGAGAGCCAAAGACCCATTGAGTTAAACATCAAAAGTATCTCGTGGTGACCCTCTCATACGAGGGGTCCGACATTCCCAAAAAAGCGTACAACATTTCGTGATTTCACGATTTTGCCAAATATTTCGTGATTTCTTCTTTGATTTCCCAATTTCGCCAAAGATTTCGAAATTTCCTCTTTGATTTCGTAATATCGTGATTTCTTCAAAGATTTCCGGATTTTGTGTGAAAGACTTCACGATTTTGCGAGAAGCGTACGGGATTTCTTATAAATGTCGGACCCCTCGCTCTATTATATCTTTTCAATTCGCAAAACTAAAATTTCCAATCGATTTCTGGGCTATTTCACATATAGATTATTATATTTTTTCCAACGCAAGTGAGTAGAAAATAAGACTTTTGCCATATGGTAAATAATATATGCTTAGCTATGATTTTATGTCGTAAACGGTAACAGGTTAGACGCGTTACATAAAGCCAAAAAAGAGTTGTTTTTCTCCTAGTGATCTCAAAAGTTATCTAAATTTGAAGCCCATAAAATAGACTTCCGGTTGCCCTCTTTTATTGGGAAAATGTTTTTTTTTCTTGTGAATTTTTCCAAATAAATTGACCTATGAATAATATAATTGATGAATGACTAAGCTAGGCCTTAAGTTTTTAGGTTGAAATTAAAGGCAAAACGAAATCCCTAAATCCAACATAAAGCCAGAATTCATTTAACGAGATATATCAGGAATAAGTTTCTCCGATAGAGAAATCCCCCAAATTATATTATTTAATTATTTATAATTACATTTATGTTTTCAGATACATCATTAAAACTCGAACCTACCTTCCATGGACTCTAAACCAAATGGGCCAAAAATTGTTCTGGGAACGACTACGATATGCTATCAAATAAATAAATTATATGTGTATTTTATTATGCGCAGTTAATAAAATTCATATCTATGTGCATATATTTGTAATCTAAGGCTTAGCCTGTGGCATTCCGAGTTGCTACAGCTCTCATGGCTTCCAGGGCCGAATTAAGCAATTTTGCACCCGGGGGGGGGGGGGTGAGAACATGCGCTCCCTTAAACCGGAAAAAGGGAACAGCAGAAATACTTTTTAGTTGTAAGATTTTTAAAAATTACATGTGAGGCATGTTAAATTAATATTATTTGCCCGCCCTTGGGTATCCTGTAAGCTCCGACTTTTTAAAAGGGCACATAGTACAGGGTAAATACGCATTTTTCGGCCAAAAAAGGAACTAAATATGACCAAGCTGAAAATTTAAGAATCCAAAGAGCTTATGGTCCTAATTAACGTCCCAAAAGTCCCCAAGCCTCCGGTGCCGGCTTTCGCCGCCATATTGGAAAATGGCCGCCATACCAGATGTTTCTATATCTCGAGATCTAAAAGACCGATTTACATGAAGTTTGTTTTAAACGATGTCTTATGACGATTACAATCCAAACCGATCCAATTTTGTAGCCCTTACATTATTATTACAGAGGTGTTCAGGCTTATCATGGAAAAAAATTCAAAAATATTTTGCTTTCCAAAATTCTTAAATGTTAAACGTAATTTAATTTTTTCTAAAATCATCGTTATTTACATTTGTTTACGCTCAATCATACTAATTTTTCCGTTTTAAAATCGATCAAATTAATCTCGAGATTTATTGAATCGTTTGAGACCCCATGAACATTTCGGCGCGTAGCAATTTAAGCCTGGTAGCCGTTCATGGAACTGCATGGCGCCTCAAGCGTTATCGATTTTTTAGCTTTAGTGTGGATTTTCAGTTTTAGTTTCTGTTTCAATTTCCCAATAGAGTAAGCTATGTTTATAGCATCACAATTTTTTAAAAAGTACTTGAAAAATATTTAACTTAACCTAACATTAGTTCAAATTTAAGATGAATGAGGCGAATAAGTGCGTTTTGTGTTTTGAACCTTTGAGTGGCGATACTGTCATCGTGACAAGGGGGATTAAAACATTAATCGAATGCAGTTTGAAAAGGAAGGATCAATTACATGTAAAACTACAAGATATCGCAAGTATTCAGTTCACACTTTCTGTAGGAAAAATTATACGCGTCCCTCGAGCATTGAGGCTCTTCTAAAATCCACTTCCACTGAGACATCTGGAAATGAGTTAACTGATAATGCAGTGAGACTACGATCATCTCTAGAACAATTTGACTTTAAGACCAACTGTTTATTTTGTGGAAAGATTTTACTTAGTCAAAGGCAAGAAAAACAGGAAATACGGTACCGCATACCAGTTTCAGAAGTGACAACCCTAGAGATAGCTGACGCTATAAAGAAACGCGCTCTTGAACGAAACGATGAACTTGGGGATATTGTTAGTGCGCGTGTAAATTCAGTGGTAGATTTGTTGCCGCAGAAGCAAAATACCATAGACCATGCAAACTCAAATTTTTCTTGCATGAAGAATCATCAGGACATATAAGACGGCCTGAAAACCCAGAACTAGGGGAAGCCTTTTACAAGTTATGTTCCTACTTGGAAAATAATGACGAATGTCAATATTGCTTGGATGATTTAGAAGAAACATTTAATGCATTTTCGCCAATGCATGTACACCACCAAACATTTAAAAAACAAGCTGAAAGAAAGATACGGCGATAATATTACGTTGACTGATATGAAGGGGGCAACCTGCGTCGTTTCCTTTAAAGATTCAATTGGAAAAATTCTACACGAGAACTGGTACAGCAACAAGAAACAAACGCAGAGAGAAGAACAACAGCGAATTATAGAAGCAGCAGCCGACATAATTAGACAAGATATAAGATCTGAAATATACAATACAAATTTGTATTCCAATTATGATACTGATATAAATGTTGATGAAATACACATTCCAGAGGCGTTACAAGTTTTCATTGACCGAGTAACTAAGATGAGAAATGATTCTGGATCTTATAAGAGACAACGACATGCAATAATTGAGTGTATAATATCGATATGCAGGCCTAGGTCGTTTGTACCAAAGCTGCTAACTGCAGTTCGAGTGTACATTCACAGAAAATACGAATCAAGGTCTTTAATAGAAATGCTACATAGCTTGGGCCTTTCAGTTAGCTACAAAGAAGTAATCCAGTTCGAAGAATGTGCTTTAGTTCATCCATCCACAATGGAACACCCAGATTCCTTCATACAGTTTTCATTCGACAATGCAGACTTCAACATCAGGACTTTAACTGGTCATGGCACATTTCACAGCATGGGAGGGATCAAATTTAGTACTCCAGAAAATAAAGAACTGGGACCATCTGTTGGAATTCCGCGTCGCAAAGACTTAACAACTCAAGACGTGCTTTCTTGCGGGGACGTACCGATTAAAGTTTACCAAAAACCTAGTACTTCTGGGTGAAAAATATAGATATTCGAGATTTGAACTACCTTATCAATAACAGAAAGTTAAAAATGAAGTATTTTCTAGAACTCGATACCATGTGGATTTCAACTTATTGCCTCAACGCGGATCCAAGCCCCAGCTGGAATGGTTATATGCAGGTAGCGACGAAAGCTGAGCCGTATGATAAGAGCCTGATCGACGTTCTACTATTTATAAATTTGGATCCCAGCAATTTAAGAACTATCTTCACCGCTCTTCTATATGCCAAAAACGAATGCGAGAAACATAAGCAATCTATTTGCTTAGTCACATTTGATCAGCCTCTAAACTGGAAATCTCGTGAAATGGTTGGAGTTTAAGAATCGGATGAAATTTTATCAAATATTATTGTAAGACTGGGTGGATTTCACCTTCTTATGTCATTTCTTAGATCAATTGGCTATATTATGGCCGGTTCGGGCTTAGAATATATCTGGGAAACAGTCTATGCAAAAGCATCTGTAGTCCATATGATATCAGGGAAAACTTTTTCACGGTCACTAAGAGCGCACTTTTTAACCCAAGAAGCCTTAGCCTACGAGTTACTAAAGGAGAGCCGTGATGCTAATGAACCAGCTTTTGAGAGTTTAAAAAAATTAATAAAGACATATTTAACGGAGACACGTCAGTGGACCAAGCGCTTAAAGAAGATTGTGTCCAGATAATTGGGCATATAATGGCAGGAAAATTGACAAACGCTGAATACAAGAACGCAACAGGAAAGCTTTGGGTGCAGTATTACAGACAGGCGCAACTGTTACGTCTTTACATTCGAGCCGAGAGAACTGGAGATTGGTATCTTCATTTCTTATACTTCGAATATCTTCAATTGGAAAACCGACAATTTTTGCATGGAATATCGACGATGGCACGTTTATACCACTCCCCACCTCCATGAAGGATAAATATAGTAAAGCAGACAAACCTTTAAACCAATTATTATACTTCTTAAACAGAAATAAATCAGACAACAGTACAATTTGGTGAGATATTGCTTTATGCATTGGTGCACAGTCTTCATGGTGCACATAAAGCAAATGACCAATATTTCTTAAATGTGTATTTAACTTTCGGTTCACTCTGAACCGTTAGGACCTCCTCAGAAAGGACGCGAAGCGACACCTATTTTGGCTTCGTCCTTCGGTGCATTCAATAAAACACCTCATGGAAAAACTAAAGTTAAGAATTATTTACCATTGTTTCTTGGGAAGATGAAATCTATGTTTACACTTTATATAAATGTAGTAAAGCTAAATTAAAACGTAAACACACCATTTAAAATATTAATATCAGACGTTTTTCTTGGAATATCGAAATGAACGAGAAGTTTATGGCTACAAAACCACTAAAAGAGTCGTAATGCCGAAACATATTTACAATATCTTCATTTAATATTTTGCAAAACGAAAATTTTAAGGTTTTGAAAGAGTTCTTTTCATACCAGCACAAGGTAAAAACAACAGGGTAGTATGAAATAAGGAGTAGAATCTAGAGGCTTATTAAGAAATATGAAATGCATAGGCCTTTGCTTTGCGCCTCAAACGTTCTTAAAATAAGTTCTAAATGTTCACACCCTAGCTTTCGTTGTTGATTTTCTATATTTCGAAAAACCAACTTTCAACACACTCTCGCCCTTTAACAAATAGTCAGGACAAAATTGAATTCTTTAAAATAATAACATTTTAGGTGGCACAATAATAGAGTAATTTCGTCTCCCTGCCTTTGGCTTATGGTTAGTTGTGATACTACTCTGTTGAATGAATGTTAGTTTTGAACTAAATATAATTTAACAAATTTACATAAGATGAAATAATTTGGTTTGTAGACTTTTTTGCCGTTTAATGTCACATGAATGATGGAGAATGCAAAACCCTACACTCTAAGAAATATTTATTCCAACCTGAAAAAATTATTGTGCAAATCCTCAACACATTGGGAGCACACTTTTTCGTTCAGTTTTGAACAGTAAATAGAGGTACCAAAATTGAACACCAAAACGGTGTGATAGGTTGAGCACTTTCATGCTCTTTGTTGAACACTGTGTGTGGTAGGATTTCTTCTTAGGGATGCAAAATTTAACAGTAAAGTCGACAATTTGGCACATATAATGTGTAAATTTTGCATGGTAAAAATGACAATGACAAATTGGTGGCAGTTTTAAATAGTGTATCGGACTATTTTATTTCATATAATGCCAACCTTTGATATTGGTCTTGATTCCTTTCCCATGTACCGAATTCCCAATCAACCAGAACCAAAATGGAGAGTTTCCATTAGATCGTACTACCGCACCTTGGACGGTTAACGAAAAGTAGTAAATAGCCTCCAGGGACTGCTCTTGACGAATTTGGTCACTGTCATTTTCTTCCGATAATAATGGACTAGCAAATAATTTCATTTTCAAACAATTTGAAGTCTTTTATAAATATAAGGGAAAGGTGAAATACGCAATAATCCTTGACATTTCCTTTCATATTATTTTAAAATGATGTTTGTAAAGACCAATTTATATTTCATTTAGGATAATTAAGCATTTTACAGTAAATTGTTGAGATATTATCGGATACTATTGGATTTTTAATGAAGATTTTGTTAATAAACCTCATAGCGTATTAGGAAAACTGTCCGGATTGAACACCTTCAATGTTATTTTGAACGATTCTGCACACCTTTCGCGATTGAACGCCTATTATTTCCAAACTGTTCAAGAATGAAAAATTGTGCTCAAGTTTGAATGCCCATTGAAAGCTTTTTTCTTAGAGTGTATCACGATCTGTGCAATCTTAAAGTACACTTGACAGGTCATTTGATTCCCTGGCCCAAATTTGTCAGAAGTGTGCAAATTTGGCGTGTTAATTTATGATTTGTGTAACTTGGGTCAAAAGCGTGTAAACTTGGTATGCCATTTCGGGATTCGTGCAACTTAGGTCAAAGACGTGCAAACTTGGTATGCCATTTTGGGACCTGAGCAAATTTGGTAAGACTCGTACAAACTTGGCAGACCATTTTGGGATCTTCCCACCTTTGGTCGAAAACGCCCAAACTTGGATTAGTTCTGGTCGGTTTTTTTTAACAGTGAATGTCTTTTGCGGATGTAAAACTGAAAAGGTCGAATAAGGTTAAAACTTTGGCTTTACAAATTAACTCTGTAAAAATTCGAAATGAAGACGTCGCGGTGAATCCAGAGCAGTTTTTCAATCGAATAATGTGTGTCATCAATAATAAGCCAAATAATCTGGAAAATTTCATGTCCTACGAGCTTTCAACGAAGCCATTTGCTATTTTTGATGATATATCGATGCGCAAGACTAAGAAATCAGTCTTGCTGGAATTTCTAGAGCCTCTTTCAATACCCAACGAGTCCTTACCTTCAAGCCCGAAATTCGTAGTTGATGGTGGGTATTTGCTACAAAATGTTGTTTGGCCGAGACCAGCAACGTACACCGAAATTTGTGACGCCTACTTGTCGTATGTATTGAGCCATTTTGGTACTGCTGCTACAGTAGTTTTTGATGGATACGATACAACAACAAGCACGAAGGTGGTTGAACAGAGCAGGAGAAGCTTCAGAAATGTATCAACTGATATTGTTATTCAAGCCAACGCTTTTGTTACTGTGGGCAAACAAAACGTTTCAGCCAATAAGAAAAACAAGGCCAGATTTATTGATGTTTTATCAATGCACCTTAGGAATTCTGGAATTAATGTTCTACAAGCGAAAGCGGATGCGAACACATTAATTGCAAACACCGCAATAGAGCTAGCTTAAGCAACAAATACCGTCACAGTTGTTGCAAATGACACTGGTATATTAGTAATTTTAGTGACGCTTTGCCAAACCTCTATTTTTCTTCATACACCAGGCGTGGGAAGCAAGCCAGATAAGATTTTAAACGCCAGATCAATTCAAAACGATTGTGTACCATTGGGTCGAATCCCATTGGATCGAATGTCTTGCTCGTCCGAATCCCATTGGAACGAATACCGCAATTTGGGCGGATTTCCAATCATGAATTTTCCTTTCATTTCTGGTTTTGTTTTCAAATTGTTGTTTTTTTAAGTTAGTATTTATTTGTATGATGAGAGCTAATGGTCATTTGTAATGCAAATATCTAAGTTTAAAAATAAAGAACAATATTATTCAAAAAGGAGTAACGTTACATCGGAAGTGAATATAAAATGTATTTTTTTGGAAAAGGCATATTAATTTGGAGAGTCAATGAAGATAAATTTCAATATTTTGGATAAGGCGTAACATTTTAGTTTTTTATAAAATGTTACTAACCTAACCTAATCTTTGGAAAAGGCATATTAATTTGGAAAGTCAAAGAAGATGAACTGCAATATTTTGGAAAAGGCGTAACATTTTAGTTTTTTTCGTTTATCAAATATTACTAAGCTAACCTTTGGAAAAGGCATATTAATTTGGATAGTCAGTGAGGATAAACTTCAATATTATGGAAAAGGCGTAACATTTTCGTCTTTTTATTAAATATTACTAACCTAACCTAATCTTTGGAAAAGGCATATTAATTTGGAAAGTCAATGAAGATAAACTTCAATATTTTGGAAAAGGTGTAACATTTTAGTTTCTTTTTTATAAAATATTACTAACCTATCCTTTGAAAAAGGCATATTAATTTTGATAGACAATGAAGATAAACTTCAATATCTTGGAAAAGACGTAACATTTTAGTTTTTCTTATGAAATATTACTAACTTGTCTCTAACCCAACCTTACCTTTAAGAGAACTCCCTCCCAAATACTGACTGCGCTCGATGCTGCTTAACTTCTTCGATCATCCAACTCACTCTATTCATTGCGCTACTGGAGCTCGGCAACTCAAGGAAAACGCTTTGATTTCATATGTGTAAACCCATCCCATTCAGTCGAAAGCTCTTCCATATAAATATTCCCATTGAGCAGAAAATCGCTCTTTGGGCTATAAATTGTTTTTAATTTGGCTACATTTGTACAAATCTGAATTCGGTCCAACGGGATTCTATCCAATAGGAGTATACCATTCAGAACACCTTAGGTGAAATGGCGGATTCCTTAATGGTGCTGCACGCATTATCTGGATGTGACACAACCTCGGCATTTTTTAAAAAAGGAAAGAAAACTGCATTCAAACTAATCAAGAATGACGAAGAGTTAAGGAAGAAACTGAAAATATTTGCAAAAGACAGGGCTTCTCCAGAGGAGCTCGCGGAAGCGGGAGAGTCATTTATATTTGCTCTGTATGGACAAAAAGCGTCGAAATCCTTAGATGAAGCGAGATACTATTCTTATAACCAAATTGCTGCCAATCAGTCGCTATCTGCAAAGTTTTCTTTGGCAGATCTTCCGCCAACTACAGATAGTGCCAGACAACATTGCTTGAGAGCTTACTTGAAGGTGGGTATTTTTAGTTAATTTTGTTTGAATGTATGAAATTTTTTATAAATAAACTCTGAATTTAAATTCATCCTAACCTATGCATAGATTCAACAATGGCTAGGAAAAGACTTAACGCCAACAGAATGGGGTTGGCAACAATCTAGTACGGGTCTTAGTCCCATTCCATTTCTGAAACCTTGCGCTCCTGACGATCTATTGGAAATAATTAGTTGCAAGTGCAAAGAGGGATGTACGTGTAAAACTTGTGGCCTATTTTCTTCCGCTTTGTGCTATTATTGTAGAGGAAATACTTGCAACAACATTGAAGATATCTCCCACGAAGAAGTTTAGGGTCTGCAAACGATTCAGTAAATATCGAGATATATATATATAATATAAGTTAAAATGGAAATTGTAGTTCACTGAGTCAAAACTAATGTAAATATTCATCACAAAAAATTAAAAATGCAGTTAACATTTAATAATTATGGAAGGCAACAATCTAAAAAAATATTTCCCATGAAAAACGTGAATACTTCCGAAATATTAAATTGGCTGCATTATACTCCTCATAAGACATAGTTTGAAGCAAGCGTATTAGAATTTCGGACGTAAGTAAATCCCTAGTCAAAGTTTCTACCCTATATCTCGCCTGGTAGTAGGTTAAAAACCTTTAGAAGGAAAAACAGACAGAGTCATATCCGCCTCTTGTATTTTATTAGAAAATGGTTTGCGAGTTGGAATATTTATACAAGTCACGTAAAACATTGTACATATTAGCAAGGTGTGGTTGGGGAGGGAAGGGCGTGTAAGTTTCGTATGTGCTATTGTATTACAGTATTTATGTTTTCAAAGTCGCTAAGGTAATATTCGAAATGGCCTAACGGGTGAGGCACACTAAGGTCTTACCACACCAAGGGAAAAATGTCTTTTTTTGTCTATCCAGCCTCCACACACAAACCACAAACATATAAACTCACAGATCATAATCGTAAAAGCCAGTATGTCTTTCACACTCGTACATAAAAACCTATAACAACTATATATATATATTATTATATTATTTATTATACTATAAATAAATAATAGCAGCCCAGCCTTTACAAATAGTGCCCTCTCAGTATGAAAATTAATCTTTCATTCTAGCTACCGTGCTCGCATTCCCCATCCCTCCGCGCCAACTCAACAAAACGGTCTGTAAAGAAAATATTTCAATATACGTTCTTTCCAACATACACACGTCCATCAAATTAAACATAAATTTGACGGTTGCCGCAATCTAACCGCGTGAATTCTTTGACGATGCAAATCATATTTCCTTCCCAATACTTTCCAAGAGCCGGAAGAGTATCTTTTGTTAACAAGGGTCCGAACAAACTTGTTTTAGGTTCATCCGAAGTCGTATATTGCTGTTAACTCATACCATAGAACCAGGAGCAGATGACAAAGGAGTCTCGGACGCTAGCTTCCACAATATAGAGGGCAATGGGACCCGCGTACGTCACAGCTGTAGCGGTATCGTTTGCCATAGAGGCGCTATCAGACATTATAACAGACGATGCTTTTGGTGGATTATATCTGGCACCAAAGTCTGCTGGGAATTTTTTTTGTAATAACGGACTAACGGTGGCTACTGAGGTTCGTCTTACCCGATCGCGACATAAATATACACAATATAATTACTATATTCAAACAGCTGTAATCGTTGGTATTAAGATAAAAGATAAGACTACATTTTGTGACCTTAAAGGTAGGAATTAATTGACTGCTACAAGAGGTTGGAAACGAAATCACTGTCTCTTACATTTTGGGTTTTAAAAGATCGTGCGTGATTTCTTTTCCCAACCTCTTGTAGCTATCATTTAATTCAAGAATAAATTTAGAAAAATTTGGCTCTGAAACACATTTTAGTTTTTTAATAGTATACATACGTTACTCGCTGGGCTTTTCATTATCAATTTTAGTCTAAAAAAAATTAAAAAGCTGTTGAAATCCATTTTTTGACTCTAATACTCGTTCAGCCTAGGCTAATTATGAGCAGACGATAGGTATTTTTAAAGAGAGGCTTCCGACGCGATTTCCCAGATCTCCTTTCGAGACTTTGCAGCCACGCTATTGGTTGGAAAATAAAGCTCAAATTTCCTACCGTGACGTACGCGGATCCCATTTCCCTCTACATTATGGAAGCTAGCGTCCGAGACTCCTTTGTCATCTGCTCCTGATAGAACTAACGTATTTCCTTTAACAATTTTTTCACATTACGATTTCTAAGGTAGTAGTGGATCTTCCTTTAATCGATTTCTAGGTGTCGCCCCATCTCATTTGTCCCAATCAGAAGAATTTAACCCAAATCATGTATTCCTGATTCACCCAAATGTATACTTCGAATGTTGGATTTGAAAATGACCAACACTTACAAAGTGGCAGTTTATGAAGTGAGCGTTACTATAAGTATTTTTTCACAATACCATTGATCGACGTAAGTCTAAATGATCTAACAAGTTACCTTTAAATGTGAAAATATCCTTGATGGATAAATTAAGCTTCATTATTCTTACTTCAAACTTTTGGCCTGAAATATATAGTAAATAATAAATTCACTGCAATAGATCATTTGAAATTCGATCAAAAGGAGTAAAACATTTTGCATTTTTATGTGTTTTGTTCGAACAAATCGTTTTTACATCAGTTGCAACCATTTGTAAAATCAAATTCATACGGTGGCTACAGTGGCTACATGATGAGGTTTCTGGACATATTGTCACGAATGGATAACTTCAAGTTTGCAAAATTAAAATCATGTCTCGATAGGCTTAGAAGGCGCCAAAAATTGTCTTAAAGGGCGCCACCGGATGTTTGCTGGAGCTATTAGCCTACATACACAAACGGCGGACTTGCTTTTACTTCTGGGAAATCTGGAGCGCCCGCAAGAATGGTTGCGCCCTTTGTAATATAGCGATGATGTACATACATCTACGATGAGGCTCTTAGTTTGGCTTGCCCTGTTGTAGTTGTAGTAGGCGTGTCTCAGTACTGCCTTTGGCATAGGAAAAATTTTAATATCTGTTACTTCAGCGAATCGATTTTGACCACTTATCTTTTACTTTTTCTAGTCTTTGTTTACAAAGACATTTTTTATTAATTTTTCTTAGCTTTTCTACCAATCGGAAACCGAAAAATTGTTTTCTTAGCTTCTAATTTTTGGCGGATATCTTCGTCTTTAGAATATTTCTCTGATTTACGTTGAAGATATACATTTTTGGTTTCAATTCTTTCTGAACTTTAAAGTGTTACAATGGTAACTTGTAAGGAAGCTATGTCTGGCGTGAAATTTAAGAATGGATCGTGGAATGGAGTTTTCGGAATGCTAGAAAGAATGGTGAGAACTGAAAACTGTGTATCATGTTTTCCACCAACTGTAAATTATAGTCCTGAATCTGATCGATATTGAAGTAACCCATAATAAAGAATTTATCATGGATGAGGTTTCCGATGAGTAACTGAATATAAAAAACTACTTACTTATAACAGGGATCCATGCAATTTTAGAAGCAGGAATGGAGAACGGTTAGCCATTGATTCAGTCCGACTCATAGCCCAGTATAGTTCCCATCTCTACGACACTTAAAAAAATTTTAAATTATCTAATTGGCTCACTTAAACTACGTTATGATGACGTTGCTAACGGGGACGGCGAAAAATACGTAGTTCTTTTTTACCTCTGTCGCCTCTTCTTTCATAACCCCCCCCCCCGTCACGTTGAACTTTGACGCGCGCCCAGATTACCCTATTCTCCATTCGTACTTCTAAATTTACATGGGATCCCTGCTAATAAAGTTTATATTCAATAATATATTGAAAATATTTTATTCTGTAAAGAGAGAGATCAGATCAGCAACTATTAAACTTTACATAGAATCATTTATCTTTTAGTTGGCCGATGTCTTACTATGGATATTTCATGATTATTAATTTAGAATATATTTAACAGGAAGTTGACTCCTCATTGAATCCAATGACGTTGAGTTTGTACCGATTCGACAATTTTCCTACTTCAATTCCATTTGTAAGATCCACAACTCATATCTTATTCGGAACTGAAAGTGACAACCAAATCAATTTTTACTCCATTATTGATATAAAGGTAATTCGAAGCTGCACGGGCGATTTTGAAATTCGGTAATAAAACAGTAGGATTCTTGATTATTTTAGATTGTTTTGGCGATGATAGGAAGTATGGTAGTAATTTTTTTAGCGGGACGTTTATGCAAAAGGTTTGGTAATTCACATAGTGGCCTTTCTTGGATATTTCTCACACAGTGTTTACTTGGAACAGGTAAATATTTTGCTGGTTCAGAACAGTGTATCCATTTAAATTTTGAGTATTTTCATATTTATAAACGAGGCTGCAAATTTATTTATTTGTTCAGGCCTCGGGGAGTAATAGAAAAGGGGACAAATTGAGGGGTGAACTATTATTCTACTCCACGAGTCTAAATTCTCACTGGGTGCAACTTTTAAATGAGTTATCGCAAGCAGAGAGAATTTATAATAGGGAGCAGAAACTGAGGAATATTATTTAGCTCAAAAATCACGTGATCAACAAAACTGGCCAGGTCTATTTCCGGTACTATTTTTTGTGGCCCTTCCCTCTAGGGTGTGTCTACAATGTTGCGGGAGGGTCTAGGGGAGATGGACACTACCTTTTTAGGGAAAGGGAAACGTCTGACTTAAAATAACTCCAAATGGCGCCAGTCGCACTCGAAATCGCGAACCCCTATAGGGTAATTGTACAACCAACAGTGATTGAGGGCAAACTTTAAAATTAAAGGAGACCCAGGTAGCAATTCACCATGTAAGTTACGTATATTTTGAGTGTTCTTAGTGTATATAACGTGTTAGGGTTTTTCATAAGTGTAAAACACGTGGAGTATACGTTGAATATATCACGTTAATAGAGCTGATGATTTAAGGCGTGTAAAACACGTGGAGTATAGGTGGATAATATCACGTTAATTGTGGTGTTGATTTAGGGAGTGTAAAACACGTGGGGAATAGGTTGAAACTATCACGTTAATTGTGGAGTATATTTAGACGTGTAAAACACGTTAAGTTTTGGTTGAACACATCACGTTAATTTGGTGGCGATGTAAAGCGTGTATAACACGTGGAGCTTTGGTTGAAAATGTCACGTTAATAGAGCTGATGATTTAGGACGTGTAAAACAAGTGGAGTATAGGTGGATAATATCACGTTAATTGTGGTGTTGATTTAGGGAGTGTAAAACACGTGGGGAATAGGTTGAAACTATCACGTTAATTGTGGAGTATATTTAGACGTGTAAAACACGTTAAGTTTTGGTTGAACACATCACGTTAATTTGGTGGCGATGTAAAGCGTGTATAACACGTGGAGATTTGGTTGAAAATGTCACGTTAATAGAGCTGATGATTTAGGACGTGTAAAACAAGTGGAGTATAGGTGGATAATATCACGTTAATTGTGGTGTTGATTTAGGGAGTGTAAAACACGTGGAGAATAGGTTGAAACTATCACGTTAGTTGTGGTGTATATTTAGACGCGTAAAACACGTGCAGTTTTGGTTGAACACGTCACGTTAATTAGGTGGCGATTTAAAGCGTGTACAACACGTGGAGTAAAGGTTGAATATACCACGCAATTGTTGGTGATGATTTAAGGCGTGTAAAACACGTGGGGAATAGGTTGAAACTATCACATAAATTGTGGTGTATATTTAGACGTGTAAAACACGTGGAGTTTTGGTTGAACTCATCACGTTAATTTTTGGTGGGGATTTAAAGCGTTTAATACACGTGGAGAATTGGTGGAAAATATCACACGAAGTTTGGTGGTGATTTAGGCCGTGTAATACACGTGAACATCAAGTTGAATTTAACAGTTACTCAATATGCCTAAATCACGTGACAATGAGGTTGAAAAGAACAAGATATTTGTACGTGTGATTGAAGTTGATTCTAACAAAGTAGTTGAAATATATACTATTTCTAATATATGAAATTATTTGTTAATTTATAGTATCACAATGTATTTAACTTTAAACTTATAGTAAATTTTCCACACATACAATTACAATTGTATTAATATAATTTTTAGAAAGGCAAGCACAGGTGATATGTATGGGTACAAATAAATAAGTGATTATTGTATAGACTTCATCGTTGTTAAGACCGATCGTCATTCACAGCAAGTTGTTGAAGCCCACATTTTCTTTCTCCAAAATGGCAATGACACCTACCATCTAGTACCGTTTCAATTGACATTTTCCCTGGAGTATTATTTAAGGATTAAAAATTAACGTTGCCTTATAAGTACTTTAAAATACAGCTACGTCTCCTTCTGTATAGTGCTCCTAAAGAATAGGTAGGGTGTTCGGCTGTTAGCTTTTTTAAATCTTTCATTTTAAATCGAGATCTAAAAAATATTAGACCTCCTTATCTATCGCAATGTTTTAACCATTTGGTTTTCGGTCGGCTAGCTGGAGGTTAGTTTCCAGCTTTGCGTTTAAAATTTAACCTGGATATATTTTGGACTTCAACATTTAACAGTTAAATTATGATGTGCCATTCATTTTCACTAATTTAAAGTTAATCTTATGATATTTATTAGTAACAACAACCTGATCTTCACTGTTGGTTAACGTGAATAAGACGACGCTTAGAGGTGACATGGTATGGGTATTTTACACGTTCATAATTAGGTTAACCGTACACCGCTTCTAGACGTGTAAATCACGGGTTTTGGGTACCTGAGAATCGTTGGGTAGACGTTCTATCTACGTAAATTGCACATTACGAACACTAAATTACCTTACATTATTTTCACGTTAATTTTGAGTGCAAATATTGTTTACATATTTATTAAAAACAACGTGATCTTCACTGTTGGCTAACTTGAATAAGACGGTGTTTAGAGGTGACATGGTATGGGTGTTTTACACGTTCATAATTAGGCATACCGTACACCGCTTTTAGACGTGTAAAAACGGGTTTTGGGTACCCGAGAAACGTTGGCTACACGTGCTACCCACGTAAATTGCACGTTACGAACATTTAATTACCTTACATTATTTTCACGTGAATTTTAAGTGCAAATATTGTTTACATATTTAATAAAAACAACGTGATCTTCACTATTTGTTAACGTGAATAGTACGGTGTTTAGAGGTGACATGGTATGGGTTTTTTACACGATCATAATTAGGTTTACCGTACACCGCTTTTAGACGTGTAAATCACGGGTTTTTGCTACCTGGGGAGTCATGTGACCGGAAATTTCCCTGGCCAGTTTTAGCGTCGCAGCTTATTTGTTTGTCTGTTTGAGCTACATTGTAGTTAGCACTGTCAAGGGCAAGAGCTTTCATTCCCTATTATAAATTCTCTCTGTCGCAAGCGATAACTTCGTCTAAAGTGTTGGTATCAACCTCGTGCCGTCTATGAGAGCGCGATATCTAAATAGGTGATTAGTCATAGGTGTCATTAAACCTTGAACGAAAATCGGCGGATGTCTTGTGAATTCCCCTCGTGCTAATAAAAAACAAGGTGGTGCCTACAGTGAATAATCCGGCACTGCACCTATGACTAATCATATATTTAGATATCGTGTTCTCATAGACGGCACGAGGTTGACACCAACCCTTTAGACGGTAGTTATCACTTGCGCTAAGTCGTTTAAAGAGTTAGAGAATTGCCCCCACTGAGAACGTAAATTAAGTTACTTATTGTCCTGTGGGCAGGGTTGTTGATTTTTTTGATTCTTTCAAAAAAAATTAAAAAAATCGATTTTTTTGATTTTAATTGATTTATTTGATTTTTTTGATTTTTATTGAACTACTAGATAGTAAATTACCAAAATGAAAACTTTGGAGTCAAAATTAACCAAAAGCAAAATAATCATGACATTTAAGCAGCTATTGGATATTGTTACTATTCAAATGCTTGTATAAAAAGACTAGCTTGACCGCTATTTTATTTCCTAGCCTTTTCAGCAAGACAAACTGGAGTTCTGGGAAAAACTTGAACTGAAAAATACCAAAACCATGATTGTTTTTAATTTTAGGTCTTTTCTTGTTAAGTTTCTTCTCGAGTTTCTTAAACTACTTCTTGGAATCTTATAAAACATTTTTTAAAAATAAAAATATATTCTTGATTTTAATCAAATGATTTTTTTAAAAAAATCGCTTGATTTACATCATGTTTTAAATCGGTGATTTAAATCAAACTGATTTAAATCAAACAACCCTGCCTGTGGGTTACTGTTTATTAAACAGGGTATTCTGGAAAAGTCAATCAGAAATTAAGGGTGATGTTCTTTGGGCCATTATGAGTCGAAAATGCTCCATGACATTTTGCCGTCCGAGCCACTGTTTTCGAGTTATGATTTGAATGTTTTAGGGATAACCCCTTAATTTTAGAAATCCGGGAGCACGGGAGTGCTCCACGCCAAGTCGAGAACTGACATACTTTTCTCGAAGCAGCTCACTGCACCAGAGACCTGCACGGGCCGAGTTTTTCAGGCCCGACCCAAGCCCGGCCCGGTTTTAGAATTTTGAATAAGCCCGAAACCCGGCCCGAGTCCGAGTACATAGTTGGTTTTTCGGCCCGGTCCGGCCCGGCCCGTTACATGCATTAACCAAGCCCGGCCCGGCCCGGCCCGACACATTGCATGAATTGAACAGGCCCGGCCCGACACATTGCATGAATTGAACAGGCCCGGCCCGACACATTGCATGAATTGAACAGGCCCGGCCCGGCCCGTTTCACGTAGTTCAGTTGTAATTTTAATATTTTTTTCCATAAAATCAATGATTTGAATTCATATTTGCTTTAGCGTCGTGTATTTTTCATTTCTTTTGATAATTGTTCGTTACATTTGTCCTTAGAAGCTTATACTCATTTAAATTATCTTTCATTTCAACTTTGGATTAAATGATAATCAAGTTCGGCCCCGGCCAAATTTTGAAAAATGAACAAAAGCCCGGCTCGGCCCGTTAATTTCCAAAATTTTAAAAGCCCGACCCGGCCCGGCCCGTTAATTTCCAAAATTTTAAAAGCCCGACCCGGCCCGGCCCGTTAATTTCCAAAATTTTATAAGCCCGACCCGGCCCGGCCCGATACAATTTTCAAAAGTGGAAAGCCCGGCTCGGCCCGACCCGATCGGGCCGGGCCTCGGGCAGGACTCTGCACTGCACTTTTAAGACCACTGTAACTTCATGATGGGTATAGGTAAAAGTCTGAAATTTTCCTTGCCGCGAGGACTGTCAATCCTAGCAATAGTTAGGAAGGAAGATTTTCTTCATTATCTGTTCGTGCAAAATATGGTTTGAGACGTTCAATTGATACTAGATCCGTTTTAGTACCAGTAGAATCAATGATTTCAAAATCGTTCGGAGCGATTTTACGTAGTATTCGGTAGGGACCGGCATATTGATGTAATAGTTTTTCAGACCTTCCTGGAATTCGACGAGGGGTGCGTAAGAACACGAGATCCCCTTCTTTGAACGTGGCTTCTCGTCTATTTCTGTCGAACCGATCTTTATTTTTTGTTTGCAAGATAGCGTGGCGCTCCGCTGCCATAGTTCGAGCTCTCTGGGCGTAGAGAATATTTTCAAAGCCGAACTGACTTTGCACTGCACTGGATGGTAGCTGGAGGGCAACATCAAGAAGGAGATCGGCCTCATAACCGTGCAGTAAGTAAAACGGTGTATAGCCGGTTATGTCATGGATGGAAGTATTATACGCGAATACTAGGTGAGGAAGGAATCGGTCCCAATCCTTGTGATCTTCCGAAACGTATTGGGAAATCATATCAGAAAGTGTTTTGTTGAATCGTTCCACTAAACCATTCGTTCTAGGGTGATATGCGGTCGTCCGACGATGGTTCACGCTAAACAAGCGGGTTATTTCAGCCACAGTTTTATTAATAAATTCGGTCCCACGATCACTTATCATTTCTTTTGGCGCGTGCTTGAATGGTAAAACTGGCGCTGCCCATCGCGACTGTGAGAGTAGTGATTTCGGCAGGCGTAATAAGGGTGCCATCTGCTACCCTGAGCCGAAGTGAACATTCGGGCTTAATTTCGAGTCCAATTGCGGTACAAGATTGAGGATTTATAATATTTTTGATGCTGCCAGAGTCGAGGATGACATTTAATTGATGATTATGTATAGATGCGGAGATGGTTATGAGTTTATCGGGAGAACTGAGGAGGTAGGGTTCGACGTGATAAGACGGCTAGGGACCTCCGGTTACCGCCGCCCTGGTCCGTTTTCCTGGCGGCCTTACGAGCGTTCGGATGGGTACAATTTTTACGGCCACGGAAAGGTGATTGGCTTCGTTCCCGATAAGGCGAGGGATCCCGACCTGTTCGGTGAGAGGATAGGTCTTGGTGGTCCCGGTAGGGAGAAAAATCGCGACGATCGCGAGACTGTGAGCGATGTTGAAGTTGGCCGGAATTCGAGCGTTCGATACAATAGGATGGTAGATGGTAATAGCGTCCACAGTGATGGCAACGGAATGAGGGGTTCGTATCGCGTCGTTGAAGCAAGAATTTGATGTCCTCTATTTCCTTGTTTAACTCCCGGACTTCTCTTTGTAACGTGCGTACGTCATCTTGGGGGGACGTATAGTATAGAAGTGGAACGGTGGTCGTAGGGGTCTCGGCAGCGGGGGTGGAGTTTTTGGTGAGGGTGGTCAGGACAACAATTAGTTTACTTTCGTTAGACCCGTGCAGACTCGAGGCAGGGGACATTGTCATTATTAGTTGGAGCTTTTCCAGGAACTCTGGGGCTGTAGTTGGGTTCATAAGGACCATTCTATCTCTATAGTGAGGTTGTAAACCTTTAATTAAGTAGTTGACTTTCTCGGCATTAGTCATAGCGGCGTTTTCGAGTGAGCAAAGGGATAGCGTGTCTCTATAATACTGGATTGGATCTTCGTTGAGTTTTTGCGCGTGGTTGGGAAGGTCGTTAAATATAGCTCGTTTGGAACGGCTAAATTCTGCTATCAGGTCAAGTTTCCATTGCGCCCACGTACGGATGGCTGGGTCGGTGATGAGTTGAGTTGTGTACCATTTCAAAGCTTTGCCCTGTAATACTTTGGAAAGGTGACCCACTCGTGATGTATCTGCTTGGTTTTGGGTACTATGCTCAAAAAGTCCGATCCAGCCGGTAACCTCCTGTATGTCAGGATCAAAAGCAGGGAGGTTTTGTCCAATGTTCAAAGCACCAATAGCGGCAGCGACCGCTGCGGCGATATCGGCGGCTGTAGCCATGGGGTATAGCGGGGAGTCAGATGACTGGACGGTAGTTCTTTTAGCCCTGATCGAGAGTTCCGTAGGGAAGAATTCAGGTTCTAGGCCTTGCGTTCGTCGGGAATACCGTGTAATTACAAGCGTTCGTTGTGGTGAGAGATCGTTCTCAGGGTTAAGATTGAAGAGGGAGTTAGCGCAGTCCGAGTAATCTTCGGTATCGGAGGAGTAGTGCATGTGCCGATTGAGGGATGGAAACGTGCCCCGCGCCTCCACCAGTTGTTACACCTGTAGAGAGACAGTATTTAATAATTAATCAAATGAAGTTCTTTATTATGTTAGATTTTACAGTAATTGTAACGCGAAGGGTCGGACGTAAATGGGGACGCTACTTGTATTTTCCCCGAAGGAAGCGGCTTTCGCGACGGGCTCGGTTTTCACAACCTTAGTCCCGTCTCTACAACCTTGGTAACGAGGGCTAGCTTTCTCAGCCGGCGACCTTTGTGAAAACTTTAATTATGTATTTGGTTAATTGTGATCAATTTAATTTGATCTATTTAGAACTTTGAGTTGCAATTTTACTGTATGGAATTGTAATTGCGGTATATTCAATTTGTGCTTATTTTGTTATTTGTTCATTAAATATAATTGGATATTTTCGTAATATTTTAAGTATCAAAGTTCATGTTTAAAAAAACCAGGTGTTGTTGTAAATTTGGTTGGTCGAGTAGAGGTAGTACACGTGGAATTGGAGAGTGAAAAGATGCCTAGATAAGAACGCGGTATTTTTCCATAAAAGCTAGAGAGATGCGCGCCTAACAGGGGGAACCCCCTGGGTTTTGTTAACCCTTTCTTCAAAAAGGACCCCCCAAAAACTAAGAAAAAAAGAGGAAAATCAGAATCGAACTTGTAGCGAAGGAGGCGAGATCAGCGCGGTACCGATCTCGGCTAACCAAATATAGTTCGCGCCAGAAATATATTACTTTAAACGAAGTTCACTTCTCCCTACCTCGCGCCTGCCATCATCTATGAAGTATTTTTACAGGCTAGAAACGGTACCGTTCCTCCCGAACAGCGAGGCAGAGAGGTGAAAATAAAAACACTAGCGCCGCGTCGCGTAGTGAGAAAAATGTGCTTTTCTTACAATCGTATCATGGTTGTATCTTATGCAGCGGCTTCTCACTCGCGCGAAATACAGTTGAATCCCACCGTTTCTAGGAAACGTCAGATTATCTTGGCAGTGGCCATTTATCACAATTCTCTCTCGAGAGGAAAAATTTTTCTCTTCGCGACTAGCGCGCGTCGGGAGGGGGAAAAATTCACGCCTCTTCACTCTTGCAAAGTTTTTTGTTTTCGGGTTTTCTCTTCATAGATGATGTCCACGGTACTAACCATTATTGAAGTGAACTTCGTGTAAGGTAAAATATTTCTGTTCGCGCGCAAAACATGGACTTTAGTATATTTTTCATGAATTTAACTTTATTGTATTGAACATTTATTAATTTTCAAACTTGTGCCTTTTATTTACCGAAACTCAAGCCCTTTCTCGAACCAACTACAACAAAAACTATAAGCGACGAAACCCCTTTGGTTTTTTCAGTCGGCAAAAGGATGTTAATTTTATTTAGCTCTCCCAAATTGAGTTAGACAACTTCTCACCACGACAACCTTGTTATCCCACTCGAAAGGCTCGGTTTATTCAACCTTAGTCCCTTCTCGTTCAACGCGGGAGAGGAAAAGCGTCCCTTAGCAAAAAGGCAGACTTGGCTCTACATGGGATCTCAGAACGTTTTACGGCGGAAAGGGCACGAGGCGAGGCGAGGCGAGGCTAGGCCCATTTTTGTACATGCTTATGTTTTTCATAGGATCATTGTCTTTCAATTTCTTAATTAAATTTAAGGGGTCATCCGTAAATTACTCCAATCGGACGGAAAAATGTCATAGAACATTTTCAACTCGAAATTCCCCAATAAACACGCTCCTTCACTATTGATGGACTTTTTAAAAACACCCTGTATATTGAGTTACAATTTCGAGCCCTCTCTCTAAAGGCTCATTTACATGCACGCTTGTTGCTCGCAAAAACCGGATTTTGCTTGAAATATTTTTAATCTTTTCTGCACAAGCTCAAGCTCGGACATTTACATGACTGCTTGTAGCTTCGCTTGTTCCTTGGTTTGGTTTTTATCAAGCTCAATCCGCAACCAAAACGAATTTGGTTTTTTTCTAGCAAGCGCCAAAAGAAAAGCTACCGCCAAAAATGAAATATCCGTTTTTAATCATTTTGACTAAATTTTAACTGGATATTAGTTATATATCTGGCCTCTTTGAAATGGCAAATGTACCGAATTGACGTTATGAATATCAAACACATATTTGAATAATTAGTCCAAACACGCATTTATAAAATTAGGCTTAAGGAAAGTTTGAAACATTTGGCTTAACGAAAATCTGAACAATTTCAAGTTATATCTATATATATTTTTTAAGCATGGGCGAATACCAGTTTTTGACTGTCGAGACGAATATCGAATAGTGAAAAATTTTCTTAGCGAATACCGAGACGAATAGTTGTTTGGGAACCGAATATCGAATAATTAGGCTTAACTTAAAATTGCCCTTATCGAATAGTTATCGAATAGTCAGAAATAGAAGGATTAAAATCAATTTAAATTATATTTAGAATAAGTAGGAAAAAAGAAGAAAAAAAAATGGTCCACAGACAAACTTTTACACGCTATAGAGTAGTAGCACTTCAGGCCTATTTTCCCATAGAAACTTATACATTAAAAAGTGTAACTGCCATTACTTTTTTGCGTTGGGATTCAGCGCCTGCTTGCACAAACGTTTAAACAAATCCGTGTTGTTCTAGTCTGCGAAAGGCCACGTTGAAACTGACAATTTTAAACTGCTTCAGCTTCAGCTATCTGTTTTCACTTAACGCTCGTTTGCGAAGTTACCTTTAGCTTATTCGGTACGGCAGCTTATTCGATATATGTGTTCGAGCTTTGGTTTTCAGCACACGCAAACCTTGGTCTCCATGTTGGAGTGACTTTGTGGTAATATATAACGTAGTTTTAAGCGTGCTGACAACATATACGAAAGAAATATTTCGAGACAACAGATGAAAGAAATACTGATATTCAGGATTTAAAATCTCGAGGTAGAAAGGATTCATACCATTTGCACAAGGAGACCAGGAAACCTAGAGCGTAAAATAGCAGACGATTTTGTGTTAGTGGTAGGAATCCTCCATGACTGGAAACTATGAATACCTTAACCAGACGTAGTTTGCACACTATGTGCCCTCTATTGGAGCTAAACAACACTATGGTTAAATTTATTACTTATATAATATAATTATTTTAAATATAATAATCATATTAGCGACTTAAAATTAGTTAACTTTAAATGAGTATGTTTCATTGATTTAAATAACATTTCAAAAATATGTTAGGTAAATAGCGCTTTCATGTAGAAATTTCATATTTCAGTGGATTGAGAGATGAACACGTTGATTTCGTTTGTTGTTAATTGAAATTAGTTTCATTCTGATCATAAATTTCATTTTATATCGTTGAGTTGTTGATTTTATTTTTATAATTATCACATACGTTACTGTTATTAGTAGATGTACCCAGCAAGATTCTTAGCTGAGAGCGGAAAGCGGAAATTCCCAAAATGATTATTTAATTTTGCAAAGAATCTGCTTATTATTGTAGGTCAGTTTCATTGTTTAAATCATCATTTAATCTTTTAAATTTCCGAAACACATAGTGAGCATAGATTCCGTCTCAATTTTGGAAATTGCCAAAACAAAAAGCAAGCAAGGGGACGTCTCAATCAAGTTGTGGTTTTAAAACTTTGACTTCAGGAATGATTAATTCGTTTATCAAATCGTTCCTTTTCTTAAGTGTTATTAGTAGGTGAACCAAGCTAGAGCGGAAAAGAGAAATTGCTGAAATGATAGTTTTAAAACGCTGATTTGAGTTTTACAGGAATTAATGAAATGATTATTTAATTCTGCAAAAATCTACCTATAATTTTATGTCAGTTTCATTAAGTGATTATTTAAATTTGATCTTGCCAAAACAAATAGTGAGCAACGACACCTCCGTCCCAATCTAGTTATAGTTTTAAAACGCTGACTCGGGTTTCATTTTGTTAATACATTTAATTTTTTTTTCATTAAGTTGTTGATTATTATTAGTAAATCAATCTAACGAGAGCGCGAGTTCTTACTTGGATAAAACCATCACCATGATCACCCTAACTTTAAGCAGACGAGTCTTCAGAAACGATATAAACTCTCTCTGCTTAGCGTGCCTTCCGTCGGGGAGAACTTTAATTTATGTTTTATTGATATGATAATATTAACTGTAATGTTTAAGTTCCTAAGTAGAAATTTAATCTTCCCTATGATTAAAAAGATATATAATAATTTTAAATTACAAAAATAAATTGCAACAAATACAGCGCTAAAACCAGTCTGGCGCGCTTGCGAAGTCTGTCTGTCTCTCCTCTGTCCTCTCCCGTCCGCCTGCCTCTCCCCAGTCGAGCGCGTCGGGGAGGGGGGGAATCCAGATCCTTCTTCCTATCTCTTCTCTTGACTATAACTTAACTCGGTTCATGTACTAAGCGAGCGTGGCTCAGTGGTTAGAGGCTTGGAGCGGGCGTCTTCAGTGACGTCATGTATGTGTATGGATCAGGAGATCGCGGGATCGGTTCCCGGTAAGGACGAAAAATAATTTCAATTGAAATAAATTACGTTACGCTACATATGAGGGGTAACGTGAACTTCGGGTGAAATGTCAGTTAAAAATCGCGGGAATTTTAAAATATTTATGACGAAACTCATCAGGTCACAGCAAAAAACGAGCCAGCCAGCCAGCAGGGGTCAGAACAATCGTTTCAGCTCTAAAGAGCGCAAAACGAAAAACAGATTTTGGCCGGTCGTATTTCTAGAGGGTGATTGTTATTTGTCGTCTGTTACAATTAGACAGTCCGTGCTACAAGCTTACAAACGTGTTTACCTTCCATTAATTTTGTTACGAGATGAAATTGAAAACTATTATTGTGAAACAGTAAACCAACCATTTAGCTGCTAAAACCATATTCACTAACCCAACTGTAGCATTTAAAAAAGCAGACAGCGTAATCCTTTGATCCTAGTCTTAAACATGTCGATTTTTCACCCTGAATGATGTTTTCCCAGCAATAAACCGATGACGTTGAAGCAAACGTTGCACAAACACTAAAAATGGACTCTTTTAAACCTTTTATACTCACGAGAGGGCAGTTCGTAGAGCGAGAACTCTGATGACGTTTGACACGTAAAACCAACTTTTAAAACATTCCCTTTCTCCCTTTGTGAGAGTTAAGTTTGACAGTTGTTAGTTTAAAGAGTGCTGGCAATTCCTAGTCCTCCCTGGCCGAATTAATTGCTTACAAAAGTGCACTGCGGTTTAATCGATTGATTTTTTATCAAGTGGTAACCTAGCTTTAAAAGACAGTAAATGAAACATTTTCGCAAATTCTCTTTAAGAGATAACTTAAGATGATCTATCTATATTTGATTCGATCCAATTCCTTGAGTACAAAATGAACACTTGATTTCATAATTTGTTAAATACCTCTGTCAATCGTGATCACATCAATCAAACTACCCGTGAAACTGCTTCCACTGGCAGCTTTATGCATTAAATAAGGTTTCAGATGTAAATTCAGACGATACTGAAAACTTATTGGTATAATTTATTGCCCCTAAGACTAAATATTCTAAAATACGCTTTAAATAATGTTATTTGAAGGTTTCATATAAAGCTTCATTTCTTGAAATTTTTGAAAACAATATAGTATATTTTACTTGTAAGAGTTGTTTCTGATTTCGAGACTGAAAGAATTTGTTGGTCTTAAAATATATATTATACACGTTTGCTTTATTTTAAATCCAAATTTATGAGAAAAAACACTTGCGATAAAATTTTAAAGGTCAATTTGGGGAATGTTTTTTCTGAGCCTCCGAGATGATCTAGGCCCGTCTGTGTCGATTTTATGTGGGGAAATATTTTGACCCAATAAGTGTACTAGATGGCGTTTTTATTACAGTTGCGAAGGGGGTCTTCCATAAATTGTCGTTGATATTTTAGAGTACAATTATAAAAAAATTAACGTAATTTTTTAGGGGCTATTTACTTTTTATTGAATCTTTTGGTTAGATTGTGTGGACAGCAAAATTAATTATGAGATTTTAACATTCTTGTCTTTTTTTAGTAAAACAAAACTTCTTGAAGTTGCTAATTCACAGTTTTATTATACCATAAGAGGATTTTTTTTACTCCTTCGTAACCTTTCATTTTTTTAACCTTTGCTATTTTATCCTTTACTTCTTTGGCATGATTGTTTAATAACGGTCTTCGGAAATTTTCTAAAACATTTTCTTACTATCCACCGCTCCACGTCTATGCCTTGCCATAATATTGTAGCAGTCGACGGGTTCTAGAGGCAGGACTTATTTTTATTTTACGATTCTAAAAGCGCCTCCAGGCGAGAAAACACGTCGAACTAAATTAGTTAAAAAATATTCTCTCTTCGCGATAGGCACGGGCCTTGATCATTTCGGAGGCTCTAGTTTTTTCATATGTTTGAAGAAGAGTTTTGTAAAATAACTTTACGTTTCAATAAGTTCCATATTGCGAAAATACCACGAAGGTTAAAGGGAGAATTCTTTTCCTACAAGTTTTGTGGTGCCTAACATCGTTCGTTATGCTAGTTAATCTTTCATCATACATCACCTCCGAATACTCGACGGAAACTAATTTACCTTCCTTCGATTCAATCAATGACATCTACCGATATCCTTTTGCCAAACCAATATTGGTGAAAGGAACAAGCAGCACGTCATTTTTCAAGGTGAGACTCTGTCAATTTTTACCTCTCCGATTGAGGATGACGCCACGGAGAGGTATTACACTGGTCGTGTCGGGGTGTGCGTGGGTCAAAGATAACCCAGGGTATAAATAATCTTCTCTTATGGAGTTGAAACTCGGAGGTCCCTAAAAAACAGAAATGTATAATATAAGGCCGATTTTGATATTAATCAATATTTGCAGAAGGTTGATAATCCAGCTTTCCGAGAACTTATGAGACGCACCGATATGAACCCCAAATTTTCGGATCAGACAACGGATTTTATAAAAAGAAATTCGGAAATCCATCGTGGCATTGAAAAAAGGGAGCTCTTTTTGGGAACCAGCTTCGTTCGACTCTGGCCTATTGTGAGAGAAAGATTTACACGAACGGGGAATTGCAAGATGAAAACTAGACCATTAAGAATCTCTAACAGAGTAATTCTGTTTCGTCGGAATTGTTCGAGAGCCATCGTCACAGCTGTGAACAAAAGGTTATATGAAAAAGCTCTTTTGAAATATGTGTACATCTAAAAACGCTCTCCTAATACTAAGTTTACTGTATTAGCAAAAGTATATATGTATATAAAAACAAAAAACATACTTCGTTGAAACTTACTCGCACCGTGTAATATGAGAAGCCCTCACTTATCATATAAAAGTGTCGACCCCCTCTGCATTTGATTACCTTCCCGAGAGTGGCACAGGGGAACAAGCCGTGAATAGGCTCATAAAGTAGCAGATGCTGGCTCTAGTACCAAAAATTAACGTACAAATTGGATGTACTACTTTTTTATAAACCAATGTCGTCAAGCAGCTCTACCCCGATTCGTTAGTTTCTGTAGGCGGTTGAGCTGAGGGTAGTTTGCTAATAAGTTTACATGTCGTCTACAGCCAAAGGCAAGGAATTGTTAATGAAGTATTCTTTTTTTGTTTATATATATACTTTTGGTATTAGCGACTGCCACCCAACAAAAGGGAGTTTTTAATTGATTATCGCTTTTGAAAAGGGTTTCCTATAATTGTTATCCAATTTCTTTAAATACCTTATTTGTATTCCGTAAGCATGCGTGAAGTTTTAAAACTAGACAGTTCCATACATAGCAACACTGTACATCTTATATTAACAGATTACGTCAACTGATTGAATGTCATTGTTTCGAGGATTTCCATCCAACTTCGAGACCAGAACTTCATCCTTGTCAACTCCCCGAAATTCCAGAAGCATTTTCGGTCATAGACATTTACATGTTGCTGGTTTTCTTTCGTGTTTGCATCTTTGGTTTCACACTTTCTCTATTCGCGATATTTTTCGAGTTGATGTATTATCGTGCAATTTATCATTAAACGTTTCCAACCAAATTATCAAAGGGTAAGCTTGATTTTAGTTTACCTTTCCTTATTAAATGGGCTGACAATTTCTAATAGCTTTTATCCCACACAGTTTTCGATTTGGCATTCCCAGCCAGGTGTATCCCCTATAGTTTTCTTCGAACCGCGTACAACCTTTCAACAATTTCATTTGACTTTCAAAGTATTTACCCTCCCCTGCTAGTCCAGAATTTAAATTGGAGCCCATGATAGGTCCAAGATGATCATTCTCAGTGGCAATGAAGGCACTGCTTTTAACACAAATTAACAAGACCGCAAATCATGCGAAATATCATGAGTCTACGGTTTCTAAAAACCCTATCTGGAATTTCTTATTTTGAATCTGGCTTAGCGAGTTAATACAATTAAAAACTAACGAGAAACATTTAGCCACCGCTGCTAAATTTTATTATAACTATTTTTGTAGTCTGTATTTGTCGCGACTAGGCATACATTTTCAGAAAGTTTATATGGTTTATATTTTGTTAATTGTTTTTAAAATAACTGTAATATTGATTTGTACGAAAAGGTTTATAAAAAAATTTACTTCATATTATTAACTTTAAAATACTACAAATATCTGACCATAAAATGACTAACCGAAATAGAAATTTTTCCAAGAAGAGTAACTTGACAGTATTTGTGATTAATATACATATATACAGAAAAAGACTACCTATTTTTAAAGTAGGGAAATTTTAAAGAAATATCGTAAAATATGGTCAGAGGCAAAGTAAAATCGAACGAAAGAAGTCGCGTATAGTTAGCTCTCCGAAAATGTTTTGAAATGTATAAGAATTTTTCCAACAGTATAATAAAATTTTAAAATAAACCAAATTACGACTCGGATTGTTTCTCGAATCATAAAATGGTGCCGAAACCCGGGAGCAATTAGTGTATAAGCTAATTTATAAAAAAGAAGAAAGAATAATATTCATAAAGAAATCGAGAAAAAAGAAGAACTCCGAGGAGATATTACGAACTATAAGGGCTGAGAACAACGATGAGGAACAATATGTATCTGGAGAAGAAGAAGAAGAGTTGGACAAAGCAAAAGGAAAAAGATCAGGCATCAGAAGACAATTAACCACATTATTTAAGAAGATTAATGCTGAAACGAAGAAATCAGAAATAAACGAAGTCCAATTAACAACGTACGTGAATCAATTAAAATTGAAAGAAGAAGCGTTGTTAGCGAACGAAATTATTATCGACAAGTACCTGACTGGACAGCAGTTGGACAAGGATATGGATTCGCGAGAAAGCTACGAGAATGACATTATAGAAGCAAAAACAGTAATCGAATACGCGTTGAAATCAAGTAAAGCGGAAAGTGCGCGTGACCGTGCGTCTGTCACTCCACCTAGAGAAACAACTCATCCAAGTAATGCCTCTCACCTAAATTTGGATCAGAATGCCGCTTTATCAGGAGAACAAGAAGAATCCCAGCCTACAAGACAACAACAACAGTATTCGCAAGTACCTTTAATGAATTGGAACAATAGCATGACTTTGCCAAAA
Organism: Phalangium opilio; assembly: GCF_054372755.1. NCBI lineage: Eukaryota > Metazoa > Arthropoda > Arachnida > Opiliones > Phalangiidae > Phalangium > Phalangium opilio. The sequence continues at coordinate 2,711,374 of NW_028324255.1, forward strand.
TTAGAGATAGTAAAATTTGACGGAGATATTGATAAATGGACCAATTTTTGGTCTCAATACGAAACGGCAATACATAATAATTGTATGTTAAATTCTATTGCTAGGCTATCGGTAACAGACGCGAATTATAATGCCGCGATTAAAAAATTGAAAGAGAGATTTGGACGTAGGGAAGCGTTGGTTACAGCTCATATTAACCGATTAATGCATGTATCCCCTTTAATGAAATCTAATGACTTGGCGGGCTATCGTCGATTTTTCGATACGTGTGAATTAGAAGTAGAAGGTCTACAATCTATGGGTGTTAATGCGTCAGAGAAGTATGGCACTATTCTTTGCCCAATGTTATTAAGTAAATTACCAGACGACATTAGCATCGAGTATAGTAGAACAGCTGATCTTGATAAAGAATTCGAAATAGAAGAATTATTGGATTTCATAAGAAAAGACCTTCATAGTCGGGAGAGAGCGCTTCTCTTTAAAACCAAGCCAATAGAACATAGCGCTATTTCAAGTTCATCGAAAATTTATCCTTTCAACAAAACGCCAATAGGGCGGGGGCCAAACTTACCTAACACCTTTAGAAGTATACCTGAACGAAAACCCCCTTCATCTACGTCAGCTCTCAATACAGTAACAGTTCCCCCTTCGTCAGGTTTTTGTATCTTTTGTCAAAGAAATACCCATAGATCAGATGCGTGCAGGAATGTGACAAATATTTCAAAAAGAAAATTAATTTTGAGTCAGAAAGGGAGATGTTTCAATTGCTTGGTAGTTGGGCATTTGACGAAATATTGTGACACTAAAATAACGTGTAACAAGTGTCAACGAAGACATCATGCTGCGGTATGCGAAGTACGAGAAATTAGAGACCAAGAAAGTCAAAAGAAAGAACCGAGTCGAAATACAGAAAATCTTGGCGTCGAAAAAGAGACTGTTCCGAAAGAAGTTAATTGCATGTCAAATGCCATACCAAAGTATGATGATAAAGAAAACACCGTACTATTACGGGGTCGACTAATCTGCAGGTCCTCTGAATGTCTGAAATGCAGTCCACGGTAGGAAACCTACTATTTGTAGTATGCATGTTCGGTTCACATTTACAAATATAAGAAAGTAATTCTAAAATTCATTGCCTAACATACAGTCCAACAAAATTAGAGTTTCAACTCGAAATCTTTTGACTAAAATGCGGTACTCTGAAATGCAGTCCTCGAAAATTATTAATTACAACTCCGAAATCGGTTGACTAAAACGCAGTACTCTGAAATGCAGTCCTCGAAAATTATTATTTTGAACTCTGAAATCTTTTGAATAAAACGTAGTACTCTGAAATGCAGTCCTCGAAAACTATTAATTTGAACTCTGAAATCGGTTGACTAAAATGCAGTACTCTGAAAAGCAGTCCTCGAAAATTATTAATTTCAACTCTGAAATCGGTTGACTAAAACGCAGTACTCTGAAATGCAGTACTAACCAATCCTAATTTCAACTCTGTAATCTTTTGACTAAACTGCAGTACTCTGAAAAGCAGTCCTCGAAAATTATTAATTTCAACTCTGAAATCGGTTGACTAAAACGCAGTACTCTGAAATGCAGTCCTAAACAATCCTAATTTCAACTCTGAAATCTTTTGACTAAAAAGCAGTACTCTGAAATGCAGTCCTCGAAAATTATTAATTTGATATTATTTAGGACTGCATTTCAGAGTACTGCGTTATAGTCAAAAGATTTCAGAGTTGAAATTAGGATTTTTTAGGACTGCATTTCAGAGTACTGCGTTTTAGTCAACCGATTTCAGAGTTGAAATTTATTATTTTCGTGGACTGCTTTTCAGAGTACTGCATTTTAGTCAACCGAATTCTGAGTTGAAATTAATACTTTTCGTGGACTGCATTTCAGAGTACTGCGTTTTAGTCAAAAGATTTCAGAGTTGAAATTAATACTTTTCGTGGACTGCATTTCAGAGTACTGCGTTTTAGTCAAAAGATTTCAGAGTTGTAATTAATAATTTTCAAGGACTGCATTTCAGAGTACTGCGTTTTAGTCAAAAGATTTCAGAGTTGAAATTAGGATTTTTGAGGACTGACTGCATTTCAGAGTACTGCATTTTAGTCAAAAGCTTTCAGAGTTAAAAGTAATAATTGTCGAGGACTGCATTTCAGAGTACCGCATTTTAGTCAAAAGATTTCAGAGTTGAAACTCTAATTTTGTTGGACCCTATGTTAGGCAATGAATTTTAGAATTGCTTTCTTATATTTGTAAATGTGAACCGAACCTGCATACTACAAATAGTAGGTTTCCTACCGTGGACTGCATTTCAGACATTCAGAGGACCTGCAGATTAGTCGACCCCACTATTACAGACGGCCAGAGCGAAGTTAACGGGGTTACAAAATTCACAGAACATAAGAATGCTAATCGATAGCGGAAGTCAGACTTCCTTCATAAAAGAAAATGTATCACGAAAATTAGGATTACCCGTAATCGGAGAAGTTAGAGTAAATTTGCATGTTTTTGGGGCGAACCATCCAACGACAGTAGCGAGAAGAAAGGTTAAAGTTACTTTGAAAAGCCTTAATGACGATCGATGCATAGAGTTAGAAGCCATTGAAACTCCAGAAATAAACACAGCCAAATTCCATATTCCTGGAGAAAATATAAGAAGGCAGTTGAAAAATTAAGGGCTAATGTTAGCTGATGTAACCACAGAAGAAACAGAAAATGAATTAACATTATTAATAGGATCAGATCATTATTGGCAAGTGATGACGGGTAGAATTAAGAGGCTTTCAGAGAAATTGGTTGCTATCGATAGTATCTTTGGATGGATAATCCAAGGGCCAACAGAAGTTTCAAGCGTTTACAACTGCGCTACTTTGGGGGTATCTTTAGTGGGAATGAACCCAATCGTAAATCAGAATGAAGAAGAAGTGATCTCAAAAACTTTAAGGGCATTTTGGGAAATCGAAAGTTTGGGAATTTGTGACAAACCCAATGAAGCTATGACGAAAGTAGAAAATCGGAATATGAAGAATTTTAAAGAAGGCATGAAATACGACGGAGAACGATATACGGTGGACCTCCCTTGGAAAGAAAATAAAGAAGAACTTTCGAATAATTATTTATCGGCCAGAAGGAGACTTTTAAGCCTTATGAAAAAATTTGAAAAAGACGAAGAATATTTTAAAGCATATAGCGAAACTATGAAATTATATATGGAAGAAGGCATAATAGAACCGATTCCGAAAGAAGAGAGAAACTTAACAGAAAAGGTCTCCTACTTACCCCACCAAGGTGTGGTGAAGGACAATAGAACTACGACAAAAGTTCGAGTCGTATTTGACGCCTCTACTCGAGAAAATGGGAAAGTGTCCCTCAACGATTGCCTGCACACAGGCCCAAACTTAAATCCAGACCTTTTTGACAATCTTGTCAGATTTCGCATGAATAAGGTAGCCTTTGTAGCAGATGTAAAAATGGCATTTTTACAAATTTATATTAATGAAAGGGATAGAAACTCTGTGCGTTTCTTGTGGATAGAAGAACCCTATGCGTTTTCTGAGCCAGTAAAAATTAAAATCATGCGCTTTACTAGAGTTTTATTTGGCGTATCGTCTAGCCCCTTTTTGCTGGCAGGCACAATCAGAGAGCATGCTAAGAAATTTGAAATAAAGTATCCCGAGGCTACTAAGATGATAGAAGAAAACATGTACATTGACGATCTGACATCGGGTGGCAAAAACGAAGAAGCAGCTTATAAGCGAGCGAAAGAATGTTAGGAAATAATGCACGCAGCTGGCATGACATTACGCAAGTGGAATTCCAATTCTGAAATTCTCCTCCAAAGATGGAAAGAAGAAGAATGGATCGAAAATAATACTGAAGAACAAAAGCAGTCACATGCATTGACCATCTTTAAAATTTTAGGATTAGCGTGGAATCCAGAGTTGGACGTATTCACATTTGAAATGGAAGATTTAATTAACTCCTTGGGAAAAGAAAACGAAACGAAACGCATAGTTTTAAGTATATCAGCGAAAGTATTTGATCCTTTAGGATTTTTGTCACCTTACACGATTATCATAAAACATTCCAAGAAATTTGGGAAATAGGTATCGAGTGGGATGATGAATTGCCAGAAGAAATTAAAGAAAAATACCGTCAATGGAGTTCGAGCCTCAAAAACATAAACTTGATAAGTTTACCAAGATTTTATCAATAAGAAGTCAATAATGAAGAAATTATAGAATCTCAGCTTCATTGTTTCACGGACGCTAGTGAAAAGGCATTTGGGGCCGTGGTATACGTTCGTTATATAACAAAATCAGGAAGAATTGTAGTCTCACTCGTTTCATCGAAATCAAGAGTAGCACCTATAAAGAAAGTAACTCTACCCAGACTTGAATTGCTTGGAGCCCTCGTGGGGACTAGACTAACCTTAAGACTAAAAGAACTTTTTAGTGAATCCAAATTAAATTTTTGGAGTGATTCAACGATCATCATTCATTGGATAAAAGGCTCAGCGCTTCGGTGGAAACCGTTCGTTGCTAATAGGGTTAGAGAAATCCAAAATGCTACTGATCCAAAATATTGGAATCATTGTTCTAGCAGAGATAATCCGGCTGATTTTCTAACTAGAGGTCAATATTTAAAAGAATTGGGAGAGAATGAAAAGTGGTGGAAAGGACCATCTTGGCTAAGATTGACAGAAGAAAATTGGCCAGCGAAGAAAATAAAAGAATCTATCGATACGAATATAGAAGAAGAACTAAGACCTTCGTTTAAAATCACAGCTCAAAACGTTGTAAAAACAAAGGTCCTAGAATCGCCAATAAATATGGAAAGGTATGAAAATATCAATCGTTTACATCGAATAACCGCTTGGATAAGAAGATGGAAGCACAATTTCCAAAATAAGGACGACAAAAGGTCAGGACCGCTTACTTCAAATGAAATTGAAAGTGCAGAGAACTATTGGATCAAGTATATACAAGAACGGGAATTTCTGAAAGAAATATCAGCTTTAAGACGAAAAGAGAAAATCTCCAAAGATTCAAAAATCAAACAGCTAAACCCATTCTTCGACGAAAAAAAATAATGAGGGTGGGTGGACGATTACAATTATCGGAATTTTCCTTTGAAGAAAAACATCCTATTATTCTCCCAAAAGCACATCATTACACTGATCTTCAAATCAAGAAAGCACATTTACTGACTCTCCATTCAGGATTATCTGACACCTTAACGCAGGTGCGAGAAAAGTTTTGGATTCTGAAAGGACGTCAACAAACAAAAAGAATCATCTTTAATTGTCTCTTGTGTAAAAAATGGCGAGTACATCCTAGAAAAGAAGAAACTGCTCCTCTTCCAAAGGACAGATTAATTAAAGGACAAGCCTTCGAGGTAACCGGTATAGACTTTGCCGGACCCATATACGTAAAAAATTTAACAGAGAAAAACAAGAAGGATAAATCATACATCGCGTTATATACATGCGCCACCACCAGAGCGATTCATCTCGAATTAATCCCCAATTTAAGCACGGAAAGTTTCCTATTATCACTAAGAAGATTTATATCAAGAAGAGGCCTGCCTACAATCATATATACAGACAACGCAAAGACATTTAAAAGAGCCGAAAAAGAACTACTCATTTTATGGAAACAATTGAACAAAACCCAAATGTTAGAATTTTTCACCGAAAAAAGGATCACCTGGAAATACATTGTCGAAAGAGCCCCATGGTACGGTGGATGGTGGGAGCGCCTGGTGGGGTCCGTGAAAGTAATTCTAAGAAAAATTGTAGGCAACGCGTTTTTAAACTTTGAAGAAACATGCACAGTTCTAAACGAAGTAGAAGCCGTAATAAATTCGAGACCATTGACAAACGTTAATGATGATGCTGGAGAACCCTTTCCATTGACGCCAGCGCATTTTTTAACGGGAAAAAGAATAACTTGTCTTCCAACACACGCTAAGAAAGATTTACCAAATGCAACTAAGGACGATTTAAAAAAGAGATGGAAATATCAAGAGAAACTTGTAGAAAATTTCTGGAAGAAATGGAAGTCAAGTAGATAAAGAATTAAAGATAGGAGATGTTGTAATTGTCACAGAAGAAAATATACCGCGTCAATTATGGAAGTTAGGTAGAATAGAAGAAATATTTCGCGGTCGCGACGGCCTTATTCGTTCGTGTTTAGTAAAAATGCCACACGGACTTTCTTTAAAAAGATCCATAAATCATTTATGTCCCTTAGAAATCGTTTAAAATTTACAATAACATATACTTATGAGCAATTTGTTGACTGCTCATAGGCCGGGAGTGTCGCGACTAGGCATACATTTTCAGAAAGTTTGTATGGTTTATATTTTGTTAATTGTTTTTAAAATAACTGTAATATTGATTTGTACGAAAAGGTTTATAAAAAATTTACTTCATATTATTAACTTTAAAATACTACAAATATCTGACGATAAAATGACTAACCGAAATGGAAATTTTTCCAAGAAGAGTAACTTGACAGTATTAGTGATTTATATACATATATACAGAAAAAGACTACCTATTGTTAAAGTAGGGAAATTTTAAAGAAATATCGTAAAATATGGTCAGAGGAAAAGTAAAATCGAACGAAAGAAGTCGCGTATAGTTAGCTCTCCGAAAATGTTTTGAAATGTATAAGAATTTTTCCAACAGTATAATAAAATTTTAAAATAAACCAAATTACGACTCGGATTGTTTCTCGAATCATAAAAGTATTAAAAAGGTTGTTTGAATTTTTGAGAACTCTGACATTATTAGTCGGTTTCGATACGGCATATTGATCGACTGATTCTAAATTAATTTATGGAAAATTATTGAATTTCAAAGAACTGCGTATAATCGAAGGAAAGTTTATTACTGTTTTAACTGCAAAATATGGCAAATCTTGAATATAACTAACATAAAATGTAAAGTCGAAAATTGTTGGAAAATGTCCTTTATGTATTTTGGTCTTGTCTATTCGGTTAAGGAAATTTAATTTGAAGTACGAACACCTTGTATTTGAATCGACGTAATAAACTCCCTATTCAAAACAACCCGGCATGTTTTCCCATAATTTTTAATGAGGGCAGATCAATAAAAATATACTAAGGTAAACGTTTTCGAGTTCCGACAGCTAATCGCAAGTATTGTTTTTAAATTGTCTTTTTGATGGTTCTTTCGTACTGCTGGTTTCTTAAGAAAGTTTACGTACATTCTCTAATAGCGAAAATGTTTCCAGTGAACATTAAGATACACGCGTTAATGACTGGTAAATGGACAAACTTCAAAACTGGAACGGAATAGGGGCGTAACATCGTCTTGGTTGATCGTGTTACAGAGAAAAGAAGTAATAAACAAGGTTAATGCTCTACTGATATAACTTTATACCCCAGAATGTTTTCACCAACTTTTCTGAATGCCTTATATCTGAGAGCACGGCAACTCGAGCACTGACATCCTTTTCTCGAAGCAACTCGCGGCACTTTCAAATTCACTGTATTTTCGTGATGGGTATAGGTAAAAGTCTGGAATTTCGCTTGCCGCGAGGACTGTCAATTCTACCTATAGTTTCCAAATTTCAAGTTCCTACCCTATATACTTTTCGAAACATCGCCCTTATTTTGTCACTCACTCACTCACTCACCGATCATCAAAATTCTGAGTTACTTCTAGAGGAGATAGAAACTTAAAATTTATGATTTAGTTTTCATTTATTTTATAAAGCAAAGAAAATTTGAAACGTCCTGAAATTTTTAAAAAATTGTTCTTTAGTTCTTGATTTGAAAACTAGATGGCGCTGCCGTCTTTTCAACAGAAAGAGTGTGGGTTTCTAGTGAAAGGACGAAACAGTCCAGAGTGAACCGAAAGTTAACATAATAATGTAACTTTATTTCGTGTCTATAACACCCAGTGGGTCACGATTTCAATGCATAGAGCGGTGGTGGCTAGCCCCTATGCCACAGCTAACCTAAAGCGTCCTATACTAACTATTACCGTTAACCTCGGCAAGTTCTAATGGAAAGGAGAAACAGGGTTAGACCGCGGAGAAAAACTCGCGGGTGAAGTGGAAAATTAACTGATTTTTATCGATTCTTCCACTATTTGTAAGACCATACGTATGGGGCGCCAAACCGGACAAAATTAATTTACTGAGAGAGAGTTGAAATTTTTCGGAGAAAGTTGAAATTTTTCGGAGAAAGTTGAAATTTTTCGGAGAGAGTTGAAATTTTTCGGATAGAGTTGAAATTTTTCGGAGAGATTTGAAATTTTTCGGAGAGAGTTGAAATGTTCCGGAGAGAGTTGAAATTTTTCGGAGAAAGTTGAAATTTTTTTGAGAAATTTGAAATTTTTCGGAGAAAGTTGAAATTTTTCGGAGAGAGTTGAAATTTTTTTGAGAAAGTTGAAATTTTGTTGAGAAAGTTGAAATTTTTCGGAGAGAGTTGAAATTTTTTAGAGAGAATTGAAATAATTTAGAGAGTTGAAATTTTTCGGAGAGAGTTGAGATTTTTCGGAGAGAGTTGAGATTTTTCGGAGAGAGTTGAGATTTTTCGGAGAGAGTTGAGATTTTTCGGAGAGAGTTGAAATTTTTTAGAGAGAGTTGAAATTTTTAAGAGAGAGTTGAAATTTTTAAGAGAGAGTTGAAATTTTTAAGAGAGAGTTGAAATTTTTTAGAGTGAGTTGAAATTTCAAATTTTTGGTTATAATTCGAGTAAGAATATTTTTGTTGAAAAGCTGAGCTTCAACTCCATCTACTGGTCCAGCGATCTGCTAGGGTTACTTTGTTCTAATAATTGCCACTCTTAGATTGGACTTAACATTACCTCAAATGTCATTTTCGCGGAAGTAAGTTACTATACTAAAGAAGTATTTGTGTTAGCATTACGAATGTTGTTTACATCGAACGTGAAGCAGGTCGCTTCTATTTTTCACAGGGAAGTAAGAATAATTAAAGACAGTATGCGTAACAGCAAATATGGCAAAACGATTTTGCTTTAAATTAAACGAAAACAGTTCACACGGTAGTAAATATGGCAAAAATGTTTTCCTTTATTTCACATGAAAATACAATAAACACCTAGTAAAATATGAAAACCGAAAAAGATTGAGATTGTACTTTAAATTTCTGTGCGCACCTTATTGATATTTTACACGTGACAACTACATCTCCAAGGCTGTTTAATTTTAAACTGACCGTCATAGTCATAGTCATTAAAGGACTACAACTAGTAATTGCTGAAACATTTAAAAAAGAAGTGTTATAGTAGCGTCTATTCTTCGAAGTTCAATAGTATTGACACAAATCCTAGTACACTGTTGGCTGATTTTTGAGATTATAATGAAAATATTATATAGTATTATAGTAATTCAAAGTGTTAAGCAGTTATTCAAAAATAGTGAACTAAGAAAACAAGAAATTTTAAATTAAGTAAAACTCTAATTGTCAAAATTGCACAAAATTATGCTACGTATGTTTTAGCATTGCTAATCGAAAAAAAAAACTTGTTAACTTAGTTCATTTTCCATTTATATATGGCCTGGTTTAAATCACTGCCCAATAACAGCCTTATTTCATAATTTAATTAAATTATTGAATTCTGTAATTGTATAAACAATGATACCACAGTGAGAAAAACCCTTGAAGAGATGTAAATTATATTGAACTTTGAAAAGTGATTGTCACTGGACGTGTATCATTAAATATTTTATCAAGGTAATAAAAAGAATGAAGAAATAGACAAATTCGTTTATTACAAATTAGAGAAGGCAACACCCAGGGGTGAAACCGCAATTGTGGTATCTTCTTTCTCGCCAAGAAGCAACTACACGCGGAGCTTCTTGGTGAGAAAGAGGATACCCCAATGGCGGCCTCGCCCCTTTGTCTTGGTTTCTCTGTTTGTATTAAACGAATTTGTTTACCGGGGAAATTATTAAGCTCAATAATTTCCTTAATATACATATATATAAATGTTTTCAAAATAGCCAGAACGGCATATTGGGCAAAAACGCAGTGAATATCTCAGAAATGTTATTAAAAATTCTTTAAACAAATATTTTGATTTATGGTCAAGATGAAGCTCTTATTCCATGAAAGGGTTCCTTATACTTAAAATATTTCTAATGGGAATTAAAAAGACGAAAGAAATATAAAAGTTATTTACTAATGCTAACAATATCTATATTTCGGAAATTATTAAGCTTAATAATTTCCTTCATTTCTAAAATATATATATACATATATAGAAATGTTTTCAAAATAGCCAGAACGGCATATTGGACAAAACACAGTGAATATCTCATAAATGTTATTAATAGTTATTAATAAATATTTTGCTCTATGGTCAAGATGAAGCTCCTCTGCCATGAAAGGGGATCCTTAAACTTAAAATATTTCTAATGGGGAATTAAAAAGACGAAGGAAATATAAAAGTTATTTACTAATGCTACCCATATCTATATGATAACATTAAACACCATGAAAGTTATTTTGTCTAACCATGGGATCTTGATCCATAACCCAACACTGCTGTATTGAAGTTAGACTTCAATGGAGTTTTCCAGCTGACAAGTCGCATCTCAAAAATCAGTAAAAAAAAATTTCAAACGGTGAAAATGTTCAGTAATTAAGTTACATGTTGTTATTTTCTGACCCAAGTGATACTCAAAAATTATTTTCTGGATTTCAAATATGATACTGATATTGTATATTTAAATCGCTTAAAATCACTTATGGTTTGGGGGAATAACTTAAACAATACGTTATTGAAACTTTAGTGTAGAACGACGTTTGAAGTTCATACAATTCACTTTCGAAAAACCTACATACTAAGGGAACCCGAATGCTACTCCTTCAAGCAAACCTAGATCCATTTTTTCACAAACGTCTTCGAAAGATGCATGCACAACTGGCAAATCCAATCGCAAGGCACACGTGCTTGACTTCGGTAATGAACAAGCTTCTTTGGGGTCAGAATGATGCAAGAACCCAATAGATGGTTCATAATCGAATCCTAATGGAGGCACGTATTCCAATCCGGTTGTAAATCTCAGTAGGTCTTTTAAAGATGGTGATTTTGTGTCATCATTTCTTAGAAAAACGTAATCTCTGAAGTAAGAAATTACGTCACATTCGATTAGGTATTTGTTTGATTCTTTTTCTGAGAATTCAATTTTTGAAAACAAAGTCAAGAAGTCAATTGGGGTCAATTTGATGTCACTTAAACAGAACACCATTTTGAATTCGTTTGGAAACTGAACCATTTTTTCGTACACTCCCAAGGTTTTTAACCCTTCGGTCATTTGCTGTCGTGACTCGTTTTTGGAAGACAGCACGCAAAATCTGCAAACATCAGCGACGAGTTTGGATTTGTCATTCATTGATAATACTGGTTTTGAAGAGCCTGCCAGAAACCGAAGGTCTGAAATTGTTTCCGCAGCGTTTTGCAAGTCGTTAAGAGTTTCGCTTTTTTGGATTTCATATAATTTTTCCTTTATACCTTGGTCTGAAATATCTTCGATCGTTGGTGTGATATTTGGGACTCCAATGAGATATTTATAAGCTGTCTCAGCCAGACAAAAGGGGCCAGGACCACCATGAACTAATGACATGGCAATAAACTGGCCACAATAAAAGTAATACCTATTTTTGTAGGCAGTAGAGTCGAAGTTAATGAACTTGTAGTTTTCGTGCCCGCTAAATATTGCAGTATTGTTTATAAAAGCTTTCATTGCTAGTCTTAAAAATTCCCTACGTGGTCCACCTTCATCTATTGCACCCTCACCAACTAGTGAAGAGTCGGCAAAGATAACGTTTATTTTAAACGTTGGGTGGAATAATACTTCAGGTTTTTTTAAAGTCCTCAAGCAACATTCTAAAACATTTCTTCTATTAACGTTGAAGTACGATATATGTTCATGGTTTATTTGCTTGTTTAATTCTTTCAGGCACTGTTTTAAAGTTTCCTTTAGGACAATACGATCTTCACTTTGATTTTCGGTGAGACCTTCCTCGGGAAATATTTTTCGGCCACGATCGTTTTGACTCGAGTTTGGTGAAAGTTCGTCTAAAATGTTAACCTCGTTAAAATTTTCTTCAGTTTGCGAATTTTCACTGACGTTCTCAACGGCTCCTTCGTTGTCCAAGAGATTTAAAAATGTGAGGTACGCTTTCGACGTAGAAGGTTCTTCATAATTTGTAACATGTCCAAACGCAGTGGACTTTTCGTTCAGATTATTTATTTTCATAACTTCAAATTTCTCATCAGAAGGTTTGGAAGTTTTGACATGTTCTATTTCCATATCTGGAAGCTGAGACAAACTGTTTTTGTCTAACTCCGCGTCATCGCTCTCCCCAGTTTCTAAGTCACTGTACAGTAAATTGGTTTCTGATGTTTCACAGGATGGCGATGTATTCAAATCAATCACAACACTTGGCCGAACATATAAAGTTTTTTGCTTCCAGATCCTACTCAGCAATCGGACATCTAGGGATCCGTTGTTACCAGTTATTTTTGGAGGTACAAATCCTCCTACTCCTTCCAGTAGTTCAATTCTAACGAGGGGGACAATTATAAATTATACACCTTTCTTTAAGTACGAAGTAAAACAGTGCACGCAAGTTGGTCCTACTATGGAACCCCCGTTCAAAGAAATCCAAGGATATAAAAATGAATATTACGTTTGAAATCACTCATGCCTTTGCCACAATTTCGTTTTCTACTGTTCAGATAATTGTTAACTGAACCAGAGAGAATTTACACTAGGGAGTTTCGTTTCGTACTATTTGGATAATTGTTTACTGAACCAGAGAGAATTTACACTAGGGAGTTTCGTTTTGTACTATTTGGATAATTGTTTACTGAACCAGAGAGAATTTATAATAGGGAGTGGAAACTGAGGAATATTATGGAGCTCAAAAAATCACGTGATCAACAAAACTGGCCAGGTCTATTTCCGCTATAATTTTTTGTGGCCCCTTCCTCTAGGGTAGGTCTAGAATGGTCCGGGAGGGTATAGGGGAGATGGACACTACCTTTCTAGGGAAAGGGAAACGTCTGACTTAAAATAACTCCAAATGGCGCCAGTCGCACTCGAAATCGCGAACCCTTATTGGGTAATTGTACAACCAACAGTGACTGAGGCCAAACTTTAAAATTAAAGGAGAGTCATGTGACCGAAAATTTACCTGGCCAGTTTTAGCGTCGCAGCCTACAATGTATTTATCACTGTCAAGGGCAAGAGTTTCTACGCCCTCATATTATGAATCTATATAACTATGAATATACAGCTCTATCATATGCCCCTTCTATCATGCCGATTTGGTTTGTGTGTTACCCTCGAAGCTTTGACGCGTTTTGCGTAGCTCTAATAGCCAATCACAAGACGAGAGGAAGTGACGTTTCGAATTTACACACCCCCGGACTCCCCCTCCCTTCTTCCGCTCCTAACACTAGCAGACACGTGACTGATGTCTCCTTTCGCTAAGCCCCGCCCAAACCTTATCGAGAGGTTAGACAGCGTAACGCAGCTGTATATTCATAGTTATATAGATTGATGCTAATATAAATTCTCTCTGACTAAAGATTATCAAGGAAGTCTTGAAACGTATTATGGATTACCCCTAAAACACCGGTTTTTTCAGTGTTAAGCTTTTATTTTATGTTTAAAGCAAATGTAATAGCAAAAACATCTCTGATCTTAAAAATTCCGTGTGATCATGGAATTTGACGAAGTAATCTAATTTTTAGAAAACACTATCTGCCCTAACACTTAGAGCCTCTTGGTACAATTGAATACCAAAAATTGGGGCGCATGATAGTGTCGAATGGATTAATGTCGGACATTTTTTTGAGACTTTCGCGAGGTAGCCATAGAGTCAAGAGGAATTGTACCGAACGGCCTTTAAGTTGAAAGTTATAGTTTCTTAAGGATTAGTGCCGAAAAACCATGTGATTAGTGTTGAAAGAATTTAAATAACACCGATACTAAAATGTTTCGAATGTCCTTAAAGGGAGGGTGAAAAGAAAAATCCAGTGATTTTTTAACGATTCTTCTACTAATTATAAGACCAGTCTGCATAGTGAAACATCCGGGAAAAACCTCCGAATGATATTAAAATCAAATTAAGTTGAGATTTTATTCATAATTAGAAATAAGCACCTCCGACCAATCGCGTAACGCCCTGCCTTCTTGTTAACAAAATTCTCACGGCACGTTCCATGCCGAAATTTTGGGCGAGATTTGATAAAATTGCTTGTGATGTGACAATCGTGGCGCATATAACTTTTGTTTTTTGAAAATTTTACGAAAAGACCGTTGTCCTTATTTGGAAAAAAATCATGGCAAAACAATCTTAACTCGAAGCAAAACGTTCGTAACTATTGCTCTTATAATATTTACCACAAAGTTGTAAGTTAACAGTGTTGTCACTCTTATTATGCGGTGTCTCGGGATTCTCCGCATGGTAGAATCCATCGAGTGAGTTAGTTGGCTGGCTTCAAAAATGCAGTTGCATGTCTATGTTTCACTATGCATACTGCATGTAGCCCAATTTTTTGGAAATTAAATTTCCAATTTAATCATTTTTATTTAATTGAAAATCTTTTAGTATGCTATTCACATGCGGCTCATTTTCGACGGTATTCGAAATAATTTCGACGGTATTCCAAATATTTTTGACGGTATTCGAAATATTTCCGACCGACCCTATACGAAATATTTTCGACCCTATAAGAAATATTTTCGACCCTATTCGAAATATTTTTGACCCTATTCGAAATATTTTCGACCCTATACGAAATATTTTTGACCCTATTCGAAATATTTTCGACCCTATTCCAAATGCAGGTTTGGTGCCTTCGATGCTATTCCATTTGATACTATTCTATTCGAAGCTAAAATTGGCAATTCAGTTCCATTCGGTGGAATTACTCAAAGAAATATTTTCGACACTATTCCGATGATATGCTAATAATACGCCCCCAAACACCAGAGATCTCGTTAAAATCTCAAAAAATCTAAATCAGCAGGATTGAAACTATGACAAGAAAACGTGAATGCCTCCGATTTTACATAATGCTAACTTTGGTAGAAAATGGTATATTCGCAGTTTAAAGCCTGGTTTTCACTGCCGAAACTTTCACGGAACAGAAAAGAAAAATCCGCAAAATTTTGCGGAAAATTCCTTAAAAAGCGGCGGAAAAACGTTTTCACTTGTAATATGAAAGAGTGCGAGTTCGTGGAGACCAAGGCTTATCTGTTATGTTGAAAATGCACCAATAGCAACCTATCTATTTTCTTAGACTTAATTGTCTTTGTAAAAACGTTCAATTTTATCATATAAATAACGATTAAGCCAAATTTCTTTAGCAAATCGTTAACTATAAATTTTTAGACATTTAACTCGACAACAGTAGCGCCTTGAAAATAAACAAATGGCGTCGAAAAAAAGCCTCGCGAGCTGACCAAAACCAAGCCTATGACGTCACGCATTCGTCGATTCCTATTGGCCACCGCTTTCCTTTCCGTAAAAATTTGCGGAAAAATAGAAAACCAAATCCGTGCTTGCCGCACAGAAAACGCGAAACTTTGCGGCAAGTTACCTCTAAAAAAACGGCGCGGAACGCGGTTTTTCCTGCGTTTTGGGCCAGTAAAACCAGGCTTTATGCCGTTTAAAAATTGGACCTTTGGAATTAAAATTTTTACTTTTAATAATATTTTGGAAACATTGTCAAATCCATCCATAATGAAAAAATATTCTCCTTGTGCTTTAAAGGATAGCGGCTTTAAATTTCGCGTACCACAATATCGTACATTTATATACTTGAAAATGTGAAAATTCACAGCATGCTTTTTTTTAAATCGATAATATTTCGAAAATAAAAATAAAATAGGCAAATTGACCGAGTGAAGACGCCTTAACTGGCTCGCCTTCTGATTTATAAGCTCTTTGCTCAAGTCTGAATAGAGCCTGCTGAGCGCTATAAGGTAAATAAAGCAACAAGGCGAGGTCTGTTCATTCCAATAATAAATGACCGATTTGTGTGAGATGGTCTTTAAGAAATAAAATCTATCCGAAGTGCGATTATATTGACTGTTTTACCTCCAGAAAGAACTTATAACAATTATATTTGTACTCTTACTCTGCATCTCCAGGAATCTTTCCAAGATAGCTACTTCTTATCTGACATTCCACCTCCTCCTTGGACCAGGACCTGTTAAATTCCATCCAAGTAGCCATGCCGTTCTCTTCCTGACACCTCTTAGTAGACGCGTTTGGTGTTTTTTCGAGGAAGGTCCAAAAAGCAAAATTACTTTCAGACCAAATTTTGATGTTTTGGTATTCCCACCCTTTCGGTTTTTTGTACTTTTTGTCCTGAAAAAAATCTCAAGTTAAGATAGTTTCTATATAAACTAATGGTTTGCGGGTAGTGATTTTCGGATATTGAATAAGGTTCGAATAATCAAAAAAATTAGGGCTGTGGCAATAGTGATTATTCAAACCGAATCGAATACTAAATCTCCTATTCGAAATCCGAATCGAGTACTCGTTTCAACGAATATTACTAGTTTTTCAAAAAACCTAGTTCGAGTACTCGTTTCGAAACGATTAATCGTTTTCAAAATAAGCCTAGCGGTGCCAGTTTTTTCAAAACGAGTACTAAAAAATTAGATTACTCGGTTTAGGGAACTGTACTCGTATTCAAATTTCTTTTCGAATACTCGTTTTTCTAAAAATGGCAAATTCGATTCGTCGAATCGATTACTACATTCGAAATAAAAGAATACTATTCGATAATTCCAGTATTCGTACAGCCCTAAAATAAATGTTAATCCCCTCTCCTTGTTTACTACCCGCAAATACCCGACAACCAGTTTGAACTTGACACGGGTACGATAACTAATCATTTTTCTCCCGGGTCACTTCAAAAGTCAATTTCTAGCATCGGGGCGGCCTGCTCCTCGAAAGAGTACTCGCACACCCCTTTTATAAACTCAAATTTCGAATTATAAGAGATATTTTCAACAAATAATATTCTAGCAAATAGAATCCCCCTCCCCTCGGTATGGGTATACGACAACTGGGTGAAAGACATTTGGGTAACAACGACTGGATGTCCAACAATTGGGAGGGCTGAAAATTGGGTTACCGGCAATTAGGAGAATTTAAAATTGGTTGAGCGACAATTGGGTGGAAATGAAACCGACAGAACGTTAATTGGGTGAATAGAAATTTTATTTTGTAAAAATAAAAATTAGTGAAAAAACCTAAAAGTTTAGTGAAAGTCAACCTAACCTGACCCAACTGAACCAAACCTAACCTGGCCCAACTGAACCAAACCTAACCTGGCCCAACTGAACCAAACCTAACCTGGCCCAACTGAACCAAACCTAACCTGGCCCAACTGAACCAAACCTGACCCAAATCGTGTGTCGTCGTCACCAAAATGTCTTTCATCCAGTTGTCGTGCTACCGTATTGTATGACTTTGTCCTATGGTGTACTTGCCTCTTTAATAGAAAACGTATGGAAACATTACTCACCCTGTACTTTTTGAGGACGATGGCAGATAAGAGGCGAGGGCATCATTAAACTTTGGTGTCATTATATGGTTGGTTGAAAGAGTTGAGGGACAATCGGATGTTTTCATTTTCTTTCGGTGAAACAAATGGTTCATCTCATTATCAAAGTTCGATCGTTCCTGAGAGGCACTTCCACTTGTGGCACATTGTTGTCGGCAAGAACTGTATCTTTTCGACGTACAAGCACTAGCAGAGTTGGATCTATTTGAGTTACCTTTAGCAGTAGTACCACTGTTGACCAAACGATCCGAAACTCTCGCCCTACTATTCGGTGGTCGCACTGTACTTGAACTAGAAGGCGTGGAACCACTTGGCCCAGCTCCTCCTTGTTCATTGATTAATTCATTCAAGCGTTTTCTTATGTTTTCATTCTTTAGTATCTCTTTAATTGTTTCAAACCCTTTATCAATGTCATCAATTTTTTCGTCGTCACTCATATTAATCACTATAAATGTTGGTCACTGAATTTTCTGCCGTGTAAAATACTTAACAGAACCGCATTGACTATCTCTATCACAACACAATTCTAACAAAGATGCATAAAATAAATTTAGCTTTACCGCCAACCTAAAATTTTTCACCTGAAAAATAGCCCAAAGTCTATCTAAATTTACCGAACATTTTAGAAGCCCAATAAACCGCCAACAGCAAAAGCTTACTTTCGAGTCAAACACTTTTCAAAAGAGCCCAACAGGGTTTTTTCCAGCCCAGTCTGGCATCTCTTTCAGCGAAAAATAGTTCCCATGGGAGCGACGAATTTTATCCGTGGGAATTTTTTTATCCATTTCGTTGGTAACGCATGCGCCGTTTGGGCATGGGCACTTTATCTATAGAGGACGAAAATACGCTAGTCTTAAACAAACGTTCTGATTCTCATGCTGCTTCAAACGCTTAGAGAGAACTTTGTAATAAATCATTATAATAAATAAACGTGAACATTCTCGTCCTCTAAATAGGCTGTCCGTGGTTTTCAGAGCTAGGGTCAATGATATCACATCTGTGAGTGCGCACAGGGACGCCTGTGTCAGATTCTTCATATCAGTAGACAAAACCCTAGTTTTTTCATGAATACCTCCAAAGAACAAGGTGCCATATTTTGATCTATAAATTTAAATTGGTTTGCTTCACTAGGCTATGTTAGCCTCAGTAACTACATTTCGGCATAAACGTATGAAACAATTACCATGTATCTGCGCCTGCTTATGTTGTTTTTCCTTATTTGCCCTTTAAAATGTAACGACCTTGACGAATTTCTGTATGAACTATACCTTACCTTCGAGGGTGCCATAAGAAACAGATATTCTGATGATAGTAATGTAGTGGAGATTTTTCATCGTCGATTAGAAGAACACGCTCGAATACTGCTCGAATACTGTTCGAATACTGTCCGCAATTTTGCTTACCTTAGAAAACAACGACGAGCATTTTATAAATCAAGATTTGATAAGTTATATCAATGAGAATTACACTGGCTTGGAAAAACTAACCACTGAACTGGGAAATCAGCTACAGAGAAGAAACGATGTAATTGAAGATCCTTACGAATGTCCAGTGTTACTTAATGGACTTGTTGGAAGACCGCGATATGATATAACTAGAGAGCAAATATTTTATTGCAGAAATAACCTTGGGTTATCATGGACGAGAAGCGCGCGGTTTTTAAGGATTGATGTGAGAACACTCTTTCGACATCGTCAATACCTCCAAATAGGCGAAGGAACCCCTGTCAGTGATAATGACCTTGACAATTTGATACGCAATATTTTATCACATAATCATAATGTAGGAGAAACTTACGTTATTGGTGGTTTACGTGCAATTGGAATCAGAGTTCAACGATGGAGAGTTAGAGAAAGACTTAATATTTTAGACCCAATTGGGCGTGCTATTAGACGTAGAATACCAATTTTACGTAGGAGATACAATGTTCGTCGAGCAAACGCTCTTTGGTAAATAAATAAGGACTTCTGATTTTACTGAATGATTAGAAGGGTTTTGCAGGTGCTGCTTATAGGTATCTTCCCATTGCGCAGAATTCCATTAGACCGAATTCCCATTAGACCGAATCCCCCCAATGTTTTTAACGAATTTAGCCCAGCGGCGGGTTTGGTATTTACAATTCAAACAACACTATTTGTCGAATTAAGCGACCCCAAAAATGCTATATAGTTTAATTTCTTTTAATGTCGTTTTTCAATGAAAGCGTTTTAAATACATATTTACTACCTTGGAAACGCCACTATTTGGTTAATGTTACGCCTTTTCCAAAATATTGATGTTTATCTTCATTGACTTCTCAAATAATATGCCTTTTCCAAAAAAAAATTTCTGTTGGGTTAGGTTTGGTTAGGAGACGTCTCCTCCTCTTTGGAGCGTTTACACTTCAAGTATATTAAAACGGCTGGCTTAAAGTATTTTCATGATGAATATAATATAAAACGCCACTATTTGGTTAAGTTGGGTTAATAATATTTTATAAATCACTTAACAATGTTACGCCTTTTCCAAAATATTGATGTGTATCTTCATTGACTTCTCTAATAATATGCCTTTTCCAAAAAATTACTGTTAGGTTAGGTTTGGTTGGGAGGACCTCTCATAAAATATAAGTAAATATTAGCAATTGGTTTTATTATGTCATATTTTGCTGATTTAGTACTATTTTGTTCTTAAAATCCTTTGTTTTAAAATAATAATTTAGAGAATGTTTGGATCTAGTGTTCATTTTACGTAGGCCTTAAATTGTTTTAAGTTAAATTAATTTTTTCTAGCAAAGATAAAATCTTTGAGTTCCCCGGATTTTATTTATTTAAATTCCATCGGGAAAAATCCGAAGTGCGGGTTTTTCGGTGCAATGGGATTATCTCATTGGACCGTATCTTTTTCCGCAAAAGTGCGGGTTTTTCGGTCGAATGCCATTGGGTTCGGTTGATTGGGATTCGGCGCAATGCTACTGAAGCCTGTTTAAATAAGTCCAATATTTTTTGGGTTTTTATTAAGCCGTGTAAGGTTGGACTGCGTCCCGCTGGACGGTAATGAGTGAGTTTATGGTATTTCAAGAACAATTGCAAGAATTTATGTATGCCTCTTGTTAAGGGAATTGCCAAAAAGGTGTTCTATTTGCGATGTTGAGTCGAAAATGTTCTATGACATTTTGACCTAAGCTCAACTCAAAACATGCTTTCATTTGACTGTTTTACAGATGACTCCTTAAATTGAAGTAAAAAATTGAGGGGCAATGCTAATTTAAGAGGTTGTTACTAAACCACTAATCATAACTTGAAAGCAATGAAAAATATCACCTTAACACAATGCATCCCTTTTCACTCAAAGTGTGCTTATTAATATATGCAGAGTACATTCCCAATGTACTGTTATAGACAAATCATAATCCTCCCTCCTTTGAAAATCACCAATCCCTCATTTCACTCTCCCTTTAAAAAAACGAACGATAGTTCTTCTACATTTACACTTTCTACAGACCAAGTGAAACTTATACCCCATCGTTAGATGTACATCAAACGATGTGGCTAAAAATAGCGTCCAGAAACGTAAAATATTTTTTATGAAATAACGTCAAATGTCCCGAAAGGCTTCGGCGGTTGCCTTTGCTACTGGTTAAATATAGCATCGCATTTTTTGCTTTGCGCCATCTATCGGATGGTGCAAAGGTTTAGTCCGACTATTTTTTACGGCTGGGCGCGCCTTTTTCCCCCATTTCCCCCCCTCTTTTTCCCGTGCGGAATTCAGAAATTTTTAAAAAGTACTCAGTATCACCCTTAGGTGGCTCTGCAACGTGAAAGAATTTTATTTATTTATGAAATTATTTTCCTCCTCGACCGGGTTTCGATCCCGCACCATCCACGGAGCTCTCACTCCACGGATTGACGCCTTTACGCTCTCGGCCGTCTAGCCATATTAACAAGCTCCAGTTATGTTGTTTAAACCTAGCATCTCTCTCACGTCGGCAGCCGGCGCGTTCCTCTCGCGTCTTGCTTAGTTGGGGCAGGGAGGAGGGAACTTTGTTCGAGGCGGCGTCGCGGCGAGTCTCGCGTCTCCATGGTAGCGTGCCTATACAATGCCGAGAATTGAAATCTCCTGGCGGGAAATTCGCGAATGGTAGATAGGCAGTTTAAAACGGGTAGCGCTACAATTATAAAATACGTCGCGTTTTTAGCATTAGAAGGTTTACAAAATAATTTTAGGAATTGTACTCGTCGGAAAGTCTGAAATATAATAAAAACTAAACACATTTTTAAAGTAAGAGATATTTGATTTGTAAACCAAAAGAAATTAATACCGTAGTCTCTGGAGAGTGTATCAGGGAAACCTCTGTAACTAAGCAAGTTTATGATATTACCATCTCTGTAAGTGTTCGAATTAAATAAATATATATTTATATTGTAAGTTAATTAAATTAACTTGCAAGTGCTTCTAGACAGACACATTTTTGAGGTTAACCATACCTGTACATTTAATTTGGGAATTTAGGTTTTGGGATTAGATAAGCTAAAGTCTAAAAACTTATTTTTTCTCTTTAAGCGCGTTACAATTTTGGACAAACAAAAACGATAATTTGATGTTTAATTTTAGTATTGGCATTCGCAATAAAATCTTTCTATTAACGTTTGATTACTCAAATAATCCTAATAATAAATTTTACGAAGCACAAGCACTTTCTAAGGTTCTTTTCACTTTTCAGTAACAAATTTTGACAATGAAAAATTATCATTTCAAGTTTAAATTTGCCTAAAAACGATAATGATAATTTATTTAATTAACTCTTAATTGGATTCTTTTCAGTTACATATTTGCCAAAGACAAAATATCGTTTCAAGTTTAAATTTACCTATAAACGTTAATGATAATTTATTTAATAACTTCTTAATTTTAACTAATAAGAGTAATCAATTACTAATCATCACTTATGATCACTAACTTTAAGAAAAAAAGTTCAATATTATTTTTATAAACGTAATCAAAATAAGCATTGTTAACATGATAATTCAAAACCTAATACTACAACTTCACATTAAGTAATGAGTTTAGAAATAAATGTACATGTTTCTCTCACCAGAAGGAAAGCCATTATCTAGACATCAAGAAACAATATCAATATCATCATCCCATTCGTAAACGCAACAGTTATGAACCAAATTTCAAAATTGGCAAAAAAATATCTTCGAACTCACTTCCTTGCCATACCTTGCTGATTGCAGACGCTTTTCTATGCCTAGCATCCTACCGGCGTTTCCCTATTGTAGCGTCATCTACGTACACTACTATTTTAGCAATTTGGAAGCAATAATTATTCATTGTTAACTATCTATTAGATTTTTGGTTTTGGTTGGGTTATGTTTGGTTTGGTTTTGGTTGGGTTATGTTTGGTTTGGTTTTGGTTGCGTTACGTTTGGTTTGATTTTGTTTGGGTTATGTTTGGTTTGGTTTTGGTTGGGTTATGTTTGGTTTGTTTTTGGTTGGGTTTGGTTCAAGATACGTTTGAGATTAGTGAAGAAGTGACACGACGCGCGTATGCAACTAGAAAACGGAACCAAAACCGCCGAAGAATTCCTAGAAATTACTAAATGGGTCTTTAAAATGGATTAAACTGTCTCCCTTATGGAATAATAGATAAATAAATAAAGCCATGAAATTCTACTCTATTTGAGTCTTTTTGGGTATGCTATATTTGGTAAATTGGAAAATGAGAACTGGAAATTGGGTTGAATGAGGTTTGCGTAAATGGGGATTGGGAAATTTAATTGGGTGAAATGGGGGGTAACGACATCTTTAAAATTCTTGATCTTATAGATTATTCCCAGAACTTTTCATTAATTGTACAAATCAAAATCCAACATGATGTTGAATGCCCAATATTTAGAAGAAAAAACCCATAAAACTTTATTGGAGAAATATTTTGATAGAATTCAACATGATTTATTCAAGTATATTGAATATATTTTGGTCAGATTAAAAATGTTGAGGTTGAGTCCATCGACCGGGTACAATTTTATTGACCAAATGTTATTCGAATGCGAAATATTGTTCAATTATTTGAATAACATTATAAGCAATAAAAAGACTCATTCAATATATATTTTCAGTTTATTATGCAAATATTGTGAAAAACTGACCGCAAATGGGGTTCCATGTCCTAAAAAATATTGTGGCATTATATTTGAACTTTGAACAAATGTTAGTCTGGATAACGTTTTACTTATACTTTGTAACTTAAACAACGGGACCCACGTTTTTTGCGCAAATTATTGAGCGTGTAGGGTCCTCTTAATTACATATAACACGCTACAATGCCGGGAGTGTGGCGCACTCCTGTAAGCCAAGCTTCTGGGCGGCAAAGTTTGAGGGAATACGACACATGTTGGCGTTCCTACCCTATAGGTGCCGACTGTCCCGTGTCCGCCGGAGGTGACTTACCCCAATGCCACCTTCCGTCGCCTCCCAAGTAAACCTCATTTCCTTCCCTGCTTACACACATACGACCTAGCGGCCCCCGTCAGTGCTGGGCCGCGTAGGGTCTCCCGCTCAATTCTTCCTGGTGCTCAAGGCCTAACGGCTAAGCATTAGTGCTAGTAGGTGGAAAAAAAAAAAAAAAAAAAAAAAAAAAAAAAAACACGCTACAATAACAAAATGATAAGGATTTTATTATAAGAAAGCATCCCTGTTACGCTGAATTAATTAAAATCTTCTGATTAACTAAAATGTAGGCCAGTAAGAATTGGTTTAAAGATGCCTATTGAGTGTTGTCAAATACTATATTATTTCCAACCATTTTTCACGGAAAATTATAATTTCGTGTAGAAATGTACATGTTTCTCTCACCAGAAGGAAAGCCATTATCCAGACATCAAGAAACAATATCAATATCATCATCCCATTCGTAAACGCAACAGTTATGAACCAAATTTCAAAATTGGCAAAAAAATATCTTCGAACTCACTTCCTTGCCATACCTTGCTGATTGCAGACGCTTTTCTATGCCTAGCAGCCTACCGGCGTTTCCCTATTGTAGCGTCATCTACGTACACTACTATTTTAGCAATTTGGAAGCAATAATTATTCATTGTTAACTATCTATTAAATTTAGTTTTTTAATTGTAAATTTTATGTATGAGCAAAACAGTTTAGAATTACTTTGGCATATGTATTAAAATTAGGCCGACATGATGGCGCTAAATAGAGCCTAGATCTGACTTAGATAACCAGCCTTCATTCCGACTCTCAGAGCATTCCACCCCCATTTTTCCTAATAACTACACCCCCAGTTCAAAGAATTCGATTTACATGTATAAGCGCGACCTTTGAAGAAAATTCGAAGGAACCGAAAATTAACATTAAGTTTTATGGGAGGAGGTAGGTATTTGCCAGATCCTTTCTTTGACCTATTGATTCAAATGACCTTAAATTGTAGTGAGACTTGTGTTTCAATGTGTTTTATTATACTGAGAAAGATTAAAGAAAGGCCAAACTGATGATATCTTCGGATCTACTGATCCAAATGTCCTGAAATTTCACCCTGAGGTGTGTTACAATCTATTCTATTACATTAAATGGGATAAATATTTGAATAAAAATGAATTTCTAATGTAAAAATTGTAAATTCAGTATTTCTAATGTGAAAATTGTAAATTCAGTATTTAATCCACAATTCAGTACTTACAACCATTTTCCAAGAAAGAAACCCATCCCCATCCTTGTCCAAAACAGGCCTTTTAGAGAGTAATAGATTATAAAACCAAGACCTCTTGAACCAATATTCTTAGATTTGTAAACGTGCCGAGGGGCAGGTCTCGCGAAACCTGATCAGTTGAATAACACATATAATGAGAACGTTCTGCTTTCGTTACCAAATGATACTGATAAAAAATTATTGCATTATAATGTAAGGTCTCCCTCGCAAGAAGCTTCAGAATGTCATCGAAAAAGTAGAGTACCGCTGAGAGGAAGCTTTTTTCTTCATGGACCTGCTTGACAACTAAGTATAATTTAAAACTATATCTCAAGTAAATCCTGGTTTTTTTACCAACAGTAACTGATATTGTGATACTTTTCCCCCACCCTTTCAGTTAGTTTCTTAACATAGTAACGTTTACTTGGTAGAAACACAAGGGCTTTTCTGAACTTTCCCATTTAGATGTGTTGTAAGCTTTATGGCCTGTAATTTGGTTTAGTTACAGGATTTTTAGTGCCATGTGTAAGCGATATGTTTATTCTTGGAAAGGGCCTGAAAGTACTAAATTTATCATTTTGACAAAACTAATTAATTTGAAAGTTTTTAACCATTTTTAGATATAATAGATAGTAGCACATCTCTCATTAAAGTTTCATTACATTTGGACCATTAGACCTAAATATATTGTGGATTGAATACTGAATTTACAATTTTGGCATTGGATATTATTTATCAACAAGAGAAAAAAAATGATACTTGAACTTCATATCACATTATTTGTGTTTTTGCTTTTGCGCTTCGAGTTGCAAAACTATTGGCCCAACCCTTGCTGGCAGGCTGGCTGGGTGCCTTTCCGCCCTTTTTCGCGCGCGGAATTAGATTTAAATTTATTAATAGCATTTAGAACCATACTTAGGCCTATGTGGCTTTGCAACGTCAACGTATTTTATTTATTTAAGAAACTATTAAGATTAGTCATGGTAAGTAATTGACTAAGTTAAAACAACAGATAATTAAATAAATTATTAAGAACGCTTACAGGCAAATTTAAACTTCAAATAATAATTTTGGTTTGTCAAAAATTGTATGTGAAAAGAACCTTACAAACTGCCTGGTCCAATTTATTATTAAGGGTTATTTGAGTAATCAGACGTTAATAGAACGATTTTGTTGCGAATACTAATGCTTATAATTTAATCTACAAATTATCATGTTTGTTTATAAAAAATTGTAACTGAAAATAACCGTTGAAACTGCTTTGTCGAAACTATCATTGAGTTTATCAAACCGCACTAGAAAGATTTTATTGTGAATACTAATTCAAAAATAGTTTGTATAGTATAAAACAACTGTAATTGTTTTTGTTAAAGAATTTATTTTAAGGTCAATGATTATATTAAACCAAAGTCATACTAAATTGATTTTGTTCATAATTGAAAGGATATTTGATAAGGAAAAAGAGAATACCGCCAAAAATATTTGCCGGAATCACACCAGTTCTAGCCAAAAGAGGGCGCGCAAAGCATAATATGGCCGGGGCCATCTTGTTTAAAGTGGAGCTTGCATGCACGATATATTAGAATGAATACGTTTGAACGTCACATGACGGATCAATGATTCTATAAAAGTATATTTCTTAGTCTTCTAACAAGTTTCGTTAAACGCAACTGCTGGCACGCCAATCAGTCTAGCAAAAAATTCAAAACTTTTCAGAGGGGAGTGGTGATCGGAACCAATGTATATGGTGGCTAACAGTTATGGTTTCGAATATGCTTCAGTCTTATACCGGGGATTTTTTTTATAATTATCCCTGTAAGATACGTTTTTCATCCGTTAGGCACCTTGATGGAAATCATAAATTAATTATGTGGAGATTCGTCTTTCATGGCTGTATAGACGGTTACAGCAGGCAACTTGTTTACTTGGACTGTCTCACAAACAATAGAGCTGAAAGTGTTATTACTCTTTTTCGTCGAGGAGTACAAATATTTGGACTACCGTTACGTGTAAGGGGTGATCATGGTACTGAAAACGTAGAAGTAGCGCGATTCATGCTTGAAAATCGAGGTCTCGCTCGTGGAAGTTTCATAACTGGACGATCTGTCGACAATCAAAGAATTGAGAGACTGTGGCGGGAAGTAAATCGATTAATTTCGTCACGTTATAAAAGTGTCTTCTTATTTATGCAAGAGGAAGGCTTGCTTGATCCTGATAATGAAGTTCATATTTTCGCCTTACACTATATTTACCTACCAAGAATAAGAGAATCTTGTCTGTATTGTATAAACTCTTGGAATCACCATGCGCTCAGTACCGAAAATGGGTATTCGCCAACGCAGTTATTCGCAATGTCAAGAATGAACTCCATGGAACTTGAAGAAGAAAATATTGAATACGACTGTAACCCGACATTGTATGGTGTTGAAGAACCGAGAAATATACCGCTTGATACTGACAACCACGTCGAAGTTCCGGAGTCTAACTTAAATATAAACGAAACGATAGTAACAGAACTTCAAAATCATATCGATCCTATATCTGATGATGGTAACCATGGAATAAATCTCTACGTATCCGTATTAAATATTTTAGTTAACCACGCAACTAACGGAAATTTCTAACACGAGGATAAACATTGTATAATTTTTGAAAAGGATGCCAAGTTTTCTGCAAAAATATCATTGTTTTTCAACTACACCTTTAGCATTTTAACATTATTGTGATTTTTATTTTTTGATGCAAAACAGTGTGTATAAGCTAACCACCCAAATAATAGTTTTAAGATGATTAAACATATGCTAAACATAAAACATTCTTAATCAGTAAACCCATCACAACGAATCGTGTCTAGGATTATTCCGCAAAACAATTTGAGAATAGTCCTTTAACTTCTGAAATAAACGATATGAGAAGCATGTTATTCCGCCTTAAGTTCATAATTTTAAAACCCTTTTCTTTCTCTCTGGTAACATAACTATTATTATTAATTTACTTTTCTCAAAGCTACGCGTAAAACCGTAATTTCTAATACCCCCATCGTTAGATGTACAGTCCCCGACAAAAGTTTCTGGACATTTTCATTTGGCTGCCATTTTGTTCCTATTTGAGCTAGAGTAACAAAATAGGACTTTCTAGATAGGTTGCCTTCTCAAGATTATTTTAAAATTACAAATGACACTGTGGCGCTAATAGGGCGTTAGCCATAGCGGAAATAGTAAAGCCCCCCGATAATGACGTTACGAAATAATGCTTCAAATGGATCAATAATTCTATCGTTGCACGCGTCTTGTCACGTAGAATCCGAAACTCTTTTCAAATTGTAAATCGGTTCAGAAAATAAAAAGTTATGACAAAAAACGTGACGTTCAAAACAATAGCAAATAAGCCTAACGATTATTTATTTCTTCTATATCAACTTAGCTCAGTAGTAAAACATTACGATCAGAAAAACAGGATGTTCAAGCCATAGCATAGTTTTACTCTGAAATTATAGAGATGAGGTTTTAAGAATTACGTTCAGTAATGTGGCGATTTATTAGTTAATTGCCAATAGGGTCTCGATTTTAAAAGGACAATAGGGTTCCAACTTAGAAATAAAGGTTTTGGATGGCGCTTTGGAAAGTAGAAATTCTGGATTTTGTGTGCAGGGTAGTGTTAAGTCTGTGAATTTGGAATAATAAGCAAGTTGTGATTGCTAAAGTGGAAGGATTTTCGACATTAAAAATTTTCCAAATATTCTATAATGCGCGAAGTTTGCGTTTTGGGTTGAATTCTTCTGTGGCTTTTCTGTAGTAAATGTTTTAAGCTCTTAAAGAAAAAATATTTTGTGTAGCTTACGGGTGGGTGGGTTTAGAGCTCGGCATTTTCGATCAATTATCCACTTTATTTTATCTTTATCCATACCCGAAAATTATCCACAGAACTTACATGTTAAATCGTATTATAATCCACAAATTTGTTTATAAATAATCGGTTATCCACCAATTTGTGGATAATTGATCGAAAATGCCGAGCTCTAGGTGGGTTTTCGATGATTAATGTTTTTGTGTCTTTTCGGTAAATAATGATTGGGTGTCTTTTCGGTATAAAAATGTTTGGTTTGGATTTTCTTAAGAAATGTTTTGAGTGCTTGGAGAATAAATATCGTGGCAGAACTCCAGTTTGCAGAATAGGTGACGTGTCTACCATGGAAATGTAGCGGAGAATCGGGAATGAAGATTCACGATGACATGAATTAGAGAAGAATGTAACAACGACAAATTCTTGAAGAAGGATGCCAATATTAATCCTCATTGTGAAATGGATGGTAATCTCCGAAGATAATGGTTCGAATTATTATATTATTTAAATTAAAAAGACTCACTTGTCCTAATGACATGAAAATATTGATATTCGAATACTTCTCCTTTTGTCTGGAACTTTAATTTTTCCACCACTTTTGAAATTAGACAACTATCTCTTTAAATTTTAGAATGCCATATATTTTTTGTTAAATCTAAGGTTAATTAGAGAAAGTTGTATTTAAAAAAGTAGTCTTCAAACAATGAATGAAATGGATTTTTAATGTGTATATAAAAAACTATATAAGTAGTTCACTGGAAATTACACAGTCATCAACATCATAATAATAATAATAATAATAGGGGCTGGGCTCCATGAAACGAGAAATAAATACCTTTTGTATTTTATTTCCGAGTAGGTAGGCTGCCTTGTTTTTTAAGCTTGCAGCATGGCAATCACTTAATTCATCAGCCACGCCAAAGTGTATAATCACGGTAAACAAGTGCCTGCCTACGTTGGAGATGATGTTACGATTTACGTTTATTCACTAATGAAAATATCCAGGAATTTTATCATGAATGTTTGCAAAAATTTAATCATGAATGTTTGCAAAAATTTAATAATGAATATTTTTGAAAATTTGATCATGAACATTTTTAAGAATCTCATCATGAATATTTTCAAGAATTTAATCATGAAAAATTAGAAAAATTAATCATGAAAATTTTGAAAAATCAATCATGATAACTAAGAAAAAATCTATCATGAATATTTAGAAAAATCCATCTAGAATATTTGAAAAAAAATTCTCCATGAATATATTGAGAAAAAATGCATCATATGAATATATAGAGAAAAAATGTATCATGAATATTTTCAAATTATAACGAATGGTTTTATAGATGTTAAGCCTAAAAGTGTCTGACCTTTCCTAGACGTGGTTAAGATTTAAATTGACATTCCCAATGTAAAAAAACTGGATGTCTTAGATTAGTGGTGTCTTTGAAATTTGAGTAACAAATGGTATAGAGGGCATTGTAGAACATGGGTTTGATTTATTGGTCTTCCAGTGCTAATTTCTGTATTGGTATACTTACGACAGTTCATTTACTTATGCAAAAACCGCGATATACGATTGATTGACGTGTGTTCAAACCCTGTTCAATATCTCGATTTACATATAAGAACTGAAAAATACCTTTTAGGTTTTATCGATTCACATGGGTATACGGACTAAACACTTCCAAGACAAAGAACCCCAGGCATAATCTCCCATTACTGAAATTGTACAAAATCCGCCATCCCCAGACAAAATCCTCGGTTGTTAACCCTATCCGAGAAAAGTGAAAAATCCCCCGATAATTATCCCCATCATAGAAAAAATACAATATCAATATAATCCGAAACACTTCAGCAATCCGGTAGTGCAATAGATCAGGCATTGGACTATTTCTAATTAATTCGATGACTTTCATTCATTTCAAGGGAAAAAATAAGTTCAACCACTGAAAGAACACTTGTGGGAGTTTTAGAATTACGGATACCATTCACGGGGTCTCAGGAAACTCTTTGCCAAATTTCAACCTTCTGTTTTGGATAAAGAATGCGCGCGAGGAAATTTGTTTTCACGCTATAGGATAGGCAGCTCCCCTATCTCCGACAGCAGCTTATTATGTATATACTCTATTTTCAGCTTCGGTTGTTAACACGCGCAAAGCTAGGTCTCTATGTTATGTAGCTTTGTGCGTGCTGACAAGAGACGAAGAAAAAAAAAGGATTATAAATATCCGCGAGATTTTTATCTCAAATGCACGGACCTGTAGGCTTTAGTTTCAAATACGTGCATAGTCGTATGTATTCAATTGGTGGGTCCTTCAAACATTATCAAGGAACGTTGTGGTATTAAAAATAGCGAAAATTATTTCTTTAGATTCCCAAAAGATTTAGAAACGTAATAAATATTTATAATACTAACTCTAACATCCTTCTGTAATAGTCTAAATTAGTATTATTTGAAATTTTAAAAGTCACTGGCTCGACTATGAAGTCGACACTCGACAGTCGAGGCACTTCAACTTTTTTCGAAGCCTACTAGAATTTCCGCCCATACATTTGAGCTAAAACTCGCGGATATTTTAAATCCAGAGAATTATTATTTTCTTCGTCTCTTGTCATCACGAACAAAGCTACGTTACATAGAGACCCAGCTTTGCGCGTGCTGACAACCCAAGCTGAATCAGATTATACAGAATAAGCTGTCGTCAGAAATAGGGGAGTTGCCTATCCTATAGCGTGAATACAAATTTCCTCACGCGAATTCTTTATCCATGCTCCTATGGTACCCAGTAGGATAAAAACCCTTGGAAGGAAAAAACGACTGATGGCGAATTCCACTGGGTCCTCCCGGAGCGCTCCCATGGAGCAATAAAAATGAGAGACCCTAATTACGGAAAAACAGTCTTTAACGATCCGGCAACTACTCCCATGTTTATTGCTCCATGGGAGCGCTCCGGGAGGACCCAGTGGAATTCGCCATGAGATCCGCCTTTTTACATAAATAGAAATTGATTTTTAAAATTTTTAGCGGTAGAACCTTTGGTAAACATTATATTTTACAATATTACTACAATATTTACATAGAAATATACGAAAAGGTTTCCTCTAAAATAGCGCTTAGTAAAAATTAGAATATTTTAAAAATGCTAAAACCATTCATAATTTGATATCGCAGCTTTTTGAAGATCATTTCATCACCTAATAGAGAAATTATGAAAGTTGAGTTGTAAAAAATGGCATTCTTTAACTTCCGTTTTAAGACTTTTACCCTACTAAACCACATTAAGCCTTTCGAGTGGATGGGCATATATTGGTGCACATCCATCCTCTAAAAAATTATCTGGCCATCGTGTCCGACGATGAAACGTTTATCATTCGTAAAGACTACACATTCTAACTGCTCGAGTGTCTAAATTGTGTGCTCTGTTCCAGGGTTGTTTGATTTAAATCAAGCGATTTTTTTAAAAAAATTATTTGATTAAAATCAAGAATATATTTTTATTTTTAAAAAATGTTTTCTAAGATTCCAAGAAGTAGGTTAAGAAACTCGAGAAAAAACTTAACTAGAAAAGACCTATAATTAAAATGAATCATAGTGTTGTTAAATTTCAGTTTAAGTTTTTCCCAGAACTTCAGTTTGTCTTGCTGGATAGGCTAAGAAATGAAATAACGGTCAAGCTAGTCTTTTTATACAAGCATTTCAATAGCAACAATATCCAATAGCTGCTTAAATGTCATGATTATTTTCCTTTTGGTTAGTTTTGACTCAAGACTTTTCGCTTTGGTCCCATTGAACCGAATTCCCATTCGACAGAAGGGGTTTTTTTTTGGGGTCCCATTCGACCGAACGTAGCCAAAGGTGCGATTTTATTATAGTCCCATTGGACCGAAATTCTATTGAACTGGAAGAAGACATACTGTGTGGTTTTGCATTAAATATATTTTTAATTTCACAACTTATTGTTGTTAAAATAAATGTGAGTTGAAAATGTATTACTGCACTTATTTTAACTACGTTTTAATTACGGCGAACCTCACCTACCCTAGCCTAACCTAACCTAACCGAACGTAACCTAACCTAACCTAACCTAACCCAACCCAACCTTGTTTGGAGGTAAAAAGATTATTTATATGAGTATTAAAAGCCCGCCTCTTACCACGAACAATTTATTAGCAATAATAGAAATATTTTGGAAAAGATGTCAGATAATTAATTGCAGAATATTTTGGAAAAGGTGGCTGCTAATTAATAAGAGAATATTTTGGAAAAGGTGGCAGCTAATTAATAGGAAAATCTTTTGGAAAAGGTGGCAGCTAATTAATAGAATATTTTAGAAAAGGTGGTAGCTAATTAAAAGGAGAATATTTTGGAAAATGTGGCAGCTAATTAGTAGGAGAATGTTTTGGAAAAGGTTGCAGCTAATTAATAGGAGAATGTTTTGGAAAAGGTTGCAGCTAATTAATAGGAGAATGTTTTGGAAAAGGTGGTAGCTAATTAAAAGGAGAATATTTTGGAAAAGGTGGTAGCTAGTTGAAAGGAGAATATTTTGGAAAATGTGGTAGCTAATTAGTAAGAGAATGTTTTGGAAAAGGTTGCAGCTAATTAATAGGAGAATATTTTGAAAAAGGTGGCAGCTAATTAATAGGAAAATCTTTTGGAAAAGGTGGCAGCTAATTAATAGGATAATGTTTTGGAAAAGGTGGTAGCTATTTAAAGGGAGAATATTTTGGAAAAGGTGGTAGCTAATTAAAAGGAGCATATTTTGGAAAAGGTGTCAACGAATTATTGGAACCAAACCAAACCAAACCTAAACTAACCTAAGCTAACCCAACCTAACCTAAGCTAACCTAAGCTAACCTAAACTAACCTATGCTAACCTAACCTAACCTATGCTAACCTAACCTAACCTATGCTAACCTAACCTAACCCAACCCAACCCACCCGAAACCACAATATTAAAATTTTAATTTAAAATTTAAAGACATTGCTGGAACTACCATTAAGACTGTACTTCATTTTAAGCACAATTTGTTTATTAATTCTATATATATCTTGCCTTGAAAGGAATGAAAGTGAGCGTTTTAATTAGTATCACGAAACATTTACTTTTAATATTATTAACATACCTTTCGGAGATTCGAACCAACAACCTATCGCTTCGCAGTCCAACATCGTATCCACTACACCACCGATTCGCTGACGGCTACAGTGTTTCAAGTTATATTCATGTATTTTTTAGGGGCATATTCGGACGATTGGGATTTCGGTCCATCGGGAATATAGCCATTGGGCTGGAAATCTAAAATCATTGCGGGATATTCGGTCGAATGGGATTTCGGTCCATTGGGAATTCGGTTGAAAGGAACGATACCGACTTTTCATGTTGGTAATTTACTATCTAGTAGTTCAAGAAAAATCAAATAAATCGATTTAAATAAAAAAATAGCTTTTTTTGTTTTATTTGAAAAAATCAAAATAATCAACAGCCCTGCTCTGTTCCAAATTGAAGCCTCTTTAGACTTTTAGAGAAAAGAAACTTCACGTTTCTTAAGTGCCACGCGAAGCATTCAAAAAGACCCTGTCTCACCAAAGTTCATCTTACGGTTTTAAACTTATTTGAAGTTGCTCACAAGTATCACGCTTAAAAAACTTCCCTGTAGGTCAAATCAATCCAGGGATATTGGTCACATTATTAGACCGTTAACTTCGTCATGTAAAAACTTTAACTGGTTTTGTGTAATTTTTTTAGAGTATGTTTAGATCTAATATTAGATTTGATTAAAATTTTCTTAAAATCTTGTATTTTAAATATCGTAGGAACTATTTCTAACGGATAATTATTGGTTTTAGTGGAAAGGTGTCCACACATGTAAATACTGAAATGATAACTGGCGATGTCAACTGTTTTTTCATTGATCAAGTTTTAATAAAAAAGCATTAAATATGATCGTATAGTTCTTTTAAAATTCATTACACAAGTTGTCCTGTGATCTTATTTAAAACCTAATTACTTCCAATAACCGAAATGGCGACATTGAACTGCACGCAAACCTCTATCGCGTTTTTAGAACAGTAAATAAACCGTCAAAAGTATACTACAACCGGAAACAATACTCGAAAACCAACAAATCAAACCCGTGTCCTAAAGTGTTCTCTAAACCATTTATTACTCAAACTTGAAAGACACCACTAATCTAAGACAACAAGTTCAATTTTAAACTCGAAATTTTAATTTAAATCACAAGGACGCCTACGTAAACCTCAGTAACTTGTATGCTTAACATCTATAGTTACAATTTGACTGATATTCTACTCCTAGTCCAAACAGCTTTGTCTAGAGGTATGAAATTTTGCAGGGACGGTACTCAAAGGCAGTAGGCGGGCTCTTAGATTTTTCCAATTCCTCATCATCTTGAAAAATGGCGGCGTCTACGTGTTTCAACCGAATCTATAACATTTAAAACACTGGTTCCCAATTTCCGTAAGACTGACTTCATGTCATTTGAAGCTCGATTTTCCACCTTCGTTAAAAATGGCGGCCTGAAATGTAATAATATATCTCGATGGGCAACGCCGGTTTTTTTTTTCTACTCTGTTAATACTAAAGATTCAAGATGGATTTTTTATTCTAAATATTCAAGTTGGAATTCTCCTAAATATTCAAGATGAATTCTTTTCTAAATATTCATGATGTAATGTAT
Source organism: Phalangium opilio (assembly GCF_054372755.1). Taxonomy (NCBI): domain Eukaryota; kingdom Metazoa; phylum Arthropoda; class Arachnida; order Opiliones; family Phalangiidae; genus Phalangium; species Phalangium opilio. The sequence continues at coordinate 2,747,213 of NW_028324255.1, forward strand.
ATGTAGTGAAAAGTAAAAAATAAATATTTTGAAATTGAATTGAATAATTTCAGTAAAACTTCATCTGCGAAAAAATACATAAATAAAATAAAATTTCTATCCGAACAACCTTGGAGAAGCTTCAACCTTTGACAGGGCAAGAAAATGGTATTTAACTCTATACATGGGCGCCCGTTAAATTTCTCATTTCAAGTAAAAAATCCAAGGCGTCTTAGATTATTGTGTAAATCTAAGTGTCCCTCTATCCATATAGATTATGAAACGTAAACTTTAAACTACAAAAGAATAATATCAAATTATTTTAGGGGAAATAGTCAAGGTTAATAATGGAAGCAGACTCAATTTATTTTTTTGCCAAATTAACGATAGAAAAATTGAGATACTAAATTCCCAATGTCACAAACCAAGGCGCTTACCGACTATATTATAGCAGGAAAAGTATAGGCTATTGAGTCTGATTGTTTTCCGATGATCATTGAAACTGCTCTACTCTAAGCTAAAAAATATATAGAGCAACCTTCATACGCTGAAACACGACACAATTGCAAACGCTGTGATTTTTATCGTTTGTAGGGCCTCTCTCTCTTTTTTGCTCTATGTTCCAAAAACAGCCATAATTTTCAAAAAACCAAATTCTTAAGTAAAGTTTAAAGGGATAGTTATCACGTTTAAAATGTGCTGGGAATAAGAAAACATGCAGAATAAAGCCGAGAAAGCAGGAAATACGTTAAAATTATCCACGTCGTAAAATATTTTCATGTCATAAGAACTAGCGTATAATTTAACCTGTATATATATATATTATTATAATTCAAACCATTCTCATCCACTTTGAATTGAACAATATGTCTTCTCAACCATCCTCATGAATTTGCCGTCGAAATATTATTCCCACAATATTATTTTCAGAGCATTTCTCAACATCCAATTCTCAGGCGTCCAAAAATTGATTTCCGAACGTCAAATAAGTTCTGTTACACCTGTATTTTAGTCATGCCACCTATTTTGCTCCTTAAACCATCTCAAAGTATATTCTTGAAACACTGTCCATCATCCAATACCGCGGCTCGTCCAACTTTTAATACCAATTCAACACATAACGCCGTCTGCCGTAAAATATCCGTCAAAAGAATTATCCCTAAATATCCACCCACTGTATAAGCAACTAGTAAATTAAAAAAAATCTTTAAACATATCCAAATCTCTAAATATTTAGACGTTTACAAACCGCCACCAACAATCCTCCATTTCCGAAGACTGAGTCTAATTCATAAGTTCCCATTTCTCATATGTCAGTGTGGAACTAAAAATTCTTGGGTTGGAACATCTTGTTTTTCTAATCGTAATGTTTTACTACTGAGCTAAGTTGATATAGAACAAATAAATAATCGTTAGGCTTATTTGCTATTGTTTTGAACGTCACGTTTTTTGTCATAACTTTTGATTTTCTGAACCGATTTACAATTTGAAAAGAGTTTCGGATTCTACGTGACAAGACGCGTGCAACGATAGAATTATTGATCCATTTGAAGCATTATTTCGTAACGTCATTATCGGGGGGCTTTACTATTTCCGCTATGGCTAACGCCCTATTAGCGCCACAGTGTCATTTGTAATTTTAAAATAATCTTAAGAAGGCAACCTATCTAGAAAGTCCTATTTTGTTACTCTAGCTCAAATAGGAACAAAATGGCAGCCAAATGAAAATGTCCAGAAACTTTTGTCGGGGACTGTACAGTGGAATGTTTTTTATTTTTACCCCACTCCAAAGGCGAGAAGGAGAGAACCCCCCTCTCCCAAAATATTTTTCCTCCCACTCACCGCTCACACTCACGAGCCATTGTGAAACGCATGGTTTTCAAACTCACCCCCTTTTACACCCCTCTTACACCGCCCGTAAAAACTCGCGCTCTTTTAATATAGGTTTTTCATGATATTACAATGTTGCGCTCATTTTCTTGCCTATTGTTTTGTTAAAGGCCTACCACTCCCACTCACCCTCCACTCTCAATAGTATAATTTCTGAGTCTCTCCTCTCAAAACGCTCATTTCACTCCAAAAGGAGAGGAGAGCGCCCATGTCTGGGCTCTAACTGGCCTAGCGCATAGCGTTTGTATTGGTACCGGTTCATCCACCGCATTTATGTGTGTGATATCCTGTATCTGACATATTTCATATAGTCTTATTTGTGTAATTAAACCCGATGTGATGAAATAATATTAAACCCTTGGGGAATAACACTTACTTCCGTTGCACAATACGTAAGAAATGGTTTTCCACTCATTCTGCAGGATTTAAACGGTAACCTGGCAGTTGATGAAAATAGAGCAACGAGTTGGTTTAAACAAACTCTGTTAGTGTCTTTTTCTCTATAAAGTATTACAAAAAGTAAATTTCTAAAACCCAAGCGCAGATACGTGTATAATACGAAAAAACTTGTTCTTAATAATGTTTCTATTTTTTTCCCCTTGTTTTGCTGGATACAAATTATTAAATCGACTAACCTATAGACGAAACATTAACTCACAATGCACTAGTTTCATCTGAGAAAGGTTTCATAGTCTACTAAAAATAACATAATGCACATAAGTCTAAAAATGTCCTCTTGCTCCGTTAGCCATCAGTATGTTACACCATGGTAAATATTAACGTATTATGGATTCCTAACTAGGCCAAAACGTCAGCCTCTCATTACACCCGTGGATGTGGGACGGCTCTAAATCGAGGCACGTGGGGAATAAAAATTATTTCTCTCCAGACAACCTTGAGTGGTGGGTTTGGAATTTCACCCATGAGCAGAAAGATAAAATACTAATATCTTTCTCACTCACGACGGTGGGGGTTTAGAATCTATATTTCATCGCTGTTTAAGTGGAATGCCTTGTGGGATGTAAGACATGAGAATCCATAGTACGTTAGTATTTATACATATCCATGGTTACATATTCTGACTTTAGTTTATGAAAGCGTTTGACCTTCAAATATTTCTTCCCTTATGGCCTTCAACAGCAGTAAAATATTGGTAAAATTAATGGTGAAAATCACAATCGTTGGTATAACACTGAAATTTTTGTGTGCTTTCGTAAAAAAGTATGGCCTACAAAATTGGATGCTTAGCGAATTACAAAATATTATTTCCAGTATTGATAATTTGAAGAAAGTTGGGTTAAAGAACTAGAAACTCTGAATTTGTAACGGCATTTTCCCCACTAGTGTTAATCGTCTTACTTAAGATACTGTCTTACTTATGATCTAAGGATTGTGTTTTGAAATTCAGCTAATGTTATCATGAAATTGATCGTAAAATTGTTTTCGCTTTTATTGGAACTAATCCAAGTAAAAAAATGTTTTCGGAGCCCGGCGTCCGAAAAATATGAAACTGCGTAAAGGAAAAGATCACAGTTCTACAAATTATTAATTAAAATAACCGCCTTATCTAAATATTATAGGGAAAATGAAAATGATCTCTAATTACAAAATAATTAGAACTTAATTAGTCGTATAGGCGCTAACTACTGCTTCGCCACGTTTAGATGCGTCTGCTGTGGTGAGGCAGTGGTCAGCGTTTTTAGGACCATATAAATGGTAGTTAATTTTTAATATTTTCACTTCTACTTTTGGAAATAAGGTCTTTACTTTAAGGTATGATATTATATTGCCTGAACTTTTCCTTTAATTGCTCTGGCAACAACGCCAGCTGTTAGTGCTTAGCGACGCGTTGACAGTTATATTCGATCATATTCACGCAAATCGAAATCCAAAATAATAGTCATTCATGTTATATCCTCTCCAGGTACTTCAGAATAATCAATGGGCGTAATTATTTTGTTTACAATTTGAAAAGGTTGTGCAAGTGGTTCTGTCTATGTATACATACATTCTTCGGCAAGCGAAAAGCAAATAAAAAGAACGTGAGTCGGTAATTATTGTGGTCGGCACATAGTGATTGTAATATTACGCACGTGTAGTAAAATCTAAGACCATTAGGTAAAATCAATGATCAAGCATTTATGTTATTAATTTCATAAAGAATATCAAACTATTCTAAGAGAGCGGTAAAAGCAAGATTTTTTTAAAATAATTGATGTTTTATGATCATGTGTTCAAAAGTGAAAATTGAATATCTGCCACTTTAAGCACTTAATTTTCTACACTTATCTCTTACACTTTCCCGTCTTTGTCTATAAAGACAGTTTTTATTAATGATCACCTAGGATCCAGTCTGCTCCGTGGTTTAATGCATTATAATTGCATAAGGGACATTTTGACGCTGTACCGAAGAACGTCTTTCTTAGATACCTTGAAAACACAAAAGAATTATTTCTTATATATTACCAATTTTTGGTGAGGACGATGAAATGCTTCGGAAAGTAAGAGTGCACTCCCGCTTCTGTAGAAATTTTTACTGACTTATTTACCCTAAGATTAAAAATGTAGTGACATGAGTCAACACTGCGGCCTAAAAGAATTTCTCTTGCCTCATTGTCTCTCTGTTTGTTTGTATAAGTTAAATAGAAACTCCCAGAAGAGACAAAATCGTTGATTGGTCCATGCAACAACATTTAATTACTTCCCTTTGTAAATAGAAGCCTGAAGATAATAAGTTGACCGTTTCACTAATGTTTTTGCAGAGTTTGAGCTGCTTATGAAAAGATATCGAAGCTAAATAAAATGTAGGGTTTCAATGTTAATTTTGTGGTGGCTTCCAAGTAGCTCAAATACTAGCTATATGATATAGTAATGAATGAATAGAGGAATAAAATAAAAATATATCTCCCTATTTTCCCGAGAAAATTAAACCGTTGATTGGATACATGCAATAATATTTTCATTACCCTCCTTTGTAATTGTAAGCCTGAATATTAAACGTGGACCGTTTACTAATGTTTTTATTCTAAGGGAGCGGTTGAGTTGAATTAAATTAAAATTTAATGAGGCATCATAAACTTATGGTAAAACAAATATCTTCCATTTAGGATTATTGTAATAAGAACACATTCTAGTTAAAAATTATATTTCATTTTTGAGCATGAATACTACTCATTTAATCTGAAGCAGACTTTACTAGATGAAAATCTAAAATTGCAAATATTTCGTGTGAGCTTATTTTCGTGTTATGTTCTTGAAACACATTACTTTTGACTTGTAAGAGTGTCAGATATGCTAGTGCAATAAATAGAATAAAGTGGTCGAGGCTTCGCAAATGGCGGCAACTGTTGCAATCGAAATTCCGCTAAAGTAGACGATGAAGGCCCGTAACAGAAAGTCCACTGACAAGGGCGAAAAATCTTCAATCTGTGATGACTCAGGCAGCATATAGGCTGCAGTTTTCTTAGTTCGTTAGGTGTAGCTTGTCGCGTCTCCACAAATCGCAAACACCTGTACAAATATAAGGCGTTAACTGCTATCATAAATGACAGGGGTAAATAACGAAAGGAGTTAGAGACGCTAGCTTCCGTAGTGTAGAATACAGTGGGACCTTGAAACGTCATAGAATTTGTAACTAACGTAGTGCCATCTTTGGAACTGTATTGTAAATAAGAGCAGAACCTTAAAAGTTTTGCCTTAAAATCTCGCACAGCAAGGTATTCTGGGTAAAGTAAAATGGCGGGTGTCGAACTGTCGATGTTGTGAAGTCGTCTCATAAATCAACCCAATATAATTATTATATTCAATCGCGAGTAAACAGCAATTTAAAGAAGAAAGATAAGTCAACAATTTGCAATTTGAAGCCGGGGAAATCCTCAAAATGTGATCAAACTCTTTTTGCCGTAAGTGCGCGGTTACAGAGTCGGCCCAGTGAGCCAAGGCTTAGTGGGAACTGTGGGATCAGGATCATCGACTGTATCTGTGACTAAAGATATTAAAACAACTAAAACTGTATTGAAGGATGCAAAAACGACATTTAATTCCATTTCATTATCGAATAAGGAATTTACCAACTTTAAAGTTGCCTGTTTCTAATTCAAGTGCACCTTAATGAATAAACTTTACTCTAACCCTAATTGTCACTCAGTCGTAAGCAGACGAACACTAGCAGACGAATACTAGCAGACAGGAGAAAATCGATATCCCAGCATGCCTTTCGAAACTTTGCTGCCACGCTATTGGTTGGAAAATATCATACTTATTTTGAATTATAGGCGGCGCGACCGAGGCGTTTTCTCTTTTCTGTGTCTACGTTTGAAAGTCCCACTGTATTCTACACTACGGAAGCTAGCGTCTCTAACTCCTTTCGTTATTTACCCCTGGTATTTCCAAACATTTTCATAGATGAGGCGGAGTAGAGAAGGCGTCCTAGTTGATTTGATATATTTGAGCAAGGATGTTGCTAGCGCCATTAGGATCAAACAGGAAATCATCGTCCACCAGATTGTTCCGTTGAAGCCTTTTATCGCCAGACGACTTTTAGCTTGATTTCCTTTATCTTTTACACACGTTAAGATACAATAGGACACAGTTTGCAAAGCTGGTGACACGTAATAACGCTTCAAATTTGCAAAGTTTGGAAAATAGGTTATAGAAGCCGCGTCTGTAATCTATTAAAAGAAAATTACTGTGAAAGTATTCTGTATTTTATCTCGGGTTGAATTTAAATCTGCAACGTTCAGTATTCATACCCCATGTTGTATGGCTCTCTGCCATAAATGGAGTTCGTGTTTAAAATATGTTTCATTAAGTTGAATCAGGTCGTTACGTGCCTTGTCAGTTTCCACCCATTTCAGCCTGTGTAAATGATAAACCGTTGTAAGAATTCGATATTCATTAAGATTGTCACCGAATCGTCTTTCTCGCGAATCGTGTGTTTCTCATTTTGAAGACAGAATATAATGGAAAGTAATAAACAAAGCTTAGATTATGGGAAGTTGTTGAAACACTGTTTACTTCTGATAAATAACGACTTTCAACTAAAGGTGTGCGGGTAGTGATTTTTCAATTTCGAATCGGGTTCGGACAATCAAAAATATTGTTTTCGGGTATCGGGGCGGGTACCCGAATTTTTGTCAGGTATTCGGGTAATTAGGCTTAGCCGAAAAATGGTTGTCGGGTAACGGTCGTGTATGAAAAGTTAGGACGAATAGTTATCAGGGTGGGTACCCAAATGTTTTTCGGATAACTAGGGTTACATAAATAGATACTTCCTTCAAAAATTCCCTTAATTACAATATTTTTACAGTTATATCTCAATTCTAGGTTCTTTAAGTAATTATCTTTTTTAATTTATTTCTTTTTGATTGTTTCTCTAACTTTTGGTTCCGCTTTCTCCTTAACTCTTAGTCTTAGTTCAACACAGAATACTGGTAATGGGATGATATAGGTGTGTCGCGCTGCGTGCGGTGATTCTAGTCTTTCTCAGAAAGAAACTGTCACCTTAAGTGAACTATATTTCACCTTGAAACAGTGTTTCCGGGTATTTCGTTGTTCTTAAAAATTCCGATTCTTTCTAAACCGGACAGATTCCTATTTTTCTACCCGCGAATAACCCGACAACCTGTTTCAGCTTGACACGGGTAATGGGGGGAGTATTTTTTACTACCCGAGTAGTTTCGAATAGTTGGAAAAGTCATTGTCGGGTATCGGGGCGGGTACCCGACCCAATACCAGAACGGGTAATCTTCGGGTATCGGGTACCCGCACACCCCTACTTTCAACTTATCTCTAAAAGTATATAAAAACTTAAATATACAACTTGACGTACGTTACGTTTCGCAAGTTACATAGAATGTAATGAAATCTGAAAGTGGTCAATACCGGATGCAGCGCAGACACATCTCCTTTCGTCATTAACGGGGCGGAGAAATTGTCACGCTGAGCCAAAACAAATAAAAAAAATTATTGAAAAAACGTTAATTGACCCCTTGGTCAGTGAATAATTTTATGGTCTTACAGATACGAACGAGAATCTTAAATCCATGATTTTATCTTCAGTTTTCCAGAGCTTGTTGCATTACCCAGGAATTCCTTGTCTTTTTCCCTAACTCCCTAATAATATTTGGTTCATATTTCGTTAATCTCTCTGGTTATAAACGTCCATTAGTTTTTCCCTGAAATATTTTAAATTCAGATATATTATTAAAACTAACTTAAAACACTCTATTCTTAGAGTTCGCAACGCTAATGAGATCTAGACAATTCCAGACTAACTTCAAATCAAACCTAGGCCTACAGTCCACTATTACAGTCGATACAAAATGAACAAATATTTTTAAGCATCACCAAACACTCTTAATGTTATAAGGTTCGTTGAACAACTCTAATGAGATTAATGCGAATCGATAATAATGTTTACACGAAATGCCTACAATTTTAGAAAGCTGACATAATGAAGTACGCCTCTATCTTTTAGGTAAATGGTCAGTTGGTCACTGAGAGAGCTCGTTATTATTATGGGCTCGTCTGTTTACGTCCAGTTGCTTTGCTTTTGAGTTTAAATCGTCATTTATTTTCCGAAAAAATCATTATTCCTTAGAGGAGGAACGTTTGATTCCGGAGAAGTATACCTTTTAGGGCTAACACCAGAGCCACTTCCCACGCATTTACTCGTAGAGCGGCGATTTCAGGTTGAGCATAAGTTTTTGGTGCCACTTTTTTATAGCAAAAATAGCTTCTATTATACGGGACTAATCTACTTTCATATTTAAATCGAGGTGGCAGCACTCACTGCTGCATAACTAGGGTTCGAAAATTACGGTAATTTTGGAAAATGGTAAATTACGCGGTAATTTACCGTGTAAATTACCGTTCATGGTAATTTACGAAAATTCAAAAATAAATTATATTGATCGTTTCTAAGCTAAATATTGAAAAATACCACTTGAACATAGCTATACCTTTCAAAGCATAGTGTCGTACATTATTTAAATACCGAGTTTTGATGTTTGCAGTTCACATAATACTTTTGAGCAGCTACATCCACTTTCTTCTTATTACCCATTTTGTGAATTATTGCTATTTCACGTTTTTAGAACAAAATTCAAGAGATGGGCCGATACCAGTTTAAACCTATATCGGTGCCGATACAGATATTGGTATCGGCCCATCTCTACAAAATTCTAACAACTATAGGGTTTCCAGCTGACGCAAAGAAACTCGATAACAAGAATAGACCAGAAAATAAAATTTCATTTGCTTAATCATATTTCTTCCACGCTTACTGTTCGATTTCTATGACTTACTCATGTCTCATGAAAAGAAATAAGTGTGCATGCGCGGCTAGAGCAAAATATGGAGCTTTTAGACCATTTTCCAAGAGAAAGACACGAGAATTCGGTGGTAAATTACCATCGTGGTAATTTACGACGGTAAATTACCACGGTAATTACCAGGGTAATTACCGTTTTCGTAATTTACCCGGGAAAATCGTAAATTACAGTTACCCTGGTAAATTACCGTGTAAATTACGATGGTAATTTACCGATTTAGAACCCTATGCATAACCCCGAAAAGCATTCTCTTACTTTTAAACAGCTACAAATGGCTCCCAACTTCTCTACTCCGGAATCAAGCTTTACTCCTCCAAGATTATTCGCTATACACTAATGGACTCTTTTAAAAACATTTTAGATTAAAATAAACGCTCCAATGACTTGATTAAAATATTGTGACAATGTTTGGCGAAAGTTTGAATAATGTTGTTATTTTATTAAGTTTTCGTTGCTCTTAACAACCAAATACGAAACAAATGCTGTCCATAACATTTCCAAATCCAATAGTTTCAGCCTCGAAGTTACAGATACAAACTAATGCGAAAATTAATCAAAAATTATTTATTTCGTTCACATCACACTGAAATATAAATTAGTTTTTATTTTCAAGAAATCGGTTATCCTGCGTAAGCAAGATATCAAAGTCAGAGCATCATTTGAAAGCAACAAGTGTTTTAGTGGGTTATGGCTTACTTCATTCAGATTCAATCGGCCATTGTCTCCTGACTAGCGAGTTTGGATCTTTCACAATTTTGAAACTTTCTTTAGAAAATAATAATTAGCAACTATGGACATTTAATATAATAATGTTATTTGCATGTTATGTTTATTACGTAGACGTGAAAGAGAGTCACATATGTTAGCGTAATAAATAGAATAAAGTGGTCAAGACTTCGAAAATGGCAACAACTGTTGCAAGCGAAATGCCGATTAAGTAGACGATGAAGGCCCGTAACAAAACCTCGACTGACAAAGGCGAAAAATCTTCAATCTGTGATGACTCAGGCAGCATATAGGCTGCAGTTTTCTTAGTGTACATCCGTTCGTTAGGTGTAGCTTGTCGCGTCTCCACAAATCGCAAACACCTGTACAAAAACGAGGCGTAACTGCTATTGTAATCATCGGAGTTTTATAATATCTTACAAATAGTCAAGTTGTTCGAGAATGTTTTTTGGCAGTCTCTTGTTGAATACGTTGTGTATATTAATAGCTTCGTAATTTTGTTTCCCCAAGTAATATTTACTATCATAATTTTTGAAATTGCTTCGGTACGAATACGTAAAGATTGGCGAAATGCCCCTCTCGTTTAAAAATGCACCTGCGCCACTGAAAAACAAGTCTTTGGGGAAAAATTTAATATGGCTAATTCTGTTCAAGTATCCACTATCCGATCTAATGCGCTTCAGAAGACGAGAATACTCCTCATTGACTGTTTTCTGTAATAATAATAATATTGTTCACAAACATTACCAACTTATTTCATTCTCTGGAAAGAAGCTATTTCTATGTTTACACTAAGTTTTTAAGCCTTAGGTTTTCGTGTTTTTTAATTGGATCAACAGAATTCGAGGATAAAACTTGAAAATGACTACACTAGTTAATTATCAAGTGGATTACTATCGATCTTTGATATTGTAAGGACCTACTATGCCCAAATTTGAATCGCGTCATTACTACCCCCTTTACTTTTACAAATGAAAATTGACAGCTATTTCTGTCATGGTATTACTCCATCTTTTATTGTATGATAAATTAGTGAGGATGTCATCATAATTGGAGTTAATCGAGGTTGTCCTAGGATGTCGTCGATACTGTCGATGTGTTGGTCCTTGGAAATTAATAGTTCGCCGCTCAATAGTCCCGAATAACATTTGACAAAAAACATTGCGCCAAGTAACCAGCCCAGCAATAAAATTCTCGCCGCAGTTCCTTCACCTTCATCATCAGAATCTAAAACCGAATTAGATAACATATTTACGCTGCACACTGTAAAAAAGTGAGATTCATTTTTGAATGCTTAGACGTGCATAGCCCCAACACTGTGGTGGTACGCTTTAACATTCAAATTTGAATAATTTCTTTGCGTTCAAATTTGAATAGTTTCTTTGCGTTCAAATTTGAATAGTTTCTTTGCGTTCAAATTTGAATAGTTTCTTTGCGTTCAAATTTGAACAGATCACTATTGTTCAAAATTAAACGCTCACGCATTCAAATTTGAACGGTGCGTAAAAGGTTAGTATATCGTGTAAATTTAAGCACGAAATCGTTCAAATTCAAATTGAAAATTAAACGTTTAATATTGTATGTTTTTGCAATCATTATTGAGCAACATCGGAGAGTTTCTTCGAGCATTCATATTCAATTGCTTACGTTCAAAATTGAGCAGTTCACCATTTAACAATACATGGTGGACAAGCGTTTGATGAAGCATCGAAACTTAACAGTTGTAGCGATCAATTTTGAATAGAGAAGTTCGATTTCAAATTTCATTATTGAATTCCTTATGATAGGCCATACTATATTAAATGTAGGCACTGATATGGAAGAAATCTAATGTGTTTAAAGCTAGTACATCTTCTCAGGGCGGGTGGACTTGAAATACATATACATTAATCGTTGTGTTGAATAATAATTCAATTATATGAAGAGAGACTCCACTTTTAAGGGACGTGTTCATTATCAAGTTCCCCTCAATTTTAAAGGAGTATGTTTTACGTTATCAACCGATTTGAAGGCATATGTAAATATAAGGGATTGGTGAAATACACCATAATCCGTAACCTTTACTTTGATATTATTATAAAATGATGTATATACAGACAAATACATATTTAATTCAGGGTAAATAAGCAAGTCATAGTAAATTGTTGAGATATTATTGGATTATTTGTTTTGATACCCAAGATCTTGTATGATATTGCACACTTTTCCTGATTGAACGCCTGACATTTCCAAACTGTTCAATAATGAACAATTGTGCTCACTTTTGAATAGGACTGTTCACGAGCCGAGCTGAGCCAGCTTTTTAAAAGCTCGGCTCGGCTTGAGTCAAAAAACCGGCGGCTCGGCTCGACTCGAGTCGAGCTGGGTCTTGGCTCGGCTCTAGCTCGGCTCGGCTCGAAAATGATCGAGCCGAGCCAAGCTGGCTCGATTAATATATACATTTTTTAAAAAAATTGCTACTACCAACGTCAAACTTGAGAACGACTATAAATGCCATATCATGTTTAGGAATGTAGAGGTTCAGTAAAACCCGCTCGGTAAAATATGCTCAAGGTTAGAGACGAGAGATTTTTCCCACGCTATATTTCGTGTAAAAATACATCGGAAAACTATTGGTGGAGAGAATAAAGACTAAAAGGAAAGCACAATATCAGTGACTAAGCTCGCGAGCCGGCTCGCGAGTCGTACACTGTTAAAAATAAAGGTACTGCAAAGGTATTCCGCAATACCCTTTGGTATTTCTTAGTACCCATTAAGGTATAACTGATGTTCCCTTATGACCTTGGTACTGAAAACATCTCAAAGAGGTTTTTCCGAAACTTTGGTATAAAGTAATACCTTTTCGGGAAGTTTTGCTGGTAGAAAAATCTAAAAAATCACGAAAAAGGTTCTTCAGAAACATTGGTATTATTAAATACTTTTCTGAGTAGTACCTTATAAGAGAGGTAAGTAATCATTCTAACAATGCAAGGTATACAGAAATGTCGGGAATGTTTGAAATGAGGGTTATTAGAGGGTTACTCCTTTTTAAAATGGTATATTTGCGATTAGTTAATCACTCAGATAAATCTTGTACACCGATTACGGATTACTCGTAATCATTTTGGCCCTGTGGCAGGTCAAAGCTATATAGTGAATAATAATCCATAATATGATAGAGTACAAGGAAGTTAGGATAAGCCCGTCATTCCGAAGGCTCTTACTCTTTCAAAATAATAATTTACATTATCATAAATTCACTTAAATCATTATTGCTTTAAAGGTTTTAAAGCATAACTAGTAAAGAATAGCGATTTCATTCCTATACATTGGAACGTTACTCCTATCTATCGCCTACATCAGTCTTATCCCCCCCCCCCCAACAGTATCTCTTATAAAAAAATTGCTCCCCAAAAGCCGGGAATTAAGTCTTATACCCCTCTCCACCAATATTACTCTATAATATTTTTTTAAACCCACGGAAAATTTTAAGGACCATGGCTTGAACAGAAAAAAATTCCCGCCCCCTTGTTATATTTTTTTAACTTTAGTAACCCTGTATAAAGTTCACGCTCTCCCGCCCCGCCGGGGGGGCTTGAGCTAAAGGGGATCTCCCTCGTTGCCGAAGTGGCCCGGACCGGTCCGGTAGCAGTAAAACGAGTCTCCCACGTTGATAAGAGGGTTAAAGTCGCCATTTACGTTCTCTTTTCGGACTTTTTATTTATCGCTTTGACGAGGGGCGCAAGAGTTTGACCGGTTCACGTGTTTTTCATCGCGGTAGAATAGGAAACGAGCCTCGCGTGACGCTCCTCGTGCCAGAGCTAAGCCTAGTACGGCGTTATTTTATCGAAGTTGCGGAAGTGTTTCAAACCTGATCGCCTAGTTTAGAAAGGTAAGCAATATTGTTGTTTTTATTTTAACATCTGGGTTGGATAATTAGAGATACTATTGTTGAAATTATTTCAATATTAACACTAAGATTACAATATTGAACTCAAATAAAGTTTATATCTGTTTAAGTAGGCCTACTTTTTTAAAGATGTAATTGTGGCCAAACAGGTTCGAAGTATGTCTCATAAGCCAAACACTTTGAAACGGTTTTGAAGCGTTCAGATATGGTTTAGGCCCTAAACCATTTCTGAAAAAAATAATTGCATTTTCTCGTTTAAAAACGGGTTAAAGTGTCTAGTGTAAATATGTTTACGAGATATATTTCGAAACTCTTAGGCCACAGCTATATCTTTAAAAAACTACGCGTAATTTTTTCCTGTTAACCATTTTTAAGGCCTATTATATTCAAAAGGGTTAAGGGCTAAAACGCTTCAAAACCGTTTCAACAAAGAATATAAAGGAAGGAATAAAAACTTTCTTTCCCCTGCGTTCTGCTGTATAAGAAAATTTCCGGAATGGCCAAGTTGAGGACTTTTGTTCTTTACATTCCTTGCTTTCATGTTCTTTGGTTTCAAAGAATAAAATGTGGAAAATTTTTACCCCACCTTTTTAAACGGAAATTCCCCCTCCCCCGGGTTATTCTACTATAGAGGCGAGAGGGGTACGAAGCGCATATCCTTCCCCTCCCCCTAGTCTACTCCGACAGAAACACTATAGTAAAGGCAGTTAGCTTAGGGAAGTTTATGTGTTTTGTGTGATAATACAAATAAATGTTTACATAATAATATATAAAATTTATACTGATCAGTTAGGCTGTCTTAAGTAACGTCTAATATAATTTACCTTGCAGAAGAGAGCATTGGGGTTTTGAAATTATCAACGAGATCTCTCACTTGACGATATTTTGCAGTTTTGTGGTTTAAAAGAGAAATAATATTCAGCCACTATATTTTGATATGGTAATTACAAACTCGGTTATTATTCAATAGGCCTACACTATTATTTTGAGTCTATACAAATATTTCTAAAAGAGTGTTCTGTTATTGTTCAGAACTGAAAATGTATCAATGCTCTGTGTGCCACGCCAAGAGAGCTTCTTTCATCAAACTTCTAGCTCATTACAGACATTTGCACTTACATGAACGTAATCTTAAAATTACCTGCAGTTTAGGAGGCTGTGCAAGGACATTTATCAACTATAATACATTTAAAAGCCATGCCCACCGTAAACATAAAAACGAGATCAGAGAAAATCCAATTAGGGAAAGCGCTAATGTTGAGCATTTAGCTGAAAACAATAATTTAAATGAATGTTTAGCGGAAAGTGATGAGACGCTAAACTTAGGAGCTCCAGAATTTAATAGGGAAAACTATTTATTTAACACGAGGAAAAACTTGGCCCTCATGGTTTTAAAACTTCGAGAAAAGCATATGCTTCCTCGTTCAGTAGCCGTAGATATCGCCAATGGTGTTGGGATGATTTTAGAAAACGTTAAAGACCTGTTTTCAAATTATGAGCCAAACAGTATTCCTATTGAAACATTAACTGATGTAATTAGAAGTGATTACAGGCTCAATACCTTTTGCATGCAAGAACTCAAATTAATCCCTCCCACTGAGTATAATCTAGGTGTAAGAGAACGATTTGGAAAAGTATATAAAGATAGCTTTCAGTATGTTAGTATTTTGACATTGCTTAGCAGAATGCTGTCATTTAATGACGTGTGGGATGAGATAAAATCATACCGGGAAACTTATTTTGGGACAGAGAAGCTTTCTGATTACCATGATGGAGATATTTTTAAAAATCATCATCTTTTTGCGATAGACAACACAGCTTTGAGAATACATTTGTACACTGACGAGGTGGAATTGGCAAATCCCCTAGGATCTAAGCGGGGAAAACATAAAATTAGTGTTTTCTATTTTTTTATTGGAAACCTTTCCCCAAGACATCGAAGTAAAATTAGCAATATTTATCTGGCAATTATAGTGAGGTATAAGCTAGTGGAGCTTTACGGGTATGAAGCCATTTTGGAACCTTTAATACGTGATTTAATTACTCTTCAAACTGAGGGTATATATGTAAAAGAACAAAATTCGATCGTTAAAGGAGCTTTAGCGTCTGTTTCAGGTGATAATTTGTCATCGCATTTATTGGCAGGATTTAATCAAAGTTTTTCACGTGGAAGAATATGTCGTCATTGCATGGCCACTAAAAACAATATAGCGGAACAATTTTGTGAATCTGAATATTCAATTAGAAATGAAGAAGGCCATTTGTACCATATTGAGGCAGTTTTAGCAAATAGTGACAATTCTACGATTTATGGTGTCAAGGGAAAATCTCCCTTTCTCAAAATTCCTGGTTTTCGCGTTACGGAAAGCTTCCCTCCCGATGTCATGCACGACCTTTATGAAGGAGTCATACCTCTGGTGATAAAAGTTGTATTGGCTGGCTTAATCACGGCAGGCGTTCTTAGCTTGGATAAAACGAATCATATTTTGGAAAATTTTAACTACGGTTCTTTAGATTCAACCAGCAAATCTGGTACTTTTACAAAAAACATGATATTAAAAGATGGCCATTTAATCGGTTCGGCATCTCAGAAATGTTGCTTATTTTACATGTTTCCGTTGATGTTTGGGGCATTAGTACCAGAAAACAATGCGCACTGGAAGCTATATTTAAACTTGAGAGAAATTGTTGACATCGTTGTTGCCCCAGTTATACATAAATCATGGTTATCCTATGCTGCCGATTTAATAGAGAATTTTTACCAAAAACTTAAACAACTGGCCCCAGAAAAATTTACTCCCAAAGTTCATTATATGATTCACTATCCTAGATTAATTTACTTGTTCGGACCCATTCGCAGACTTTCGTGCATAAGATTTGAAGCAAAACACCAGAACATAAAAACGATGGCGGAGAGAGGACGCAATTTTACGAACATTTCTAAAACACTAGCTGTTCGTCATCAGTACGCTCAATGTTATGATTTTAGTTTAGGGATAGGCTTAGATAACGATAATCAAGAGAAAAACCTCCAAGTTATTTTGTTTAAGAATCTCCCGTATGAGTTGAAAGGAAAAATTAAAGATTTAAACTATATTACTTTAAACGACGGGACAGAAACGGTTTGGAAAGCCAAGGAAATAAAAATTAAATCGGTATGTTATAAGCCTGGTACGTTTATAACAATAGATTTAGTGCATGGCGAAAATATTCCTGTATTTCTTAAAGTTTCGCACCTTTTAAAAATATCCAATGAATGGTTTATTTGTGGCAAAATATTTTTGGCCAGAGAATTCTCATCTCATTTGCACTCCTTTAATGTCAGTGATTCTAAAAAGTGGGGTGTTATTCATCCTGGGCAGGAAATAGATTACTCAGCTTACAATGCTTACAGCATAGATTCAAAACTATATGTAAGTTTAAGATATAGTCTCTGCAAATAGCATTTTGGAGCTCAGGAATATATAAAATACAAATTTAAAACCTTTTTATGTGTTAAATTAAAACATATTTTATACGAATATTGTTAAAGAATAATTACCAATATTGTTAAAGAATAATTACCAATATTTTTAGAGAATAATTACCAATATTGTTAGAGAATAATTATCAATATTGTTAAAGAATAATTACGAATATTTTCAAAGAATAATTTTAAACTATAAATAGTTATTATATTTGACAAGTATGAAATCTAAACATTATCATAAAACCACCCGAGTAGGCGTCACGTAGCTACTGTGTCACATACCATCAAAGGACAAAAGAAGTAAATCTTCAAAGCCCCTTCACAATAGAAAACCTCTCTGTGAATATCAAGAAAGCTTTCAAAAAAGATTTTACCGCTATACAAGTATTATCTGCCAAATGGAACAAATACGTTGATATTGATAGCGATGAGGAAGAAAGCCCGCCAGATGGTACAGAATTAAATATTATTGGTACGGTTGAGAAAACCGCTTCTCTAGAA